>NW_022196915.1:19786384-19819218 GCF_008632895.1 Mastomys coucha
TCTCTCTCTCTTTCTCTCTCTCTCTCTCTGCTGACTGGAAATGCATTGTGGCCAGCTGCCCCATGTGCCTGCTGCCATAACCTGCTGCTATGATGGGCTGTGCCTGGAACTGTGAGCCACAATAAACCCTTCCATTTCTGATATACTAGGTGGTGAGGATTTGTGAGTTTGGTTTTAAGCTAAACGTTGCATGGGGTCTGAATTTTTTGTTTTGTACTTTAAGCTTTCTATTCTGTATATGGTTACCTAACTAGCAAAGCATTGTAAATGGAAGGAGATATAAAAATGCTTTAGAGCTCTCATAAAACAACAAAATTATTGATGACTACTGGACATAGTAAGTCTTCAACAAATAAGAAAATTATTACAATACCAACAATGCACAATAATAATGATAGCCAAGTGCATAATATGTTGGTGTAATTTCCACTAACCCTCATACCAGCCTTTGAGGTTGGCACTACTTTTAGACACACTTTGAAGAAATGGAGTATGATGGCTAGTTTTAACTTGCCACAACCTTGAATCACCTGAGAAGAAAGCCTGGATGAAAAATGTTCTAGTCAAGTTGGCCTGTATTCACATCTGTGGGGATTAGTTTGGGTTGTTAATTGACATAGGGAGACTCAGCCCATAGTGGGTGGCACCATTCCCCAGGCTGGGGTCTTGAACCATATACGATAAGATAAAACCAAGCATAAGCAAGCAGGCAGCATGAGTGTATCCTTTCTCTCTGACCTTGACAATAGATGTGATGTGACTAAGTTATGTTCATGCCTTGACTTCCCCTCAATGATAGACTGCATCCTGGAATTGTAAAACAAACAACCCCTTTCCTCCCCATTGCTGCTTTCGGTCAGGGCATTTTATCATAGCAACAGAAATGAAGCTAGAATGCTGAGAGTGAAGGAGAGAACAAGCAAGGTAATCTGTTAAGATGCAGCCTCAAGAGTTAAGCTGTTTCGGACGAGCATGGTGGTGTAGACCTATGGTGCCAGCACTCAGGGGCTGAGGTGAAAAGATAACAAGTTCAAGGCTAGCCTGGGCTACATAATGAGACTGTGTTTAAAAAAGGAAGGAAAGGAAGGAAGGAAGGGAGGAAGGAAAGAAGGAAGGAAAGAAGGAAAGAAGGAAAAAGAAAGAGAAGAAAAATAGAAAAAAGGAGGAGTTGGATTCAGATTATTTCACGCACAAAGATCCTACCCAGGTAGCCTTTTCATACCCATGACCATGGTAGCTACCACCTGGACTCACACAGACACATAATCTCTAGGTAATCTCTAGATGGAAAACAGTCCTTTGATCTTGGAATTTCTGAGGTAGGGTACTGTCCTTCCCTGGGACCATGAACTCTGTGGTACAAACTTTCAAATAAATGCCTTACCTCCTCCCTCTTCTCCCAAGCCCTTCAAAGACCAATTTTCAGGCCATTGACTCTGGAGCATGGATATTGTCTCGGGAGCAGTGGGACTCCTGGAGGCACGCGACAATAAAGCAAATAGGGCCACTGTGACTTGAGCAGTAATTGTACTCAGAGCCAGGGCTCCCAAGGCACAGCTTCTTCCTGGGACTGTGATGGGCGCTTTCTCCGGGCTGCCTTAGCTCTTTCAGGCCACCGGGGTGCCATTTGATGCACAGAGCCAATCATTCCCTGAATGGCACCACAGAGACCCCAAAGAGTTAAAGCGGCTTCCAAAAGGCCTTATTTTTTTCCCAAACTGGGACTTGCATGCTGAGAAAATATTGCTCAATATTTTTTTTAAAAAAAATCTTTTATTTACTAACATTATCTAAGCTGCATCATCATGCCTCGTGGCTGTCCCTTCTCTTCTCAGGCAAGAAAGGAAACAATGCTATGATCTCCAAGGGGAAATAAACAAAGACAGAAGCTCGAGAGGAGATGGGAAGAAACCTCAGCTACTCAGGACAAAAAGTGTGGTCGGCTTTCCTGCCTGACCATGATATTATTACTCTCACTGCGGTCTGGGAAGTTGGCCTTTGAATTTCAACCATTCCTGGGGCTTTTCATGAGACTTCCTGCTTAGTGTGACACTGTGGACAACCTCCTTTATAAATTAAAAACAAAAGTAAAAGTGGTATGGCAAAGCTTCTGTTGAAGTAACAAAGCTGCAGTTTCCCTGAGGTGAGAGTAAACCAGGGTCAGTCTTCAATGCCAAGCAGAGCAGACTCAGGAGTGAGCAGCGACAGACGTGGACATTCTGTATCTCTTCTGGAAATCACACTAGAAAAGAATTGTTGCTTAGTTCTGCTATTATATTCAGGGGTACTTATCTTTCTTTCAGCACCAGAAGATCTACTTTTAAAATGACCATATCTAATGATACAAAGTCTATTGGACTGGTAGTTAGCTTAAGAATGAACATAGTGGACATGAACACATGTGTGCATGGTACACACACACACACACACACACACACACACACACACACAGGGAGGTAGGATGTGAATGAGAAGGAGAATAACCATATTCCTGTCACTCAGGACTGTCTAATCTTCCTGCTACTTGGCAGCAACTCTCTACATTTGAGGATCTCAGCATTCCAACTGGCAGGAAGGAAGCAGCCGCAGGAGGCTCCTGAGTCCTGTGCCTAGGAATGTTTGCCCTCCCAACTCTTCCAGCCAAGCCACCAAAATTCTCCTAGAGTCAAGAAGAAGGTTGTGATAAATGTGGAACCCAACAGACACATCTATAATACAACTCCCACACCTATGGCTCAGGGATCATTGAGGAAGATGGGAATGAAAGATTGTGAATGAAATGAATGAAAGATTATTAATATAATATATATATATTAAATTGGTATATCAAAGCTTTTGCTGAAACAAAAAAAATGATGTGTGTGTGTGTGTATGTGTGTGTGTGTGTGTGTGTGTGTGTGTGTGTGTATGTGTGTAAAACAACTAATAATGAAAAATAAGACCATAAATCTGAAAGTTCAAGGAGGGGGTATATGGAAGATTATGCAGAGAAACAAAAACAGGGGAAATGATGTAATTATAATCTCACAAGTCAAAAGAAATATTTTTTAAAAGAAAAAGGAACATAGACCTTCCTTCTCACATGGAGGATGAGAAACTAACTATTCACAGAATCCCCAGGCCACCACATCCACAGATCTCCCTTTTCTCCAATGTTCCTCTCCAGTTCCATACACGGAGGAATTTTGCAATCACTTCTGGGTCCTCTCTGTCTTGCTTCCTGCTTTTCTCAAAGCACAAATTCTAAGAACAGTCTTAATCAATGAGACCTACCACATTAGCTCTCCTCGTATCTGTTACCACAGAGTTTCTTTGCATGACCTGGAATGCTGCCTGTCTACTGAAGCAAATTTAGCCCAAGACCCAAACACATACATGCTTTCTCCAAACATGCTTCTTCCTCCAGCATGAGATCCTAGGATGGGGAAAGCTCTCAGAATCTAAAGCCCGCAGTTCTACACAAAGAACAGCAGTCTTCACAACATTGCTCTCTCTGTGTGCCATAGAAGTTACTGGCTCTATGCTGCTTCTTATGTGATCGAATAACACCTCTTCCCTGCCCTCGCCACCCTGGAGTCAGATGCCCAGACATCGTATGTCCAGGGCGTGATAATCATTTTGTCACCAAGGGAAAAATAATGTCCTAGCAAGCAAAGTTGTTGCATCATGAGTCATTATGGGAAATGAAAAAAGAAAAGCAGATATGCCCTACCCTAAAAACTCAAGCACTGAGCAAAGGAGCCTAGTGGTTAGCAATACTGGCTTCATGAAGGTTTTCCACTTCAGTTCTGCTTCCCAACTAACAATTGGATGACCTTGGGCAGGTTGCTCAACATCTGCAGACCTCTATTTCCCCACTTTCAGACTTGGTATTAATGTAGCTTCATATCAATACCAACAGGGTTACATTGAAGACCTGTAAACACATAGCAGAATGCCTGGTCAGGCAGAGCTTGCTGAGTGTTATTTAGGTCTCGTCTATGACAGCGTCTGTTCAGATGACATCACAACACAATCCTAAAGGTTGTCCTTCTGTCCCCGCTAAGTGTTTGAACCTGGAGCACCACTTTCCTTCAGGTGCCTTTTGTTTCTATTCGGGTTTACATCCCAATAAACCCACTGTAGATGAAAATATACCAAACATAGCTAGCCTCCTGAGCATGCACTGCATCGGTTGCTTAGCTGTGGTACGTAGGCCAACCAAGAGTTGGGACTCACAGCCTCGGTCTAGCTGAGTGAGAGAGGATAATACCAGACACTGACAGACATGGAGAAAAGCAGCATTTTAAATCTAACATCCAGTTTCACCTGACCACACACTACTTTGCACATAAAGCTGAAACATCTTAAGTCAAACCATGGTAAGTCTGTGGTCATATTTGTATAGTTTGGGTAGTCCTACTTAAAGGCTGATGAGATTGTTTGAATAGATTTCACCCTCATAAACTCATTTGTTTGAGTGCTTGGCCTATGGGGAGTGGCACTATTAGAAGGTGTGGCCCTGTTGGAGTAGATGTGGCCTTATTGAAGAAAGTATGTCACATGGGGGTGGGCTTTGAGGTCTCCTCCTAGGTTCAGGCTCCACCCAGTGTGGAAGAGCCCTGTCCTGCTGGCTTCCTGTGGGAGATAGTCACTCTTGGCAGCCTGTAGATCAAGATGTAGAACTCTCAGCTTATCCAGCACCTTGCCTACCTGGATGCTGCCATGCTTCCCACCATAATGATTAGGACTGAACTTCTGAAACTGCAAGCCAGCCCCAATTAAATGTTTGCTTTTACAAGAGTTGCCTTGGTCACAGACAGCAATAAAATACCTAACTAAGACAACAGAACAAGATGATACTAAGAGAAAAGCAAGAGAGCAGCCTTGAGGAAGAGTTGACCCTAGGCCAAGATTGAGGTACTGTTGACTTCAGTGTGGCTGAGAATGCTTCTTCCTTAGCACTGGAGACATGAGCCCTGACCACAGGGAAGAGCCTAGGGTCCTAGAGGTGAACTTCATTTCTGACTCATCCCTCAGGCCAGCCCTTCTCAGAATCCCAGACCCTTAGGGTCTCCTGTAGATCTCCCAAAATGGTAACTAAAATCTTGCCTGGGTTTGTGACTCTTCTGCCAGTGTCAAGAGTAACGATGCTAAAGCATGTATGACTGCTAACCTTCACCACACCTTAACCTCCACAAGGCTCACCCCTTCTCTGTTAGTCTGACTGGCAAAGAAGCTGCTCCAGTCAGGCATGACCCCACACCTCAGGAAATACTCCTTTCCAAGCAGGAGCAACTCAAATGCACATGTGTACATTGCCTCCATTCAAAGAACATTCTAGATCACATTATTTTTCCTTGGTCCCAAAATGAAGTCAAGTTCAGACATTCCACTTCCTTCAACAAAGGAAATGAGGACTCATTTATGTATACTTGAGAGTTTCAACTCTCTGGGTGCTGATGTTATCATAGCTACCTTTTTTAAAAAAAAAGAATTGAAAATGTGATTTTTATATTGCTCATAAGCCATGTTGTTTATGGAGCTTTATGACAGCTCATGAATAAAACTGAGGCAAGTCTTCTCTGGGCTCATCCAAGACCTCTTGTGTTGGTATTCACACCACCAACTCTATTTTTAGCCATCTGTCAAGTGTTCTCGAAGCATTACATCAGCCTATGGTGCTGAAGAGCGGCAGGATCCCCACATTAACTACGGCATGTGTTTCCAGATAGCTAGAAACGAGGCTTCTGTGTGACCTCACCAGAAATAACACAGCTAAAATACACATTTTACTAAATGCCCAGGCATGTACATCAAACATGCTGTATCCCACAAATAGTTGCTAAAACCTTATGTGCCAAACAAAAATAAAATAAAATTTGGGATTCTGACCTTTAGGAACAGGGGGAGAAGGCTCAGCAAGTTCTTCCGACGTTCTTCTGGGTTCTTGTGTATTAGCTGCTGATATTCCAGGAATTTCTGTTCAAGCATGTCCCAGAGGACAGTGGGGCCAGGAGACTGCCCTTCTAGTGAAAAACTGGGCTTCACAGCAGGGGATTGTCCTTCATTTTGGAAACCTGGGTCCTCGGGTCTGTCCTCAGCCTCCATCGTTGGCAAAGCAGATCTGAATCCAGAACAAAGAACTCAAAATGAAAAGTCCTGCTATGCCACTTCCTGATAACTGATTGGGAGAAAAGTCCAACATTATTCAGTTCAGCTTCCGGACGTGTCTTAAGTGTCAGAAACCTACTGAAATGAGGAAGGGTTATCCAAATGAGACCTAGACTTAGATGTGATTAACACGTAGAATTAACAGTACCACATGTTCCAGGCAGTGTGTAGTAGTCAGTAGACAGATTGTATACTGTGACACTGAATGAGGGATCCTCTCTGCAGATACCTAAGGAGACCCAGAGGCCCAGAGGCATAAGACGAATATACATCAGGCTGTTGTTAAAGCCTGAGGGCTACTTCAAGCTGATCCTCTTCTAAGAGACTGCAGCAATTCAAGAGACATGCAAATATCTGAGCGGTAAAGTCATGAGATTCTTTTAAAAGTCTGGGAGGCTGGAGAGATGGTTCACAAGATAACAGCACTTGCTGCTTTTGCAGAGGATCCAGGCTTGGTTCCCAGCACCCATATGGCAGGTTGCAAGCATTGGTAATTCCAGTTCCAGAGGGTCCTATACCCTCTGTAGTTCTCTGCGGACAACAGGCACATGTGTGCATATACATACATTCAGACAAAGTTCTTTTTTGTGTTGTTTTTTTGTTTTTTTTGAGACAGTGTTTCTCTGTGTTGTCCTGGTTGTCCTGGTATTTACTGTGTAGACCAGGCTGGCCTCGAACTCAGAAATCCACCTGCCTCTGCCTCCCAAGTGCTGGGATTAAAGGCGTGTGCCACCACCACCCGGCTCAGACAACATTCTTTTTTTTTTTTTTTTAATTATTTATGAACCTTTTTTTTATTTACATGTAAATTTCTCCATTCCCAGTTTCCCCTCCAAAAAACAAAGAAACAAACAAAAACAACCAAAACAAACCCCTGTTGCCTCCCACTTCCCCATGCCTGCCACCCTGCCCTCTCCCACTTTCTGGCCCTGGCATTCCCCTACACTGGGGCACAGAACCTTCACAGGGCCGAGGTCCTCTCCTCCTATTGATGATTGAATTTGCAATCCTCTACTATACATTCTTATACACATAAAATAAGATAAATCTTTTAAAAATAATTTTAAGTCATAGGCATTTTATAAATAATGTTAACTAAGATATAATTTATATAAGACACAACTCACCGATTACCTTTTCTAAGTTAAAGGCCATATATGTTATACACACACACACACACACACACACACACACACACACACACACACACATATAAATGGAATGTATATGTGTGTATATACACATTTATGGCATTTTAACAATCCTTTAAGTAGTTAAGTAGCATAAGTATAGCTAAGTATGGCCTTATGCAAACACCTGTTCTCCCAGTGGGAAGGTGAGGGAAAGGATTGCAAATTCAAAGCCATCCTGAGTCATATAGTGAGTTATATGGATGCCTAAACTACATAGCAAGACCCAGCCTCAGAAAGAGAGACAGAGAGAATGAAAACCAGATATACAACCATCACCATTAGTAATTTCTAAAATTTTTTACAGGCATACAATCTACTATATTTAGGCATGCAATCTATATTTATAGGCATGCAATCTATATATATAAACTGTAATGTCTACAATTTAAGTCAGAAAGGATAAGTTCCCTATTTGCTGTCAGCACTGTTTGCTTTGCAGTCAATATTTTTGGAGGACTGTGTCTTCAAAATGACCATTGAGTCCCTATGCTTGCTGGAGCCCCTCTGTAAGTGCACACAGGAACAAGCTATGAAAGCCAGCACCCTCAAGTCAGCACACAGAAGAACAAGAGCCTTTGGGGTGGAAGCAGCTATTGCCAGTTCTCCTGCTAGGTGTGCCTGCCCCAGAAGTTACTTTTGTCTGTGTCCTTGACTGTTCATTGTCAATCATTCCAGGGGAGATGTGACTGGTTCACAGTACAGCACAGACCTGTGGTTCATTTGCCTGAAGTGAAACCCACTCCAAATAGAGATCAAAAATATCTAGGCTTCCTGCATAAATATCTCCCCAAACTCAACATTACCATGTCAGAATCCATCCTGAACTCAAACTCAAAGGCATGTCAGTTACACTTGACTATCCAAGAGAAAGGGGATTAGACTCTTGTTCTTGTATTTCCTGGCATCACTAAACATCCTCCAGAACATCCTAACCTTGCTTAGTTACAAATCTGTGAATCCCCAGCAACACGGTGTCTTCCGACAGAAACACGCAGCTGTGCATTTGTCAAGTCTGTGTCCTCCAGCTGCCACCTCATTGCAAAGTGGTGTTGTGTGTGCATCTACTTGACAGCTCTCGAAGCAGCAGAAGGCTAACTCACTCTCAGCCTCTGGTTCAGCACACAGTGCTGTAGGGGACTAACCATGCAGACTGCATAGCACGGTATGGCATTGGTATACATCAGAAAGCAGCAGAATTGAGTGAAGAACCTATGTACTAATAAACAGGCATGGGGCACACTCCCTCCAGCGGGCACTGAGTCTCCTCCCAGACCTCACAGCCAACCACCCTGGATTGGATCACCCTGTATTCTAGTAATTGACAATGCCTTTAAACTGAGGGCTGTTTTGCTGTCATGTTCATGTCTCTCTGGACTCCTGGTAGGAGCATCTTCCCTGTGCCTTTTGGCCCTCTAGCTCCTCCTTCACGAGCTGACTACTCATAATCTTTGCTTGTGTGTCTGTGTCTTCTTGATTTCCAAGAGTATATTATAGAAGATGGTCTGGTTTGTTTCAAAAATTGTACTTACAATCAAGAAGATCAGTCAGTAAAGTGCTTGGGCTGAGATCCTAGTTTCTATCTCCAGAATACATATAAATAGCCAGGCATGATAGCTCACACTATTAATCCCTAAAAATGGGAATTGGAGATAGGTGGAGCTCTGTGCCAGCATAGCCTGCTCAGCAAGCTCCAATTCAATTAGAGACCCTGTCTCAAAAAGACATGATGGGGCCTGAAGAGATGGCTCAGTGATGAATAACACTTGCTGCTTTTAAAGGGAGCCCACTTTAGATCATAGCACCCACATAACTGCTAAGACCCTTCAATGACTTCAGTTTTAGGGGCTCTAAGCACACATGCAATACACATACATATGTGGAAAATACACATAAAAATACATGCACATAAAAAAGTAAAAATAAATAAGTCTTTTATTTTTAAAAAATGATGAATAGCTCCTGAAAAAAGAAACTGAAGTCTGACCTCTAACCTCCACACAAACCCACAAGCACCCATACACACACAGGCATGCATACAAGTATACACATACAACACACAAACACACACAAAAAAAAAGTGCAAGTATCTTTTTGGATATTCTTCTTATAAACTGCTTCATAATTTTTTGTCTTACTACACTGACTCTTTTCCAATTCCCTGAACATCTATCTCCACAGAGGCTGAATGTAGGGGCATGGCAGTCTTTGAGCTCACAGATAAGAACTAGGGGAAGCTGGCATGTAAGCACACAGGGTTCTTCCTTCAGGAAAAGGAACGCAATATCTGTTATCCACCCAGAAGCAGGTGAGCAGATACACTCTCTAGCCTGGCGATTTTTGCTCTAGCTGTGTGGCTAGAGACTTTTCTGGCACCAGATCCTCCCCCAGACCCTTATCATAAAGTTGTTTTTCTCAATGAATCTATGAAACCTATCTATCTGCATTTAGCTGATTTTATTCCTCAGGGGGATTTACATAAGCTTTATTGTGCATGTGAAATTGAATCAATTGTTACTGGAATAGTTTTCACCAAATTGTGCTGTGCTTACATATGCCTAAAATAAAACTACTCAGGCTCAAATTCCAGAAGTTTAAACCAACACCAGTTACTGAACCATTTTGAATCAAACTGCCTTCTTGGATCTCACAGATCATCTGTCTGCTGGCTGTGAAGGTCACAGAGACTGTCATAGCTGAAGAGTGATGTTCATCACTTATTTAATAATGCCACACACTTAGGCCAACTACTCACCATTACAGACAGTCTTCATTATCTAAACAAGGAACCATATGCTTTTCCAAATTTATAAAAAAGGAAACAGCCAGTTCTAAAAGTCAGCAAGTGTTGCAGGCCTTCGGTCCTGTTCTCAGCACAGGGGCACCACTGGGCCCAGGAGCACACTGTCTTGGATAACCCAGTTATTTTATTAGCCAGTGTTCATTTTACAAAGTTGGGGCTTTCCCTCTGACATCTTTACGCATGTGCATAGCACACTTTGATCTTTTCACCCCTGTATTTCCTCTTGTCTCCCACTTTGCCAATACCATTGACTTCAAGTCCTGCTGACTTTACAAGCACAACAGACAGAAAACAAACATCTCCCTGTAGTTTCTGGCTGTGTGTGTACTTCAAAGCGAGGAGCTGTGGGTGCCATCTATCTAGCCTGTACTCTCAGAGCCCTCCATAGATGCTATTCTGCTGTCAGATCCCAGTATGTCCTTGCTTCTTGCTTCCTTGTGGGGGGTCTCAGCTACTTTTCATGGCCTTATCCACAAGGAAACATATCTAAGGAGTATTAGGCTTAAACATAATGTGTTCTTAGCTAAGTACATGAAATAATGCTTGAGCCAATGAAGGAATCAGATTCCATGTTGATTGTGCAACACATACACACACACATGCACACTCACATGCACACACACACACTCCTCCTGTGTCCCTTTTTGGAACATGTTCTTTTTAATCAGTCTAAGATTTCCACGTGCTTTCCCCAAACACCGAGAGACACTCAAATTGCTACGCCTCCAGAGCTGCAGCGTATCCAGAATAGAGCCACCCAACACACAGTCCTACTGAGCACGGCTACTATCCTATAAACCAGTTATGCTGGGGTCACACTCATGGAGTCTGCCATCCGGCACGTTCAGAGCACCTCATCTGGGGAATAAAGAGCTGAGAGACAAGGCCTGCAGGTTGGAAAAGAACATGTGTGCCTGGTGGGTATGATGATGGTCACCTTTAGTCACAGCACTCAGGAGACAGAGGCAGAAGGATCTCTGTGAGTTAAAGGTCACCCTGATCTACCTAGCATGTTCTAGGGTAGCCAAGGCTCCAAAGTGAGACTGACCCAATCTAGAAACAAAAATGGCAAACAATGTAGGATGTGGGGTTTAACAAGCAGCAGACATTGTGTGTGTCCTGTCCCCTCTGGGTGAAGAAGCTGAACTGAAACACTTGACTCACATTGGTAGGAACACACCAAGACAGTGGAGAAACAGAAGTGTCTAACAAATACGGATCCATGAAATGAGCTTCTGACTCAGATGTAGAGCTGTGGCCATAGCCCTCTGCCTCCTGGCCCTTACCTGTGTCTGATTCAGTTCTGTTTATCAGGGGAAGGAAAACCAGAAGGTTGGTCAGAGTAACAACCCTCAAGAAGAAACCACCCTAATGGTCTCTTCACCAAGAAGCAAGTGCCATAGGTAAATTCCCATATTGATTCCTACCTAGAGAGAAAAGGAATCAGTTTGGGGAGAAGGCCACTGGAGGAGTCTCTGGAGACACAGCTAGAACAAGGTATTTACCTTGCACACAACATTCAAAGCTTTATTTGTTTCTCTCTTTAATTTTAGAAGGGGGGCCATCTGCACAGAAAGTACAATGTTTAAAGGGGTGCTAGAAATAATATGCTCATGCAATTTAAAAAAAATAAATAAAACACTTGCATTTCCTGCCTCTTGCCCTGCAAGCTGCCATCTTGGACAGACATCTGGATCCTATGAAAACTTCTGAGTTGCTGGTATTGTGCTGCTAAAGAAACATTCCGAGGGCTGGGGAAATGGATCAATCAGATGGCCTGCCACACAGACAGGAGGACCCAGGGTCCCATCCTAGCATCCACGTAGAAGCCAAAGTAGCAGTGCACATCTGTAACCCCAGTGCTGGGACGATGGATAGCAGTAGACCTCTGGAGCTCATTGGGGAGCCAGCAGAGCCCAAGCAATGAGTTCCAGTTTCAATGAAATATCCTATCTCAAAGCAAACAGTAGTGAGCAGTCAAGAAAGACACCCAATGTCAACCATTGATTTCCATGCACACGTGTGTATACACCCACCCTCACATATACATACACCCAAAAACGAGAGAGATTGGGAGATTTTTATTGCCATTCTTGAATTTCTATTGAGTTACAGGCAGGTAAACCTTTACCAGATGTGAGATGTGATTTACCATCCTTTGGCACTAAGATGCTCCAGGAAAAGCTAGCCTAAAGCAGTGGTTCTCAACCTTCCTAGCACTGTGACTCTTCAGTACAATTCCTTGAGTTGTGGTGACACCCAGCTATAAGATTATTTTCATTGCTACTTCAGAACAGTATATTTGCTACTGTTATGAAGGCAAATACCTGACACAACCCCCGTGGGGGTCACAACCCTCAGGTTGAGAACCACCAGTCTAGCACTGGAAGTCATGTGAAGCTATCCCAAGGGTAGGCTAGAGGGGACCCTGAGCTTCACTCCACAACACAGGAAGGCCTGGAGATGAAATGATGACTGCATGAAATGGAAGATAAAGTCTTTCGTGCCTGTGACTCTGTTTCTAGTTTGAAAACCCCTTGAACAGAGATACTACACATATCATAGGCATCATATATTGTATGTGTCAACGTATGTGTGTACTGATATATTACTACATATATCACAGGTCTCCCCAGAGCTAAGGAAGCCTATAGACCAGGAGCTACAGAGAAGAGCAGCTGCCCACGTGTGTCTGCTTTTCTTTCTACTCATCTAGTGAGTTCTCCACACGAATCTGTGTCACGGGCTTTACACAATCAAACAGACTTCGCTCTCTACAAAGCACAGAATGCCCTTCCCTTCCTTTCTGTAAAGATGAGGACACAAGGGGTTCACTTTGACACTAAGCAGCATCCCTGGGTGTGCTTATACAGCCCGTTCCTTCTCAAAGACATATGAAATCTCTTCCAACCTGAGAATTCAGGAACATTTGCCACATTGTGGCAGGCATTGATCAAAAGGGTAATGGGAAATAAGTTACAGGTTGATAAATGACAAACTCTGGGTAGAACCGACGTCTCTAAAAGATAAGGAGCACAAAATGAGCCCCCATAATAAGACCAGAGAATAGGAGAAAGGCGGCATGGGAGAACACAAGGAGAATTTGCAGTGTAGGCAAGAACCTCAGAATTCCTGGAAAATGTGGTCCAGGGCCTAGAGCAGCATGGCTCTCTATTAGTCTGGAGCCTGAGCTATCTGCAGGGCTTACAGGAGCATGCTAGGCTTGCATACTGAGCTAGGAGCTCCCCTAGGCCTCTTCTGCCCCTGTTGTGAAGCCCAGGCATCAGCTCCTAAGTCCAGTATGCACTCACTGTCCAAAACACACCCATTTCTTTTGCCCAAAGCTTCAGGCAACACCAGAATCCTTCATTCTGCAGTGTGATTATTTAATTAGTCTTTTAGGGTCCAGCCCCAAAGCAAGTTAAAATGTCCCAGTCTCACCCAAGACCCCACTTTTCTCCAACATCACCTCCTCCTGGCCTGGCCACTAGGTCTGTCAGGTCTCCAGATTTTCTCCCAGCAAGGAGCTGATCTTGACGGATGTCACGAAGCCATGTACAAGTGAGTCTGAGAGTTCACCAAGGCAGGGCTGGATGTAAAGATTAAAGAAAATGGGCAACACCATTTTCTATAGTCCCCCAGACTATAAACCGATATCAGGGGACACATCAGAAGTTAATGGAACAAATGGCCATACCAAAGAGCAGAGCGGGGAAGCAAGGCAAGAGGATCTCAGGGGTGATGCTTAAGGGTTCTGAACATCTAGGGTCTCACATGGAACAAGGCAAGGACCAGGTCACCACAGGACTTGACCTCTCAGATGACTCCATAAGACACCTTGGTGCTTCCCCTCACCCCTGCAGGTAACAAGAATTCCCACTTCCAAGCCAAGTGACATATGTACCTTGGAAGAGAATGGTAGAGCAAGGACCCTGCAATCTGCTTCATAGGCCTCAGAAGAGGGATGTAGTTCAGGTTGTTCCCAGAAGCTCTGGAATTCCCCTAAAGATTAAGTAGGCCACCCTTGTCAGGAACCAGACAGGTCTGCAGAAAGCTATAAAGACTGAAGACTTCCTTTTTCTAATCCCAGACCTAATGCACTTAAGGCCAGCATACACACCTCTGTGGGTTTTGCAACAGCAGCTGAACACAGGAACTCGCTGTATCCTGCAGAGGGGCTGGGTTTGTATCTTGGTATGTGTATCAACTTCCACATTGCAAACATGGCCGAGGACTGGTTCCCTGGCTGAGACCTTGACACTTAGCTATGGCACAAGCTAGGAACAACTCAATGACAATAGATTCAGCTCCCAACCATTAGCCTCTTCACCAGAGAAACTGACATGTTGCTTAGCCTCACTGAGTCTTACAAAACATTGCCTCAGATCTTCCAACAGAGTGGCCGATATTCTCTAAACACAGAATATCTATTAGTCAAGGATCATTGTTCCGATTGTGTGGAGGGCAGTGCAAGACTGAGAATTCTTGACTCCAGAGGGGAATTGATGGATCTGAAACCAAACTGCTAACAAGCATCAGGATCAAAGGTAAACCCATGTGCCAGTGAGGATGTAGCTCCTCTTACCATTAAGCCTATAGCCCCCTCCCCCACCTTCACTCCAGGCTGGCTTGGTACAGTAGTCAACCATTGAAAGAATATGCCTGGGACCTCCTAAGATACTCTTGACAGTTGCATTGCAGGGATTCCCAGGCTGAACCTTCAAAGTTGTTACCAAATGTTGTTCACCCCAGATAAGACCACAGTTAAGCAGGCTCTGTACAAGAACCCCACTCCCTCCAGTGGCCCCAGCACATTTAGCACTAGTCACTGCCTTGCAGCCTATGCCAATGGACTAAACTCTACTTGCCAGACTCTGTATGGTGAGTTATTGGATTACTGGTCATGGAAGGAGCACCATCATCTAAATACACACCTCAAAGTCCAGTGTCATAGATGTTGGGCAAAGACATGCCTGCCTGAGGATGTGGAGAGACCTGTGGTCCAGCCTGAGCAGAGCTTGGAGATCTGAAAAGGCTGCTCTGAGTGCCATGATGGACTCTGTAAGACTAGGATGCATGTCTGAGGCAAGACGACAGGCGATCCAGGCAGTGTGAGCATTTGAGAACATGTTCTGATTCTCAGGAGGAAACCAGAGCAGAGGAGGCCTGTAGTGGAGAGGGCCATGCATAGACTGAGAATGCCTAGCTGACAGGCCCTAGTCCCATAAGTCTTCTGTGGGGTGATCTCAGTAAAGAAAGAGCTAGGTATCTTACAGAAGCCTTCTGCTGGCTTCTGAGAATCCAGGCCCATTCTCCTACTGCTCACAGCCTCAGGAACAAGAGTCAGGGAAAGTGGTGCTCAGACACAAAGCCGGAAGTAGCCTTGGGAAGAGGGCAGAGTCTACTCTGAGGGGCCAAGAGAAGGAACTGTCAGTCTGGGGTGATGTGGGGTTGGTAAGACATTAGGAGATAGGAGAAGAGGCTCTGAAGAATCAAGAGCAGTAGTAAGCCACATGGACCTGTGTTGGGGAAATTGAAAGAATGTGGAGTGGTTGGAATTTGAACGCCCATAGGTGTAAATGTCTAAATGTTTCCCCAGGTAGCAGAACTATTTGGGAAGGATTATGAAGTGTGGCCTTGTTAGAGGAGGTGTGTCACTTTGGGTGGGTTTTAAGGTTTCAAAAGCCCACTCCACTCTCAGTAATCTCTCTCTCCCTTTTTCCCTCTCCCTCTCCCCCTACCCTCTTCTCACCCACACCCACCCCTCTGCCTCCTCCTTGTAGCTCACATGTGAGCTCTTAGCTATTGTTCCAGGGCCATGCATGCCTGCCTGATGCCATGGTCATCATGGGCTCACCCTCTAAAGCTGTAAGTAAGCCCCAAGTTAAGTGTTTTCTTTTATAAGTTGTCTGGTGTCTCTTCACAGGGATAGAATAATGTCTATGGCAGCACAGGCGAGGCTGAAGTATGTATGCTGCTGTACAAATGTAAGTGCATAGGGTAGGTGTAGGGCAAAAAGTAGGAGCATGTCACACAGGTCTCTAGACTTTGCTGCCCCCATCTTACTTGTCACCCTCTGGAAGAAGCACAATTCGTATACCTCTGATGTGACCAGTCTGGGACCTTCCTCGATAACTTGGGTTGTTACACATTCATTCTGTTTAGCTTATTCAACATTCCATATAACTTGTTCAGAATTCAGGGTAAGAAAGGCTGAATGCTGAGGCATGCCTGGGAGTTCACATGTTTGACTTTTGAGAACTGAGTACCTCTTCATTCTCAGGGATCATGAAACACTGTAAAGTGTGCCCCAAACCACCCTGGGGAAACATCAAACATCACAAAACAAGAGCCAATCCACCACAGTCACTGGGAGTTCTAGCTTTCATGCTAAAAGAGACGGCTTCTCTATTGCACCAAGCAAACCTGGGCCCGAGGATGCTGCTTTCTCAAAACTCTTTGATGAGAAAAAGAGACACATGCTGATGCAACTTTTACCCATGATGCTTTCTTTGCCAAATATGGTGGGACTTCAGCCTTGGGCAGGGTCTCCCCACCTCTGTGATTCAGTTTCCCACCTGTAACACACCACCACACACCACCACATACCACCCCATCCCCCATAGCGCTTGAATAGATGTTCTCTAAGTAGCCGTTAGCCCGTGTGGGTCTGCTTTGCAAATAACTACTACTGGTTCCCAGACTTCAGCCTCTGAGAGCTGAACGATTGTTTAACCAGAATAAGCTTCCCATGAAAACTTGTTCATCTGCCGGGGATAGTCCTTAAACCAGACCTATTTTTTCTATGTGCCCAGGAGGTGTGAGAGTGGGACCCAGGAGAAACGGGAGGTGGCAAGGGACCCACACAGTGTTAACCAAGTGGATGTCTGCTTTTTCTGGGGTGTCTCCAGGCAGCTAGAGCCAGATGCTACACTGCCCATCAGTACTTACAGCCCTTCCCTCACTTTGTTATGGCAAACCTAGCTGCCTACAGTCTCCCACTCTACCCTATTCTGTCTATACATGGATCTATCATGTGCCTAAAATAGTCACTCAAATGTTTTCATGGCTTCCCATATCCTCCAGGAACACCCCCAAGCATTGAACCTAAGGCAATATTGACCCACTACCTTCCTTGTCTCATTTCTGCTGCCCCGAATGGAATCTGGCCAAAGGAACTGCTCATGCCTACCCATCATGCCCTTTACTCAGGATCCCCTGCAGCAGACTGCCCACAGCCATCCTCTAGACACTTGAGATAATCCCACCTTCTCCAGTCCCCAGCTCCTCACACCTGGAGTTACCACACTGACTGTGATATGAGGGGCTCCTTCAATTTCTTCCCTACTTCTCAGGACTCGTGAACAGAATTTCTTTCCAGGGATTCTATTTCTATCAATTATGAAACGTCACTGTGACATCAATTATGAAATATCACTGTGATTTCATTAACATGTTTTAGGGAACGAATCATATCAAGCCCATCAAAAAAAATCAATCTATTCAGGCATGTTAAGTTGTGCTTTCTTGGTATAAAAGCACTGTTTGGGGCAGGTGGTCAGGATATTCTTCTTGCTAAGAGATACAGTTATTCTACAGGGCACAGGTCTCCCTTCTTCTCTGCCAAGCACTGCCTGGGCATTCAGCTAGAATAAGTGCCACAGCCCACAGGTCCATGAAAGGAACCGCCCCTGCATGCTGATGGCACGATAGTGGCTCTGAAGTCCCTACCCACCCATCCTTGGTTGGAGGATGTCTTCTCCCCGAAGGTTTTGCAGTTCTCCTTACCATTGCCACCTAAGCAGCCCTACCTAATTCCTTCAGAGCTGCTAGATCCCGACCTTTACTTCCATCCCCCACTCCCACCCCAGCCTGAGGGAAAACCTCTGCCAAAGAATCCCTTTCCTCTTTTAAAAGGCATGTGTTCTCAAGGCAGAGACACAGGAGGGCAGAACTACAAAGCCTTTGACCCTGCCTAGGTTACATTGACCTAATCTCACCTGCTGCACCCGGGGCCTTGCTCTTTGATTCTATTTATGGTCCCGGGGAGCCAGGGACAGAGGTGTGGGCCCTGTGACACTGTGACCCCGGTAGACATTATTGATGCTACACATTTCAGCCAGCCTCCAGGACATGGCCCCCTCCCCATGTGTATTTACTCTTATTCATTATTGACTGAGTATCTCAAAGGTTTTTCAGATATATTTTATTAATTCTTTGAGAATTTCATACAACTTGTTTTGATTATGTTCACACCTCATGCCACTCTAATGTTCTGTCTATTTCTCTTATTTTTTTTTATAATCCATCTAGTCCAGTTCATGTTGCCCATATACTCCTGGATGTGGCATGACCCACTGGAGTGTGGCAGACTTACCAGAAGCCATACCCTTAAAGAAAACTGACTCTCTCTCCCCCAGGAACAATCATATGTCCATAGCTACTCAGGGGTCAGAGCTTATGGACATCACACACATGCAGCACAGACACGAGGCACAAACATGCCCACACACATGCTAAATTGCTCACTGGTTTTATCTTGTACCAGCAACTACAGCTGCTGCAGGCTCATGACTGCTGTACTCCTGTTGTATCCAGGAAACGCTGGCTGGCTCTGATCCTCCCAGACTTCTTACTCTTAGAATTCTTCTTCCCCCATTAGACAGTGATCCCTGAGCCTTGAGTATATGTAATAGAGATGTTCCATTTATGGGTAAACACTCCACAGACACTTGTGCCCTTCACTTTGATCAGCTGTTAGTTTCCCCATTAACCACCTCCACTGCACAAAAAAATCTGTATAATGAGATCATAAAATTCATAGGGAAACACAAAAGACCTCAAGTAGTCTGAACAATCCTGAGCAATAAAGATGCTGCTAGACAAATCCTTGATGTCAAGTTATTCTATAGAACAATGGTAAGCACACACACACACATATGCAGAGAGAGAGAGAGAGACAGAGAGACAGAGAGACAGAGAGAGATGGAGACAGAGATAGAGACAGACAGACAGACAGAGACAGACAGAGACAGAGATATTGACAGAGAGACAGAGATCAGTGGAATCGACTAGAGGACCCATAGGCAGCTCTATGTAATTACAGATAGCTGATCTTTAGAAGAAATGTCAAAAATACCACTGGAGAAAAGACAGCATCTTTAACAATTGTGCTGGAAAACCTGGATTTCAACCTGCAGAAAAATGAAACTATATCCTTACCTCTCCCCCTGCACAATTACACATGGATCAAATATCTCATTGTTAGACCTGGACCCTAAAACCTCTAGAAGGAAGAGTAGAGGGTGCATCGGGATATGGGTTCAGGTGGGGATTTTCTGAATAGGACCCAGCTGCCCAGGAAATGAGACCAGCAATCAGCAAGTATGAATATATGGAAGTCAAGCTCTTCTCTGCTGCAGTAGAAAGAGTTAAGTGACTGAAGAGGAAGCCGGGAGAATGGGAGGAAACCTCTGCCAGATGGACATCTAACAGGATTGCAGAAACAAAAAAAAAATTTTTTTTAAGCCCTAAACATCAAGAAAACAAACAGCTATATTAAACAGTGATCTGTGGAAGTGAACAGGGAATTCTCAGGCAAAATACAAATGGCTAAGAAATATTTTTAAAAGATCACTCAACTATCCATTATGGAATTTAATAAATAAATAAATAAATAAATAAATAAATAAATAAATAAATAAAAACTAGTCTGAGGCTTCATCTTGTCCCAGGCAGATGGCTAAAATTAAGAAAGCCA
The DNA here is from genome assembly GCF_008632895.1 of Mastomys coucha. Taxonomy (NCBI): domain Eukaryota; kingdom Metazoa; phylum Chordata; class Mammalia; order Rodentia; family Muridae; genus Mastomys; species Mastomys coucha. Next base: position 19,806,291 of record NW_022196915.1, read on the forward strand.
AAGACGAGTGCTAGAGAGGGTGGGGGGAGGGAAGGGAGCCCTTATTCACTGTTGGTGGGAGTTACAAACTGGGGCAATTACCATGAATATCAGTATAGAAGTCCCACCAAAATCAGGATAGATCTACAGCTGTACAACTTCCTAGGCATATACACAAAACTGTTTCCTGCTATGGAGACACAGGCTCATTCCTGTTCATCAGTGTTCTTGTCCCAGCAGCAAGGACACAGAAACAGCCTAGCAGTCCATCAACCAATGACTAGATAAAAGATTTCATTCGGGAGTAATGAAAACTGAAATTCTGAAATGTGCAGGCAAATGGTTGAGTAGGAAAGCGTTACACTAAATAAGGTCACGTTGACCCAGAAAGCTGAGCAGCATGTATTCTCACTCATATGTGGACCCTAGTGGCAAATCCTTCAATCTGTGCTTTGTATTTGAAGCACTTATAGAATCCAGGAAACTAGGAAGAAACTGTGGATGGTGGAGAGAGGGAAGAAAGGCCTTCAGGGAGGGCTACAGTATAGCTCTGAAGATTCGAAGAGGAAAGGTGGATATTGAAGAGGGAGACTTAAGGGGAGAGAGGGGTGGGAGGGAAAGGCAGGGGATGGACTGAGGAGGAATAATTAACCTTAAGGATGTCCTACATGTATTTAAAACTGACATTAAAGTATTATTTTAAAAATTGGTCAACAGGTATTTAGAAAGTTTTCTAATTGTGTTGAAATAAGAAACATGATAAAATGTACCTTGCATACTCTATTCCAATAGAAGCACAATGTATAATTGATAGGTAATATAGCTTAATTGTATAACTCCCTACATTATATCATAAACACATCACACATTGCTGTTTTTCTTAAGGCACCAGGCTGAATTCCCAGGAGACGCCCTCTTCCTTTTCCTGAGCTGCCTCCCCCATGACTTAGTATCCTCCTGCTCACACTCTTATAAGGGATGCTGGCAGACAGACCCTTCCCACAGGGACTTTGTTTCCTTCATGTCATCTGAGACTATGAATTCTTAAAGGATGGTCTGGATGATCATTTGACCAAAGTGAAGAGACGCTTCACAGTTCTGCCATGCGACTGTCGAGGATGTCTTAGCCCTTAGACCCTTTAGAGGTAGCACCATCCGATGCAAAGTACATGAGCTTTGAAGTCAAGTATGATGAGCATCAAATACCAGCTCAGTCACTGTCTCAGGAAAAAAGGCAAAAGGCTCTCTCTTTCTCTCCCTTCCTCCCTCCCCCTGTCTCTCCCTCCGAGCCTCTGTAGAATGGGGGTGAAGCTAATCTCCGTCTGGGGTTTAGATGAGTTCTAACCCACTGTCTGGTTACTGTGGGCCTTACTCCATTGTTAGCATCAATACTTTCTTTCTTAGAAGTGAGGCTGGCGGCTTTGCACTTCTCTGGCAAGTCCTTCACAGAAACCATGGGACAAGAATTATCCTGTCTCTGATAGGCACTAAGCAGTACAAATATAAACTAAACTAAGTGTGTAATTTGTACTTTATGGTAGCCACCATTTAAAAAAATTGATTAAATTCACTTTAAAATATGTTTCTCAGTAGGCTCTCTACACCTGCAAGTTCTACATCTGGAACAGAAAATAGTATAGGAAAATTTGCATCTGTAAATAGACATGTATAGACTTTCTTGTCATCACTCACTTATACAGTATAAGTTATGCAGTATAAGAACTATTTACATATCATTTGCAGTGCATTAGATATTTTAAGTATTCTTAAAGCCATTTAAAGTACATGGGAGGTATGGATAGGTTGTATGCAAATATTGTGACATTTTATGTAAATGATTTAAGCATCCTTGGTGTTTCGTATGGGTGGTAGATCCTAGAACCTTGCAGATGCTTGGTTATAGAATCACATGTCCGAAATAGTTTATTATTTGCCATTATTTTAACTGTTAATAAAACACTTCATATTTTGATGTTAATTCATAATATCATTGAATGTCAGTGTGCATCTCCAATGTATAGCACATCTCAATTTGGACCGGCCCACATTTTAAATATGGCATCTCTTGTATTTGGTAGTACAGATCTAGACCTTGAGATGCAAGACTTTGACATGTGCAGGAGCTTCAGATGAGACCAACAGCCAGAGACTTAGGAATATTATCTGGAAACATCATTCCATCTGGACATTTGTGCGTTGAACTTGGAGGAAGTTAACAAATGCAAAAGTGTTGCATTTCTTGTAATTAAGATGAGTGATGGCCCACCATGATGTAGCCAATGAACTCTGGAAGTTCCTCCCTCCTTCCTCTCCAGGTGGCCAAGCTGCCTTGTTTTCTTAATATGGACTGAAGCTGGGGCAGGGGTGGGGCCAACACTTGATTTTCAGACCCATGTCTGTCTCCACCTTCTTGTTCCTGAACCACCACTGCCTCCCACATCTTCATCTATGCCCTTGGCCCAGCTTTGAACTTGGCAACCCCAGTCTCCCTGACACTCTGAACTCAGCTCCCATTTGCCTTTCCTCCCACAATCTATACCTAGAAAGTATTCAAACCCCACTCTCAAAACAGTGTCCAGAATCTGACCACATGGTTTATCTGACACCCACAGATAAGAGCAGCTCTTGCTCCTGATCAAATAGATGCTTTTTGCAGCAGATACCATTACAGAAATCTACCACTGGTCAAAATGCAGAGAACAAGGGACAATGAAGTGCTCCCATGCCAACTGATACATCTACAACACAATCCCTAGGCTCAGGGGAAATCACACTATCTCCCCTCCTATCAGTTTGTGGCAAGCCGCCATCACCCCATCCTACAGTATTGCACAAGCTTCAAAGCCTTGCTTTTTCCTCCTTCCCATAAGCTCTTCTTCAGATAAGAGCCAAAGCAACTCCTTTAAACATGCCAGGGCATATCAACAATAGCACAAATATTTGTTTAATAACACTGAAATGGTATAAAATAAGAGCCAGGTAGAAGTTTATCTAGACAGTAGACATACTGCTTTTAAGAGAAAAAGTATAAAATTCTATTGTGATATTTTTAAATACCTAATTATATAGGGAGACAAACCATGCTTGCGAACTTAATGAGTTGTCTTCACAGAGACAAGACTTCTCCCTGAATTCTGTCTTCATTCGAACACGAGCTTTGCTCTTCTGTTGAGCTCCATAAACTGATTCTAAAATTTATATGAAAAAGCAAAATACTGAAAAAGAAAGAAAAATAGCAAATTTCTCTAGATATGAGGATTTATAATAAACAAACCTTCAGTAAGCAATGTCGCATAGGGCTTGGAATAACAGACAAATTGAGAAAACAGACATAAGCAGAAGTGTGGATGAATGAGCTTACTGCAGGGCTCTTGTGTAATGGTAGACCTTAGCATAAATGCAACTGAGAACCTTGGCCATCCATGTGGGGAAACCAATGAGCATTTCTAAGTGACCTGGAAGTGGAAGTGAGAGGACCTGGGGAAGAGGAGGGGACGGGGGTCGGGGGAAGAGTGAGGAGAAATCAGAATGTGACTGTGCTGAATGTTTGTGATTGACTCAGTGGAAGCATCCTTAGCATGGCACCAGAGAAGAAAGAGACACAGCGCCCGCCACAACACTGCAGAGATGCTCATCTAGGATAATGCTGCAACTCTGCAGAGATGCTCATCTAGGATAGCACTGCAACTCTGCAGAGATGCTCATCTAGGATAATGCTGCAACTCTGCAGAGATGCTCATCTAGGATAACGCTGCAACTCTGCAGAGATGCTCATCTGGAATTTTATATAAAGAAAAAGACATCTAAACTACTGTTGTTTTTTAAGATAATATGATTTCTTATTACATTCTAAACACTTATGTTAACACCCACAGATAAGAGCAGCTCTCGCTCCTCATCAAGGAGCTGCTTTTGCAGCAGATACCATTACAGAAATCTATCACTGGTCAAAATGCAGAGAACAAGGGACAATGAAGTGCTCCCATGCCAACTGATACATCTACGACACAATCCCTAGGCTCAGGGGAAACCACAAAAGAGAGAATGGGAAGAGTGTAAGAGCCAGAGGCCCAGGGTGCCTGTGCTGGATAGTGCCCCCTAGACACGATAAGGAAAACACACCAGGAGGCAAAGAGAGACACTCATACTAGAAACAGAGGGAGAGGGCTTTTGAAACCTTAAAACCCACCCCCAGTAACTCACCCTCTCCAACAAGGCCACACCTCCTAATCCTTCCCAAACATTTCCACCAATTAGAGATATATGAAAATATATGAGCCTAAGGAGGGTATTCTCGTTCAAACTACCAGGCATGTATTAAACAGGTTAGAGATATTGGAGGAATCAGAAATAAAAACAAGCGAACAATAATCCCAAAGCTGGGGCAAAGGGGCAGGCAGGCTAAAGATAATAAAATATTTTTTTTTATTTAAGGAAATAAACTCTTTCATGCCCATAGAAGTTCATACCAGACATCCAGGTTATAGAGACAGGAAAATCTTCCCACACTCTAGCCCACACCCATTTCTCTGGCTAGTCCCCAGCACACCCTTCACCACAAGGCACCACACTGGCCTCCAAGCCTTCCTGAAGGCTTTTCAGAGCAATTCTCAAAAACCACAGCACAGGCCTGGGCTCCTTCAGTGTCCTCCCTGCACATTGATCTCCAACCCACTTCATGTTACTGCACGGGTACCACAGGCCCCCGTCACTTACTTGTCCCTTTACCAGTTTTGAGTGTTCATTGAACAATTAAATGGATAAAAACACAGACAATTATATTTGAAATATTCCCTAGAAAGGTAGTACCTGATGCCCAGTTATCACTTCAGAAAGACTGGGACAAAGGACTAGGTTCTCGAAAGCTAGGTTTTCAGGGACAAAAGGATCAGTCCTCAGTGACCCAGATGTTGCTGTTTATGCAGAAACACTGGCATTCAAAGGTTGAGTGTGACAACTCAGGTGAAGAAATGCCATCTTAAGAGACTTCTACTTACCAGATCCTGGGGCAGGCAAGGGTGGGGCCAGCTAAGGACAACACCAGGTCTGCCTGGCCGCCCTGAAGGCCAGGGTGGGTGGTCCACCCTACAGAAGCTACACCAGGGCTGAGAGGGGAGTGTCTCAGTCAGTGTCCTGCTCTATACCTTGACAGAGGCACAAGCCAGAGTTAGCGTTCCCTGGCTGTGGTAGTCTCTCTTGTCTCAGCAGAGCTTAAAGACAGGACATAACCCGCGGTCAGAGAGTAAGGAATAAGCCTGGTCAGCTCGGTAAAGCTCACAAGTGACAAAGAAGGGACATAACCCGTGGTCAGAGAGTAAGGAATAATGCCAGGTCAGCTCAGTAAAGCTCACAAGTGACAAAGCCCTCCAGCGACAAATGTGGCACTGACCACAAGGACCTTCTTCACCGCTCACTTCCTGCCAGTCATCCCTCCTCTCTGCCACCCCAGATTCAGACTAAGTACTGATGGTCACACGTGCTCCACACTTGGCTTTGCAGGAGGCAGTGGGGTAGTCTACCACAACAAACAACCCCCAACTGGCTGATATCTCTTGTCCAAGAGCAGGAAGACCTACCTGGAGGGGTGGCAGTCAAAGCCTGCGGATGTCACATGATGTGGGTACTTCCATCCCCAGCCTCCAATGGCTCAGCTCAGGGGAACAGAACAAGACCTGGCCTCGCATGGCAGCCATCAGCAACAGTGTTTCATTATGAATCACTTGCTCCGGGTTTCTCTTCATTTCCTGGAGAAAGCAGAAGTGGGGAGTCAGCAGATGCCTGCCCTTCCCATCCTGAGCCAATGACAGAGCTGCTTCACCAATGACTGGCAGGACAACGCGGGTTTCACAAAAGGTCCCCTGGGACTGTGTGTTTGGTGGTCAAACAGAGCCAGGTGGGACCAAGGAACAGAAGGGAAAGTACAGCCTGGCACCCACATCTGAATTCTGTCTCTGTTGCTTACTAGCCGTGTGCCCAGCATGCTTACGTCCATGTGGCTCATCATCCTAACCCTCACCTCCCCAGTCCTAATTTCAAATCCCTAGGAACTGAATCTAAATGGCTTCCCTTCTCTAAATGGTTAAGGTATGGGAACAGATTGTGGAATACCAATATGGAAGAATGGCCCAGCAGAGTTCTTAGAGTCTCCACAGGATGGAGAAGACTGGATTGGAGCAGAAGCTTAGAGAAAGTCAGAAACATCTTCGTAGATAAGCCAGGCTCAGGGGGGCCTAGGGGAGACAAAGCCAAGGGCTAGGGGTTGCAGGAGTGTGAGGCTCAGAAATACACAAAGGAGAAAGTGGGGTGTTCTCCTGACGAGATGCTTTCATTCATATAGATGATGTTCTGCCCAGGTGACCCACAGGACCATGTGGGTCAGTAGAGGAAAGGGCAGGGTGCAGGCACGTACAAGAGCAGAGAGGAATCTCTGATTGGATGTTGCAGCTTCATGCCTTTACAACATGCATGTTCCCATAACTCCAACTTTTCCTATGGGGGGAAAAGTTTCACAGTTGGGCTCAGCAAACAACTCAGGCCTAGTGTAGAAGCCACCCAGTAGGAGAACAGAGAGACTCTTTCCAGAGGTAGGTAGGCATTGCCATGTGGAAGGAAAACACACTTAGGCTCTCCATAGTCAAAGTCATGAAAATCAAAAATAACGTTACCCAACGAGCAGTGGCCAATAAAAGAAACAAAGGGAACAACTTGATGCAACCTAAGCTAATGCTATATCAGAAAGCAACAGAAGTCAGAAGACAATGAAGGCTCAGCTGCCTCTCCTCTATCTATGATAGAACACTGGCCAGCTTGACCTCGAGCAACTCTTACGCATGCAGCCACAGCTGCTGTTGGCTACAGCGGTCCTGTCATGTCCAAAGACACCCTGTCCTCCATGACCTCTGACTCTTACAGTCTTTCCTCTCCCTCTTCCATGATGTTCCCTGAGCTACTGACTGTCAACAGCAGCTAGAGAGGTGAGAGTCAGTTATCTTCGTCTGTGCGGTCCTTGGTAAGTTGGCCATGCTCCAGCAGATGATCCCACAGGAGGTGGGTGGCACTTACCAGACTCTGCTATTAAAAATAAGAAAGAAAGATAAAAGAAAAGAAAACAAATGGCAGGAACACAAGAAAGAAACGTGGACTGTATCCAGAAGGAGCCAGAGGGGATGAATACGCTGGAGATGCACTGCCAAGCATGTGTGAAATTCATAAAGAATTAGTGTTTAAAATTGTGGGAAATGAAATCTCAGAAGACAATGGAAAGATGTCTTTAACCCCCTGATGAGAAAACAGCAGCAACAGCAACAAAGTTAACCCATTCCCACAGTTCTATAGCCAGTGAAGAAAACTGAGCATAACACAGTTATTTCAGATAAGTGAAAGCTGAGGTCACGCCTATCCAGCAGGCTTGCACTAGGAATTCCAAGGACATCCTTGAAGCTAAAGGAGAAAGCCTCAAAACGCTCTTGGGTCTACAGAAGGATAGAAAAGCTCTGTTGGATAGTCAGTGTGGGAGGAATTGTGTTCTCACCCTAATTTCTTTAAATTGGTATGAGTATTTTTTTTAAAAGTTTCAACATGTGCTTTAGAGTTTATTCCACCTATAAATTGTATGCAGATGATTTTCAGCTTATGCTCCAACTTGCAATTGTTCAGTTTTACATTGATGCAAAAACAGTGTGAGATCAACAGCAGCCTTACAACTTATTTAGGGTTAAATCTCACCCCAAACTAGAGAAGTGTAGCCCAATCCTCTCCCATGATGCTATGCGGCAACAGGAAGTAGATCTCCCTATCAGCCATGAGGGGAACAACACAGGCTACAGTGTGTTGTGATATGGACATTTTCAAATACAGATATTTGACACATCTCAAGATCTATTCAGTAGTTCAGTGTAAACAGGTGTTGCATGTGCTCTAGACTAATGTAAGTGTTTCAAGCCTGTGAAAACAAGCCTAACCCCTGGAGGCTGCAGACATGGAGCAGTTGGTAGTGCTTTGTGTACAGGCATGAGAACCTAAGTTTGGGTCCCCAGCATCCATGAAAACGTTGGGTATGGCAGAGCACATCTGGAACATCAGCTGACTTACAAAATAAAGCATGCTAATTTTGCATATTATACAATAATGTAAGGAATAGAAAATAAGATTAAAAATGACTACTGTCCTAACAGCTGACAGGTATGTGAGAACAGTTCTCACGTTGTTTTGCTATAGTATATGTTTTCGGTCATTGTCGCTAAAGCTTTGGAGTCATGGTATAGATTCTTCTCTGTAGTCTGGGTTTGTTGGTATTGTTTCACTACAAAGACCTCGAGTTTTCTCTCTCCAGAGACTCTGTGTCCTCTTTAAACATCCCCTAGGCCTGGTACTATGCAGCATTAACACCCTGACTGTCTCTGCCAAGTTCATGGACATCACTCACACCCCTGGAACTGCAGCACCATGAACTATGTGCTCTGGATGAATGGGTTTTCTTGTTGGGAAGTGGAAGGAGACAGCTGAAACTTTGTTTTATTCTTGAATGCCTCTATACTGTCTCACTGTTCACGAGGCACTGCTTGAATTAGGGTCTGCGTGGCTTAGACTTTTGTCTTGGCACAAGCTGGAGTCATCTAATAAGAGGGAATCCAAACTGAGAAAACATGCCCCATTAGATTGGCCCTGTGGACAAGGCTATGGGGCATTTTCTTCATTACTGACTGTTGTGGAAGGGTCCAGCCCACTGTGGATGGTGCCACTCCCTGGCAATTCAGTGTATAAGAAAGCAGGCAAGCAAGACAGTAAGCAGTGCTCCTCCATGTTCTCTGCTTCAGTTCCTACATCCTGATTCCTGCCTTGAGTTCTTGATTTGACTTCCCCGGATGATAAACTATAACATATATGCCAAATAAATCATTTCTTCTCCCAAGTTGCTTTTGGTCCTGGTGCTTTGTCACAGTAATAAAAACCCAACTAGCATAGGGGCCTACAAAGGAGTACCAGGAAATCTAAGGTAACCAGAGAGGATATAGAGAGGACGTGGCTTCAAAGGGAATGGTGTATGGCAGGGGGCATACTAAGGCTCTTTCAACAGCATGGCTATCCATAATGAAAATAAATCAAGGCACCTCTTTCAGAGATCACCTAACCTGTCTGGCTTTACTCTGAGCTCTCTGTCATGTTATACTGGTAGATGTGTCTGTTTCATGTCAGTTACTGTGACTTTGTAATAATATTTTTGAAATTTGGCATAATAAGGACTTTTTTGGCTAATTTTGCTGAAAATTCATGTCCAGATGAACATCAAGATTTTCGTATGTTTCTGTGGAGAATCACATTGGAACTTTGAGAGTGTTTATATTGGCTTTAGCATAAACTGCGAAACTAAAGCCATCATGTTCCTAGAACGAAACAGATATCAATTTCTGCTCAAGAAATATCAGCTGGAAGAGAGAAGCTAGTGCATCGGGCTCCATCCAAATCCAAGTTGTCTTCTTAAAGAAGACACTATTAGGAAAGGAAAGCACATGCTATCCGATCAAAAAAGTACACACACAGATCCCCAGGGAGAGGTGTGGCTCAGTGGAAGAGAACTGGCCTAGCATGCACAGACTCACGGATTTCAAACCCTTCAAGGAGGAGGAAGAAGAAGAAAGAGAAGGGAAGAGGAAGAAGGGGAGGGGAGGAAGACAAGGAGGGGAAGTGGGAAGAGGAGGAGGGAGAAGGAGAGAAAGAGGAGGAGAAGGAAGAGGTTGTTTCTCAACAAACTGATAATCAAAAGATAAACAACTGGGGCCAGCCAGGTGCCTCTGAGGTAGAACCCACCATGGAAAAAGAGATTAACTCCCAAAATTTGTCCTCTGGCCATTACTTCTGTACCATGGTACATACAAGCCTACACACACACACACACACACACACACACACACACACACACACACACACTAATTTGGTGAACATAGACAACTCATCAAAAAACAAGTGAAAATCTTGAATTCACACTTCTTTAACCCCAAGTCCACAAATGAAAAGAAAGTGCTCAACATTGTTAGTTAGCAGATAAGTGTAAACTCAAACCATACTAAAATGTCTGGGCCTCCCCTGCTTGCCTACACCGCTGGTAAGAATGTATGAACACTGTGGCTTTCATAAATGCCCTAGCAGCTCCTCACCAGATAAACAGATGAGTAGATTTGTGTATATGCATAGAATACTCAAAGAATAAAAATACGTAACTTTTAGAAGTCAAATATACAAGTGCCAAACAACCCAGGAACTCGATTCTCAAGAAGATAATGCATGCACATTCATGATAGTTTTATCATTTTTGCTAAACCAGAGAAGCAACCCAAATGTCCATCAGTAGGCAATGGGTAAACAACTAATGGTGAATACATTCAATAGTCAGCTTAGCAATAAAAAGATTACAATAATGATCCACTTTGTAAAATGAGTGAATCTCACAGACATTGTGAATAATTTTTTAAAATACACAAAAAGCACATTTCAAACACAGTTCTCTAAGGGTAAAACAGTGCTAGCCCTGGCAAGGGGTATTGACTAGAAAGAGTTTTAATGAAACTTTCTGATGTGATGAAAGTTTCTATCTCCTAGCTTCATAGCAGTTTGAACGATGCACATGGAGCAACTTGTCAAGATCATAGAAATAAGACATGTATGTAAATATTCATAATATTTTATATTTAAAAATGAGTCTAGGAAGATGGCTCTGAGGCAAGAGTGCTTGCTGTGCAAAGGTGAGGACCTGAGTTCCATTTTCAGCCTCACTTTATAGTTCTTTATAGAGATGGGTGTTGATGCAATTGTATGGCCCCCCAAGAGCAGCAGACTAAAGGATATATTTACTCCCACAACTTCCTTTGGATATGCAAATACATGATCTAATTATAAAAAAAAAAAGTGGCCCTGAAATCTGGCTAGGGATGGAGGTTGTAAGCTGTGAAGTTCAGCTCCACCCTGTTAGAGATCCCCTGAGGCTAGGGAAACCCAGCTGCACTACACAGACCAGAACACCCAGCCTCAAGTTCCAAGAAATGGGGGCGGGGGAGGGGGCACCAGACCCATAGGCGTTTCTCCTCTGGCATCCTACAGGACCAGTTGCTGGGTTCCTCCTCACAGACCCTCCATCACTCAACCTCCTGAGGAAGGTTAGGGTTAACTGCCGCAGAGCCCCTGTAGGGTCGGCAACCCTTCTGGGGGTAGTATCTTGGGTGATAGAGCAGAAAGAACAAGATTGTTTCTGTTTTTGGATGTGTGAGCTTGACTGAGGTTGAATGCCTCTCTCAGATGGAATCTCTTTGGAGACTGTGAAGATAGATGAGATGGGCAAAAGAAGGGACTTGCCTATTCCCTGCCCCATAGACAACATCTTTTGCAAGGATAGAGGTCATGTCTTGGGTCTCTACTTGGCACAGCCCTCTGTTCCGGGGTTTTTGTTCGAACGGAAGCTGCAGCACTGCAGGTGTGGCCTACTCCATGGCCTGTCCCTCGGGCCAGCAACATGGCTCCCCATCGCGCCCCCAAAGTTCTTGCCAGAGGAGCTCAGCACCATCAGCTCCTACCGATGTACTGCACCTGTGCTGCAGAGACGGAAGCTGAAGCGTGCACGCACCAGCTTCCGGGATAGGGATCCATACTCTGACTTAGGCCTGAACGTTTAACTGCATTGCGGCCGTTTCCTCGTCTGAAAAGGGAAAACCCGTCACGGTGTCACACAGATTCTGTTTCCGTGAATTTAAATATTGTAAACTAGCAGTGTCTTGGACCACTTGTTGCAAGGGACCTATTATGGGGACATCAGAGACTTTCTCTAGAGTGCATTTCCGGAGGCTTCACGGGCCTTGTTTCAGGCCCTCTGAATGTCTGGGGAAAAAAATAGGGCAGGGCAGATCCCTCACCTGAGTGAAGGGGACTGTAAGACAAGACCAGATATTTCCTGTTGGCTATATTTTCTTTCCTTTTGTTTTGCATTATAATTATTAATATGTATTAATTGTATCAATGGGTTAAGCAGGTGACAATTCCAGCCACACACAATCCTTCCTTTAATACCTTGCTAAAGGGCTCCCACATCCTCCTTTCCCTCTCTCAACCACCCCTCATCCCCTTACTCTTCCTGCTGGATCCTCTGCTGCTTGCTTTTTTCTTTTCTTTTTTCTTTTTCTTTTTTCTTTTTTTTGTATCTTTCTAGCTTTTACAGACAGATGCGAAGAAACATTTGAGGCCTATCTTTGTATTTCCAACTTGCCTCATGACATTATCTACTTCTATGGACTTTCTACTTAGAAGGAGTGTGGGGCGGGAGGTATAGTATGCTAGCCAAAACTAGTTTACCTCCTCAAACCCTTCACTGCAGAGAACAGGTAACTGCCCAGTTGAAGCCACTAAACTGCAGGACTCTATCTCACACATCTAAACCTAGAGTAGCAGAGATTAAAAATAAGGACATACCATACGGCCTAAGGCAGCGTTCTGCACCTTGCGCAGGGCCAAGGGAGGCCCATTCAGAATGATGGTGCATGTGGTATAAATCCTGTAGACAGGATTAGTGCAGAGCAGACAGAATCCAGGCGGAGGGAAGTAAAAGCTGTTTCTAAATACTAAGTGTGGCTTGATGTGGTTTGTCTATGAAAGTATTCCTACATGTGACAAAGAAAAGTCCATTTGTAAGAACCTGAGAAATGACTTGGCCTTTTGCCTGGGACCATCTTCCACTTGGACAAATGGTCGATGGCCATGTGCTGGTTTCAGTGAGAGCCGTAACTAATTCTCTAGAGTTTATTCATATTAGGCATCCCCCCTTTGGGCATAAAAATTAAGGAAACTGGCCTGGCATGTAGCTTAGTGAAAGCACACTGCTTCCTAAGTACGTGGCCTGAGGCTAGCTCCACAGCTCTGGGAAGGAGGGGGAGGAGAAGGAAGAGAGGCTAGGCTAGATCCACAGCTC
>NW_022196915.1:19820743-19837934 GCF_008632895.1 Mastomys coucha
AGGAAGAGAGGCTGGGTAGCTCCACAGCTCTGGGAAGGGGGGGCGGGAGGAGAAGGAAGAGAGGCTAGGCTAGCTCCACAGCTCTGGGAAGGTGGGGGAGGAGAAGGAAGAGAGGCTGGGGGCAGGGGAGACAAATGAACGTGAAAATCATCAGGCCTACATGGTCTTTTTTTCCCCTGGCTTCTGTATGATTTATAATATTGCATATCAGTTTTCTAAAATTGGCTTTCAAACTTGTTAGTTATATCTGATATGTCCGTGCAGTAAGTTTATCCATGAATTTAAGCACTTGTGTTCACCTTTGTGGGTGTCCAGTTAAGGAAATATTTGTTCTACAGAGATCAAGGACTTCAGCACAGCTACCCCACCCTCTCTTCTCGCTGAAGTCTCTTTTGCTTGTTGTGTTTATATCACATGGTTAAAGTTATTTATGTGAACTAAAACTCTCTTACCTTTTCTGCATGTAGGTCTTTTTGTGTGTGTGTATTGAGTATTTGTCAGCATGTATGTCTGAGCACCATGTTTGTGCGGTACTTCCAGAGGCCAGAAGAGGGCATCATATCTCCTGGAACTGGAGTTACAAACATTTGTGAGCTGACATATGGGTGCTGGGAATCGAACTGTGGATTCTCTGGAAGAACAGCCATCTCTCTAGTTCCTCTCCATGGAATTTAATTCCATATAATTGATCCAATTTCTATGTCAGTAATAGTTTAAATTATAGGAACTTGTAATTAAATAATATAGATTAAAACAAAGGTAATGCAAACTGATTACTTTATTACATGTTTCTGTGATCTAAATTGGTTAGGTTCACCCACTGGATACAAGCCACAGAGATGGCTGCTGCGCGTCTTCCCAGCTCTGCATGTAGAGATACCCATTGGTAGTTTAAAATTGGCCATGGAGGAAGAATTTATACCATAAGAGTTGGGAAATGTTACAAACGAAGGCTTGGCTTATTATTTTGGTCACTAGACTTTTTAAAAATGGATGGAAAATGTTTTCTGTTTGTTGTTTGTTTCTCCTCTCATTTTTAAAAACTTCTTTGAGAATTTTGTACAGTATATTTGATTACGCTCACTCCTCCCTGACTTTTCCCAGATTCATCCCCTTTCCCAACCCACCAAACTGTTGTCTTTTTTTTAACAAGGCATGCCACATTTTTACTGCCCAAGTACTCTTGGATGGGTGGTCTTTGCTGAAGGGTAGTCAACCCACCAGAGGCCTCATCCTTTAAAACAAAACTGAAACTTAGTCTCCCAGTTATCAATTATCAATCTCTCCTTGGTCAGGTGTGGGGTTTGGCATCTACCTTTTCCTTCCATGCTGAAATTCTGTCTGGCTTGAGCTTGTCCAGGTCTTGTGCCTCTGTCTCAGTTCATATGTGCAAATGTCCTGCTGTGTCCAAAAAACAAACACCTGTGGCTCTTATAATCATTCCACCTTCTCTTTCACAATAATTCCTGAGCCTTGGGGAAGTGGGAGAAGTAGAAGAAATGCAAATAAAATAGGTTAAACTTAAATTGTTCGGCATTGATAAACCCTACAAGGGGAAAAACACAGAAAACTGTGGCAATATTCTCCAGCGTTTGAAAACTGTTACTTAGGAACAAACAAAGTGACTTGTATCATGGGCAAGGGGGTGGAAACTGGCCCATACAGAGCTGGAGATGAACTCGGCCTCCATTTAACAACAATAATGTGTGTGGGAATGGTAAACCTTTGCCAGTAGACTGTAGGTCAGATTTTATGACTACAAATATATTGGTAAAGCAGTGTGGATTGGATGAACCCATCCGTCAAGTCACGGTTAAACTGAGATCATAGTTTGACTGAGACCAAGAGCTTGGCAAAAACAAATAACAGTGTTAGAATGAATCAACTGTGCAGAATTTATAAAGAAGAGTACTTACTGTACGCTTCATTGTTGGAAGAGAATTTCTGTGTATCCTTTGTATCAGTACATTTATTACAATCTATTTTTATTTATCCTACACCCAGCTACATTCCCAGCTATATCAGGAAGCTTATGGTAAACTTATCTGTTTTACACACAGAGACAGGCAAATCTGTCCCATGGCTTCCACCTTAGTTAGATCTGGAAGCTCCAGTAGTCGTCAAAATCTACAGGTTTCCCAGTCCCATCTGTAAAATGATTTATATAGAATCTGACTCATAGCCTCAGATATTTTACATCCCCTCAAGATGACTTTTATACCTAAGGCAATGTAAACCCCACATGAGTTGCCCCTCTGTGGCCTCCCATCTAGAGGAACAACAAGAAAACCGTGCGTTTGTGCTCAGTACAGGTACAAGTGTATTTGGATACTTTTTATCTGAATATACTGAATGAAGAGTATGAACCTGCAAATGCAGACACATGGCTGTGTTGTCTCTTACCACCAAAAAGAAAAAATGTTTTTTGAGTGCTAAATGTTGAGCACTGACTGAATACCACTTTCTCAGAGGTTTATCTGACCTTTCTACTACATCACCTAAGAAAGCAGAAGGAAATAAACAGAAATATCCTTCCTCTTTTTTCCCCAGAGCCAGCATAACCCATGGGTTACAGGACTGCCCCAGAGGACTGGTGAAGCTGAAGCTGGGAGACTGGGGCAAGCCAAACCCCCCGGACCATCAACTCTCAAAGGACTGTCTGGCTGTAGCTCTCTCTCCCTCATGGGTAGTTAAAAATTACATCGTAGCTGTGAATAAGGATACACAGGCCAAGAGGAAGGCTGGGCAGTCATAATTCTCACCACACCCTCGCTGGTCCCCAACAGAGCATGTGGCTTCAAATGCCTCATGATCATATGGCCATTGACGGCAGGCCCTACCAGGAGACGCTGGGCAACAGTTGCCCTGAGCCCAGTTCTTAAGTATGAAGGCAGGACAGAGAAACAAAGCCACTTCTGCTTTCCGCCTGGGCCACCAAGGCACCAGCCCAAGAAGCAAATTTGAATTCTCAGACCTCAGCACAGGTTCACTTCAGGTTTTGAGGGAAATTTGTGAGCAATTTCATTATAACTATCTGGGCTTTCCCTCTTCTGGAGAAGCTGTGGGGGGTGGGAATCCTTGTTCTAAGTGTGGTGGGTGTGGCTGTCAGCTCACACACTGAAAGCAGATGGCTTTTGCTTCCAGACATTTAGAAGAAGAAAAAGAAGAAGAAGAAGAAGAAGAAGAAGAAGAAGAAGAAGAAGAAGAAGAAGA
This sequence comes from Mastomys coucha, assembly GCF_008632895.1. Classification (NCBI taxonomy): domain Eukaryota; kingdom Metazoa; phylum Chordata; class Mammalia; order Rodentia; family Muridae; genus Mastomys; species Mastomys coucha. The sequence continues at coordinate 19,823,957 of NW_022196915.1, forward strand.
AGAAGAAGAAGAAGAAGAAGAAGAAGAAGAAGAAGAAGAAGAAGAAGAAGAAGAAGAAGAAGAAGAAGTCACCTTTATTTCCCCTACTGTAAATACATCCTAAGGACATGAGCCAGGATCAACAGATATTTTTATACTTGCCTGAGGTCCTTGTAGAAGTGTTGGGGTGTAGGGGGAGGTTCTGATGCTTTGATTGGGAATCTGCATGCGAACACTGAAGGTCCTGTTCCCCAACTGGTTCATTATCAATTAATAAAGATGCTAGCGACCAATGGTTGTTTCCCACAGGCAAGCTAGGAAATGCAGGAGAGGAACGGAATTTTCCACGCTTCAGAGGAAGATAGTTTCACCAGCCATGTGAGATCTCGGGTGGATTGTCCATTAGCTGCTTCCCCGATTGGGCCTGAGGTAGCAGGTGGGAGATTAGAAGTAAAGCTAAGCTAGGGTGGATTTAGAAGTATTGAACAAGGAGAAGGTAACCGGGCATCTAAGTTGAGGGCAGACTGAGAGGTGTTGAGCAAGGAGTAAAGAGAAGGGCATGTTAGCCAAGGGAGGCTCACAAGAGCCCAACCACTGAGCCATACGTGCTCACACAGACATCTTTCATCTGTGGACCCAAGGGAACTTGGGTGAGGACTGGTAGTCCATTCAGAGCTTAAAGCAAGGTAATAGAAACTGCCGACTACCCTGTGGCTACTGCTACATATAAAAGCAGATTCCTGTGGTGGAAAGGTGTTCTCTATGTGTGGGAGACAATCTGAAGTGGACCACTTCAGAAGACTTTAAAATTGTGTGTTCTGCAACCATTGGAGCTCAACAACAGATGTTCTAGTAGATGCTTGGCTTAGAGCATTCCATAGGAGGGCTCCCGTGTGGCTGTGAGCACATGCTCTAGGTTTGCAGTGCTGGGTTTGAGCAGCCTCTGTCCCTCCTCAGCCTTGCACTGGGCATGTCACTTCAGCTGTTTATCCTCCAGCAGCCCCATTGGAGTCTAAAAGTTCTCCTTACAGGGAGGTCATGTCTCTTACCTCTGTGACCATGGGACTCAGCACCCAGGAACTGCAAAGAAGTCTTATTTGATTCTCCAAGGACCCTAAGCTGCTTCCCATGGGCTGTGCCCTCTAGATGGACACCAGTGTGAACAGGACAGATATCCCCTCTCTTCAGAGAATTCGACATGCTCTCTAGGCATGTACTTGACAAATCATTGCCACAGAGATAGCAGGGTCTGCCTGTCCACAGAAAGTACCACCTGTCCAGGAAAGCTAGGGGGCTCTGACTATGGCCGCCTGCTGCACATACTCATAAGAGCCCTCACGCAGCACACAGAGTTGGGGTCCTCTGCTCTTCAGGATTTGGGCTCAGTGACTCTCTAGCCTGACAAGCCCCCTGACCCAATGGCTGCATGGTGACAAGTGTCTCCTTCTCCTGCTCTGTGTGCACTCTCCAGAGGAAAGATGAGTGGATTCTAGTGCCCTGGATTTGAGAAAAGCTCAGCTTTGGGCTGTGGGTTGTGGTGCAGGTGGAGACACTCCGCTTCAGTATCCAGGAGGAATTAAATACAGATGTGATTACAGTAAAGGCTTCTGATCCCTTCTCTCAGACCATCTGAGCGTAGCAGCTCTCTGCAGCATAGTTTCATTTTCCAGTTATAGAACACATGCATTTCTGGCTTCTCCCCAAGTTTAAATTCACATCTCTCAGGTTTGCACATCCAATAAGCATGTACACCTGACAGGTCCGCAAATGTACAGGTGCAGTACGTGTCAGTACAGTGTTCACAGTGACTGATCCTACACAGCAACCCAGAAATACTTCAGGCAACTGAACAGCTCACTTCCTCTCTCAATACAGAGGCCCTTCATGATGGTTGCTTGGTGGAGAATAATGCTAGAGTCTGTGCCAAGTGCATTTATCTTATATTTCTGAATAAAAGCTTCATTTTCTTAAAAATAATTTTACTTACACTTTTATGTTAACCATCACATACATTTGTTTTTTAAAGTTTGGAAACAATATTTTTTTATTCATTTTATTTATTTATTTATTTATTTATTTATTTATTTATGGGAACATAGTATCTTCTTTAATTTTCATTTCTATGTATGTATGTATGTATGTATGTATCTATCTATCTATCTATCTATCTATCTATCTATCTATCTATCTATCTATCTACCTAATATATGAGTGGTGTTTGGCTGCATGTACACCCATATGCCAGAAGAGGGCATCATATCCCTTTATAGATGGTTGTCCACCACCACGTGGGTGCTGGGAATTGAACTCAGGACCTCTGAGAGATCAGCCAGTGATCTTAACCCTTAACCACTGAGCCATTTCATCAGCCATACACTTGGATTTTTTTTTTTTTTTTTTTGGTTTTTCGAGACAGGGTTTCTCTGTATAGACCTGGCTGTCCTGGAACTCACTCTGTAGACCAGGCTGGCCTCGAACTCAGAAATCCACCTGCCTCTGCCTCCCAAGTGCTGGGATTAAAGGCGTGCACCATCACTGCCCAGCAAAGAATTTTTTATTTTATTTTATGTGTATGAGTGTCTGCCTGCAGGTGATTATGCACTCTGTGTGTGTGTGTGTGTGTGTGTGTGTGTGTGTGTGATGTGTTGAAGAATGTCAGAAGAAAGCACAAGTCCCCTGGAACTGCCGTTACAGATGATCATGAGCCACCTAATGTGTGTGCTGAGAATTTAAGCTGGGTTCTCTGTAGCAGCAATGGCTTGGTTAGGGTTTCTATTGCCAAGATAAAACACTGTGGCCAAAAGCAATGTGAAGAGAACATGGTTTATTTCCTCTTACAACCCTCAAATCACACTCCATCAGTGAGGAAACTCAAGCAGGACAGGAACCTGGAGGCCATGGAGGCCTGGAGACCATGGAGGCCTGGAGGCCATGGAGGCCTGGAGACCATGGAGGCCTGGAGGCCATGGAGGCCTGAAGACCATGAAGGGTTGGAGACCATGGAGGCCTGGAGGCCATGGAGTCCTGGAGACCATGGAGGCCTGGAGACCATGGAGGCCTGGAGGCCATGGAGGGGTGCTGCCTACTGGCCTGCTGCCCATGAATTGTTCAGCCTGCTTTCTTAGACCACTCAAGACTACACGCCCAGAAGTGGCCTTGCCCACAGTGCTATGGACCCATCAACATCAAACATCAGTCAAGAAGATGCCCTACAAACAGTACGGTGTGAGCAATATCCCAACTGAGGATCCTCTTTCCAGATAAGTCTAGCTTGTATCAAGACAAAGACCAGAAAAAGAAAGAAAGTAAGAAAGAGAGGAAGAAGGAAGGAAAGAAAGAGAGAGAGAAAAGAGAGAGAGAGAGAGAGAGAGAGAGAAGGGAGGGAGAGACAAAGAGAAGGGAGGGAGGGAGAAAGGGGGAGGGAGGGAAGAAGAAAGAAAGAAAGAAAGAAAGAAAGAAAGAAAGAAAGAAAGAAAGAAGGAAGGAAGGAAGGAAGGAAGGAAGGAAGGAAGGAAAGAAAGAAAGAGAGAGAGAGAAAGAAAGGAGGAAAGAAAGAACAGGTAGCCAGTGCTCTTAACTTCTGAGCTATCTCCATTTCCTATCCTTACCTTTTGATTTTTTTGTGGAAATATTTTTTTATTTATTATTCTCTTGTATATTACATCCCCACCAAAATTTCTCCTCCCTTCTCTCCTCCCAGCCTCCCCTTGACATCCTCTCTCCCCCAGATCCACCCCTCCATTTCCCTTCAGGAAAGGGCAGTCTCCCAGGGATATCATCCAAACATGTCATATGGCGTTGCAATTAGGGCTACACATATCCCTCATCTGAAGGATGGAGAAGGCAACCCAGTAGGAGAAAAGGGTCCCCAAAACAGGCAACAGGGTCAGAGACACCCTTACTCCCACTGTTAAGAGTCCCACAAGAAAACCAAGCTACACACCATAACATATATGCTGAGGACCCCTGCTTAGTTGATTCTGTGAGTCATGTTCTCCTGCTTGTCCTTGACTGCTCTGGCTCCTACAATCCTTCCTCCCTCTTTTCCACAGGAATTCCAGGAGCCTGGCTGTGGATCCCTGCATCTCTTCCCATCAGTTGGTGAATGAAGCCTCTCTGATGACAATAACGTTAGGCTCTGGTCTGCAACTATAGCCAAATACCATTAGAAATCATGTCATGACTTTTTGATTTTCCAGTCCTATTTGGTTCTATCCTAGGTCTCTAGGCTATTCAGTCTCTGGTTCCTGCTCCTCTGGGCAGTATCAGGCATGGGTCCCTCTTTTGACATAGTCTGTGACACCTTTACCCCAGCACATCTTTCAGGCAGGACAAATTGTAGGTTGAAAGTTTTGTGGCTGGGTTGATGTCCCAGTCCTTCCAGGGGAAGTCTTGCCTGGTGACAGAAGACAACTGGTTTAGATTCTGAATCCTCCCTTACTAGGAGTCTTAGCTATGGTCACCCTCATAGATTCCAGGGAGTTTCCATTGACCTAGGTTTCTATCTCACCACTGAAATTCCAGCCATCTCTTCCAATGCTCTCTCCCTCCACCCTCACCACCTTATCCTTTCTGCTTCCAGCCCCAACCACCCACAAAATCTATTCTATTTCTCCTGCCCAAGGAGATCCACATGCTTCCCCCTTGAGCCTTCCTTGTTTCTTAGCTTCTCTGAGTCTGTGGATTGTAGCATGATTTTCATTTACTTTATAGCTATTATCCACTTATGAGTGAGTGCATACCATGTTTGTTTTCTAGGTCTTTGGATTACTTCACTCAGGATGTTTTTTCTAGTTCCATCCATTTACATCCTGCAAATGTCATCTTGTTATTTTTAACAGCTGAATAGTACTCCATTGTGTAAAGCATCACATTTTTTTTTATCTATTTTTTTAAATACACATTATTCATCAGCTGAAGGACATCTAGGTTGTTTCCAGTTTCTGGCTACTACAAACAAAACTGCTATGAACATAGTTGAACAAGTGTCCTTGTGGGATGGTGGAGCATCCTTTCGGTATATGCTCAAGACTGGTACATCTGGGTCTTGAGGTAGATCGATTCCCAATTTTCTGGCAAACCACCATATTGAGTTACCAAGTGTTGTACAAGTTTGCCCTCTCACCAATAATAGAGGAACATACCCCTTGCTCCACATCCTCACAAGCATGAGCTGTCACTTAAGTTTTTGAGCCATTCTGACAGGTATAAGATGGAATCTCAGAAATGTTTTGATTTGTGTTTCCCTGGTGGTCATTTGAGATTCCTGGTGAGAATTCTCTGTTTAAATCTGTACCTTATGGATTGCTTGATTTGTTGATATATTGAGTTCTTTATAGATTTTGCATATTAGCACACTGTCAGATGTGGAGCTGGAAAAAAATCTTTTCCCATTCTGTTGGCTGCCATTTTGTCCTACTAATGGTGTCCTTTGCTTACAGAAGTTTTTCAGTTTCATGAAGTCCTATTAATTAACTGCCTGCACTATTAGTGTTCGGTTCAGAAAGCTGTCTCCTGTATCAGTGTGTTTAAGGCTATTCCATGCTTCCTCTTCTATTGGGTTTACTGAATCTGGTTTTATGCTAAGGTCTTTTATCCACTTGGACTTGCATTTTCTTCAGGGTGATAAATATGGATCTATTTGCATTCTTCTATACAAAGGCATCCAGTTAGACCAGCAACATTTCTTGAGGATACTTTCTTTTCTTTTTTTTTTTTTTTTTCCATTCTGTGGTTTTGGCTTCTTTGTCAAAAATCAGATGTCTGTAGGTATGTGGGTTTGTTTCTAGCCCTTCAGTTTGATTCCATTGATCAACCTGTCTGTTTCTATACCAATACCATGCAGTTTTTATTACTGTTGCTCTGTAGTACAGCTTGAAATCACAGATGGTGGTACCTCCAGAAGTTCTTTTATTGTACAGGATTGTTGTAGCTATCCTGGGCTTTTTTGTTTTTATGTATGAAGTTAAGAAGTGTTCTTTTAAAGGCTGTAAACAATTGTGTTGGAATTTTGATGGAAATAGAATTGAGTTTGTAGATTGCTTTTGGTAAGATTGCCATTTTCACTATGTTAAGCCTACCTACTCATGAGCATTGGAGATATTTCTATCTGCTGATTTTTTTTTCAATTTCTTTCCTCAGGGACTTCAAGTTCTTGTCATATAGATATTTCATTTGCTTGGTTAGAGTTTCACCAAGGTATTTTATATTACTTGTGGCTATTGTGAAGGGTGTTGATTCCCTGATTCTTTGTTAGCCATTTTATTGTCCATATTAGAAAAGGATACTGATTTTTTTTTTTTTTTAGTTAATCTAGCATCCAGCCACTTTGCTGAAGGTATTATCAGTTATAGGAGTTTTCTGGTAGAATTTTTGAGGTCACTTATATATACTATCATATCATCTTCGAGTAGTGAGACTTTGACTTCTTCCTTTCCAATTTGTATCCCCTTGATCTCCTTTAATTGTCTTATTGCTCTGGCCAGAACTTTAAGTACTATATTGAATAGATATGGAGAGAGTATGCAGTCTTGTCTTGCTCCTGATTTTAGTGGAATTGCTTTGAGTTTCTCTCCATTTAAATTGATGTTGGCTACAGGCTTGCTGTAAATTGTCTTTATTGTGTTTAAGTATGTCCTTTGTATTCCTGATCTCTCCAAGACTTTAATTATGAAAGGGTGTTTGACTTTGTCAAAGGCTTTTTTAGCATCTGATGAGATGATCACATTTTTTAGCTTTCAGTTTATATATCTGGAGAATTACAATAACAGAATTTTGTGTGTTAAACCATCCCTGCATCTCTCAGATGAAGCCTACTTGACCATGGTGGATCATCTTTTTTATGTGCTCTTAGGTTCAGCTTGTGAGTGTTTTGTTGGGTATTTCTATCGATTTTCATGAGGGAAATTGTTCCATAATTCCCTTTCTTTAGTAAATCTTTGTGTGGTTTGGGCACCACGGTGAGCGTGATCTCAAAAAAGAAAAAAAGAAAAAGAAAAAGAAACCTCCCTTAATGTTATTTTGTGGGAAAATTTGACAAGTATTGGTATTAGGACATCTTTGAAAGTCTAGTAGGATTCTGAGCTAAAACTATCTGGACAGGAGTTGTTGTTGTTGTTGTTGTTGTTGGGAAATTTTTAATGATGATTTCTATTTCCTTGGAGATTATAGGTGTATTTAAATTGTCTATCTGATCTTAATTTAACTTTGGTAAGTGGTATCTATAAAGAAGAAATGTGTCTATTTGTTTAGGATTTCCAATTTTGTCAAGTATAGGTTTTAGAAGTATGACGTAATGATTCTTCAAATTTCTTAGGTGTCTATTATTATGTTTTCATTTTTGCTTCTGATTTTGTTTATTTGGATATTCTCTCTGTATCTTTTAGTTAGTTTGGATGGATAAGGGTTTATCTATCTTGTTGATTCCCTCAAACAAGCAAGCAAACAAACAAACAAACAAACAATTCTTTGTTTCATTGATTCTTTGTAGTATTCTCTTTGTTTCTATCTTATTGATTTCAGCCTTGAGTTTCATTATTCCTTACTGTCTGCTCCTCTTGGGTGTTTTGCTTCTTTTTGTTCTAGAGTTTTAAGTGTGCTGTTAAGTTGCTAGTGTTAGATCTCTCCGCTTTCTTTATGAAGCTACTTAGTGCTATAAACACTCCTCTTAGCACTGATTTCATTGTGTCCCAAAATTTGGGTATGTTTTATCTTCATTTTCATTGACTTTTAGAAAGTCCTTAATTTCTTCCTTTATTTCTTCTCTGACCCAGTGATCATTCAGTAGAGAGTTGTTCAGGTTCCATGAGTTTGTAGGGTTTCTGTTGTTTCTGCTGTTGTTAAACTCCAGCTTTAATCTCTGGTGGGCTGATAAGATACAAGGGGTTATTTCAATTTTGTTGTATCTGTTGAGGCCTGCTTTGTGCTTGACTATATGGTCAATTTTGGAGAAAGTTCTCTGAGGTGCTGAGAAGAAGGTATATTCTTTTGTGTTTGGGTGAAATGTTCTGTAGATGTCTGTTAGAAACATTTGATTCCTAACAACTGTCAACAATGTCATTTTTTTGTTTAGTTTCTGTCTTGATGACCTGTCCATTGCTGAGAGTGGAGTGTTGAAGTCTCCATCTATTAATATGTGAGGTTTGATTTAAGCTTTAGTAAAAAAAAATTTTTTACAAATGTGGGTACCCTTAAGTTTGGGGCATAGATGTTAAGCATCTTAGTAGATTTTTCCTTTCATGAGTATGAAATATCCTTCCCATTTCTTTTTATTCACTTTAGCTAGATATCTCTTTTGATAGATTTTAGAATAGCCCCACCAGCTTGCTTCTTGCATCCATTTACTTTGGAAATCTTTCTCCAACCCTTTACTCTGAGGTAATGTCTATCTTTCATGTTGAGGAGTGTTTCTTGTAAGCAACAGTAGGATGGATCCAGGTTTTGCATCTGAATGTTAGCCTGTGTCTTTTTATTGGGGATTGAGTCCATTGATGTTGAGAGATATTAATTACCAATAATTGTTATTTTCGGTTATTTTGTCATTGTTGTTAGTGGGGAGGGTAGTGTGTGTGTGTGTGTGTGTGTGTGTGTGTTTGTGTGTGTGTATGTGTGTCCCTTTCTTTGGTTTTGCTGATGTGAGATTATTGACTTTCTGCTTTTTCATGAATGTGATTAACATCCTTGGATTTTTCCTTTTAGTGCCTTCTGTAGGGTTGGATTTGTGGATAGATACTGTTTAAATTCGACTTTGTCATGGAATATCTTATTTCTTCATCTATGGTAATTGAAAGTTTTACTGGATATAACAGCCTGGGTTGGCATCTGTGGTCTCTTAGAGACTGTCAAGGCCCTTCAGGTTTTTTGAGTCTCTGTTGAAAGCTCAGGTGTAATTCTAATACGTCTGCCTTTATATGTTACTTGCTATTCCCCATTTGCAGCCTTTAGTATTGTTTTCCTGTTCTCTATCTTTAGTGCTCTGATTATTATGTAGCAGGGGCACTTTCTTTTCTGGTCTGATCCATACTGTGTTCTATAGGCTTCTTGTTGCCTATATAAACATATCTTTCTTAAAGTTTGGAAATATTTTCTATGATTTTTGTTAAGAAAATATTTTCTGGACCTTTGAGCTGGGATTCTTCTCTTTCTGTCCCTACTATTCTTAGGTTTTTGTCTTTTCTTTTCATGGTGTCCCAGATTTCCTGGATATTTGAATCCCTGGTGTCTTGAATTTTATATATATATAACATTTCTTTTGACTGATGTATCAATTTTTTTTTATGCCGGAGACTCTCTCTTCTGTCTCTCTCATTCTGATGCTGATGTTTACTTCTGCAGTCCCTGTTTGCTTACCTGCATTTCCCATCTCCAGGATTCCTTTAGTTTGTGTTTTCTTCATCACTTCTATTTCCATTTTCAGGTCTTGAGTGGTTTTATTAATTTCCCTCACCTGTTTCCTTGTTTTTTTCTTGACTTTCTTTAAGAGATTTATTCACTTCTTCCAATTGCTTGTTTGTGTTTTCCTGGATTTCTTTAAGATATTTATTCATTTCCTCTTTAAGGTTTGACTATATGACTGGCAGTCATTTTCTTGTGCTTCAGCTGTGTTGGAATATTAATGGTTTGCTGGATTTTGGTGGTGCTATATTGCTTTAGCTGTTGTTGATGGTATTCTTACACTGTCATTTTGGCATCTAGGTTTGGGATGAATACAGGTCTAGATGCTGATTTCTGAGTTTGTCTTGGTTTGGGTGTTTTGTTTCTTGGTTTCTGTTTCCTCTTTTGTCTTCTGGTCTCTGTGTTCTCTATTTATGGTGGCCAGTATAATCTCTGGTTCAACAGGGAACCTCATTCAGAGTTCAAGGCTGGATTTATGGCAGTGTGGTCTTTAGTCACCAGGGGTCTCTGTTCTGACTGTCATGGCCTGCACCTGAGCAGTGGATATCCTCCTGCCCATGTAAGGGCAGAGGCACAGGGAGGTGGGTGTGGGAAGATGTGTCAGATAGGTGGGTCTTTGGGATCCTAACTTAGGGATCCTAACTGAGAGCATGAGAGGGTTCTGAGGACAGGAGGACTTCCATCCTGTTCTTCTGACTGTCAGAAGAATGGTGCTATGACAGCTCTTACTTATGTACACAGTAGGTTGGGGTGGATGTCCAGGCTACCAGTGGGCGTTCACTCTGTAGTACTCTGTTAAACTTTGCGTTTAAAATACTTATCATTGGCCATGCATGGGCCATGACCAACTCTCACTTGGAAGGCACAGCAGAAGTGAGCAAGTAGACGATGGAGAGATGGAAAAAGAAGAGAAGCTGAGTGGTTTGTGTGCTGTGAAGAGAGGGGGAACTGTATCGGGCACTGCCACTGGGCGACAGGGAAATAATAAAGGGGTGGGGTAACCTGAGTCCCACCAGAGCTCCAGTACTCTGGTCAGGCAGACACGGGAAGCTGCCTGTGCTCTCCATATCACCTGAATGGGGATCTGACTGTCATGAGCCATATCCCAGTTTGCGGGGGGTTTGGAGAGGAGACAACCCTGGGTGGTCCCCGGACCTTACGGAGGCCAAGGACAACAGGTTCTAGCTCCTGGGCATCGCAGCTGCTGCTGGATACAGTAACAAGAACAAGGTGGGAGCTCCTGGGGGGGCAGTGGCCCCAGGCAGAAAGGAGAAAGGGGGCGGGAAGGGGAAGCAGCCACCCAGTGGTTCAGGCACAAGTGGAAGTAGGGCGAGAGTCCTTGGTCCTGTCTCATGGCTGGAGCTGGGAGACTTTCTTGTAGAGGAAGGCCTAATCCATTTCCCCTGCATGGCGAATCTAGGTGAAAAGAGGCAATCTATGGTCTTAAGGTGAGAGAGAGAGAGAGAGAGAGAGAGAGAGAGAGAGAGAGAGAGGATATAGAAAAGTAGAGGCTGGCCATGGCCACATGGAGAAAGAGGGAAGGGGAGAGAGGGAACAAGAGGTGAGAATAAAGACAAGAATAAGAGGTTGAGAGAGAGGGAGGGAGAGAGGAGGGGGCAAACAGCCCCTTCTATGGTGGGCTGGGCTACTTTTTTGTTCCCAGGGGTGGGGCATATCTGGCTGTGGTCAGATAACTGGGGGTGGAGTCCAGCCAGAATACTGGGAACTTGCGGCATTGTCTAACCACAGGATACTGGAGTGAGGGATCCTGGTGTCAATGTCTATGCCTGGGGGCGTGGCTTTACCGTTCCATGTCGCTTGTAGAATTCTCTACTGGGTTGCCAGGAGTAAGCCTCGCTCAACCTAGAACACAGACTGCTTTTCATGGTCTAACAGAACTGAAGACTTAAAGGTAGTTGCTTTTCTCCTTGGAAAATGGTGAATTGCACTGTTCATCAACAGAGCTAGTAACAAACGCAAGTGCCAGTGGGCCTGTGCCTCTTCCTTTGAGAAAACCCATCACTGTGTGAGTGGCTGTGACTCCAGAACTACATCCTAGCCAGGAAGAAGAGCAGAGTGGGGACCACAGCTGACTCAGCATGCCCTGCTGTGCTTGCTTCCCATCATTGGCCTATCTGCTCATCTTTCTAGCTGCTCATGGTGACTGTTCAACCATGAGGTTGGACACCTCTATGCTGAATTACAGTTTCCCTGTGCTGTATTTAACCTTAGCAAGGGATTTATTTCCCTTGGGCCCTTTGGGTTGGACTAACATTTAATTATCCTACCTTTCAAAAGAAAATGTCATTGCTGACATGGTTCCGGCAGGCAGGAGACACCCAAAGCTCTCTGTGAGGAGCAAGTGTGTGGTGGAGAGATGGAGGAGAAAGAGAAGTGAAATGGTTTGTGTATTCTGAAGAGAGGCGGAACTGGAGACAAGAAAGTGGGGAGGAACCACTGATGTGAATACCCTGTGCTACCACCTGAGACCATGGTGATGTCCTGGCCTATGCTGCAGCTGAGCATGGCCCCCGCCCTTCACCAGGGCAGTATTCGAGAGCAGGCCCTGAGGGTTTGAGAGCAGGAGATGAAGTGGATGATGTTTTGCTGGGACAAACTTGTGAAGGAACATTTAGCTGAAGTGGACACAGGTGAAAGACTAAGGCAGACTTGTGAAGGAAGGTTTCACTGAAGCAGACACAGGATGTTCTGCTAAAGTGAGTGTGTGAAAGGACACATGATAAAAGACTCTTTGCCAATGACATGAATGTATTTGTCCGCATTTGACAATGACCTTACACCGAGCTGCATTTGTCTGGACTCCATAGAGAGAAACTCACCAAAAAAGTTCTGGTGGTGTGCTGCAGTTTCTTGCAGCTTCCGAGGACTTGGGTTGATTGGCAGAGTGATGACACATGAGACAGACTCCTGCTGAGGCAGGACTCATGGAGGACATGTGATGTTTGGAGAGAATATAAAAACAACTAGACAAACAGTGACGGGAGCTGAGCTTGGCTTGCTTATAGAGTTAGCTGTTCAACACTTGTGAGTCTCCGGGCTTTGCTGATCTTTGATTCACTGAGAGACTCAGCTGAGAACTTATCTGCTGACTCGTGCTGAGGCTAAGGCCTGACTGTCTCCGCTAGGTAGTGCCACCTCTACTGATTCAGTGTTTGCTATCTGTACTGGCTGATTTTGTGTATCAACTTGACACAGGCTGGAGTTATCACAGAGAAGGGAGCTTCAGTTGGGGAAGTGCCTCCATGAGATCCAGCTGTGGGGCATTTTCTCAGTTAGTGATCAAGTAGGGAGGGCCCCTTGTATGTGGTGCCATCCCTGGGCTGGAGGTCTTGAGTTCTATAAGAGAGAAGGCTGAGCAAGCCAAGGGAAGCAAGCCAGTAAGAAGCATCTCTCCATGGCCTCTGTGTCAGCTCCTGCTTTCTGACCTGCTTGAGTTCCAGTCCTGACTTCCTCTGGTGATCAACAGCAATGTGCAAGTGTAAGCTAAATAAACCCTTTCCTCCCCAACTTGCTTCTTGGTCATGATGTTTGTGCAGGAATAGAAACCCTGACTAAGACAAATTAGTACTAGCATAGTGAGGTATTCCTGTGACAACGTGACCATGTTTTGGGGAGGACTGTGAAAGGACTTTGGAATTTTGAGCTAGAAAAGCCACTGGTTATTAAGAACTCTGTGGGATGTTCTGTAGGAGCTTGGAAGATCATGTTGAGAACAGTGCAGAAGATGGAGGCCTGGCTTGTGAAATTTCAGAGGGAAGATTAAAGACTCTTATCAGGGCCATGCTGTTTTGATTGTGAAGATTCTGTGGTTTTGGTTAGCTGGGGCTGAAGTGTCAGCTGTGATTAACAAGATACCAAAACTACTAAAGTGAAAACTTTGCATTACTGGGACTATTGATGCTGGTTAGGTGGAGCTAAGAAATTAGTGGTGATTAAGAAGAAACCAGCATCACTGAGGTGACATCTTCTGTGAAGTGTTTTCTGAGAGCACAAAGAGGTTGTGTTCCAGAGATAGCCAAGGTTGTACCTTGTGCTGCAGCAGGACTTGGTAATGTGTTAGAGTCACCCAGGTGGTACTGGTTTTGAAGGCATGAAGGGGTCATGAAGAGCAGCTGAGGCTCGGCACAGTGAGAGGCCATGGAAGGCGATTGGTGAAGGGGAGCCTCGGTTTGCAATTGATGGCCCAGGACTGAAGGGGTCATGCAAAGGAATTGAATTGGCACCATGAAGACAGTCTATGAGAGGCTATTGGTGAAGCCTAGATACAGTGAAAGACAGCAGTGTTTTGGGAATGCCAGTACCATGAAATGACCACCAAGAACAGCAACAACAGTGGAGTACAGGCATCTGAAGCCTAGAAGACAAGATGTGTGCTACAAAGGGCAGATCTGGAGAAGTGATCAAAACCCTTAGAGGAGCCCAGAAGATTGTGAGTTGGATCCCAGACATTGGTTTTGCTTTTGATTGTGGCTGTGCCCTGATATTTTTCCCTCTTGAAGGAAGAAAGTATTTTAGTCGAGTCCACAGTTAAGAGACTTTGAATTTTAAAAGATATTGGACATTTTAAATTGATTGAACTTTTAAT
>NW_022196915.1:19838212-19844983 GCF_008632895.1 Mastomys coucha
TGTGGGTGGTGCCATCCCTGGGCTGGAAGTCTTGGGTTCTATAAGAGAGAAGGCTGAGCAAGCCAGGGTAAGCAAGCCAGTAAGGAACATCCCTCCATGGCCTCTGCATCAGCTCTTGTTTCCTGACCTGCTTGAGTTCCAGTTCTGACTTCCTCTGGTGATCAACAGCAATGTGCAAGTGTAAGCTAAATAAACCCTTTCCTCCCCAACTTGCTTCTTGGTCATGATGTTTGTACAGGAATAGAAACCCTGACTAAGACACTGTCCCAACTCTACCAAACTAGTCTGCTGGTGTATCCGTGAGGTATGTGCAAGTGGATCGAGCTGCCTCTGCTAACCTTTGAACTGAACTGGTGATTTCCAGACAACACAGACAGGAGTTTCTAAAATACCTTTCTAAACAGGCCCTCCATATCCTTTCTTTCTCACTACCTCTGGTGGGTGGTGGGCTAAAAGGGAGGTTAAAGCATTTAAGAACCAACATTTAAAATAATGTTTGAAAAAATTAAAATTATAAAGAGAGCTGGCCCTGGTGGCACAGGTGCAGGAGAGTTGGCAAGATGACAAACTTAGCTTCCACCCAGATCTGGGGCTTTGAGTTGGCCCACCACAACATCCACCCCATCCATGAACTGCTGGAGTGTGTGGAGGGGTCAGGCTTGCAGATCCAAAGCTGAAGGATCTACACAGGGCAACAACAAGATATCAAAGAGGAGTTCTGGTGAGGATCCATATATATTGATATTGTAGCAGAAGCCAGAGGCACCAACCAGACCAATGACTCATTGCAGTGAACTTTGGCAAGTAGAGTTGTATGGGCCAAAGGGTGTATACTATGTAATACACTGTAGCTTCCGTGGTGGTGAGATTCTGTTGTTGTTGTTGTTGTTGTTGTTGTTGTTGTTTATTGTGTCTTTTGGGCAGAGGTCAGATATGGGGGGACAGGGTAATGTGGAATTGGGGTCCATGACATGAAGTTCACAGAGAATCAATAAAAATTTTAGGAAATACTTAAAATTGTCAAACATGATGGTAATTACATGTGTAATCTCACCACACACAAGGCTGAGGCAAGAGAATCAGAAGTTTGAGGGTGTGTGTATGTCTGTATGCCTGTGTGTCTATGGTGTGTCATTTTTTGTGACATATGTAGACTTATGCTTGTCTGAGTGCCAATTGTGTGCAGGGCCCATAAGGGCATGAAGAGGACACTGACTGTCCTTGAATTGGAGTGCCAGGCAGTTGTCAGCCTCCTGATGTGGGCACTGGAACTCAAAAGCTGGTCTTCTCACTAACAAGTGCTCTTAAGCACTGAGCAGTCTCTCCAGCTCCAGACTGGAAGAACTTTATATGTGTAAAACAAGTGCAATCCTTCTGTCCCAACTCAAAATTATGTGGAATCCAAATCAAGATGAAATATTGTCTATGGAAATTTAATATAAAAACTGAGTAACTAAAATATATCCCAGAGTTTGAAGATGTAGTATAAAGATGATAAAAATATGCTTCAGTCAACAGTATTTATACTAATGACATGTTAAGATGACATTTTGTATGTGTTGTATCCTGTAAATCTATTAGGAAACTGACTTCTCCCCCCACCCCCCCATGGTTAGTAGCAAGCTTCATATTCCCGTGGCACATATATCTTTATTACAGCTCCCTAGGCACATGTTCCCTCTCTGTTCCACATGTTCTCTACGTCACTGTGCAGCTATGATCACTGCAGTGTTTGAACATCTTGTCCTGGCCCACACTCTGGCCCATTCTCTGCTCATTAAGAAGCTTCTGATTTCACGTTCTTCCAGGGCCTCCTCACGCTATGCGGGTCAGCCTAAGCTTCAGACATGGAGCCCTCCAAAGCGTTGGTTATCCAGCCTCCAACTTTACCGGCTACCTGAGATTGGCAGTACCCACATGGCCTCTGACACCCAGTGAGATAGGACAATACTTCTCCAGTCCCGCTTCTCCCCATCACCCATACTGCCACAGCCTCTGTTTTAGAGCTTCTACTGCGAAGCACTGCCAGAGGAGAGCGGAGGCCAAAGCTGCTGCCTGGACCAGAGAGAGAAAAGTGAAAAGCTGACTGCACCCTCCATGACTAGCAGGGGCGGGGGTATTGGGGGCCCATGGAGTGCTGACAGGAAACACACACACACACACACACACACACACACACACAAAGAGCGTGCTGAGGGCGCCATCTTGTGACTATAATTGCCAATTGCAATCAATCAGTATTGTTTAGTATGTCAATTAGTTGCTTCGTTTTCCTTTCTTTATAACTTCTTTTTTTAGCCTACACATACTTTGTTAGATATTGTTATGATGGCATTCAATAAAGTGTGTCTTTTGTGATTCTCCTTATCCCATTACCTCCACTCCTCTGGAATCCCTGTTTTCTCCTTTTACCTCTCCCTGATACTGTCTCTTCATGCCCTGCATCCTTTTGCCCCGCCCCCTATCCCTCATCACAAATATCACTCCATCCTAGTCGTCTTCGAGATTTTTAGATTTCATCCAAATGTATACCTGTTACACATAAATACATAACAAACTAGCATCCTCACAAGGGAGCTCATGCGGGTTATTTTTTTTTTTTTCTTTCTGAGTTTTGGTTACCTTATACTTTCCAGATTCATCTATTTCCTGAACATCTCATGATTACAGTTTTCCTCACAGATGCACAGTGTTGTTTTTAGTTAGCAGGCAAGATCTGAGCTTCTCTCTGATGTTTTTATGCAGTATAACATTGTTACTAACTCCAACTCTTCCCCTTTCTCAGCCACCAAAGGTCTCCTTTTGATGCAGATGATGAGAGAGAGGAGCTACATTACTTGTAGTTAATACAGACTCTGCACATCAGAGGGAAAGCAATATGCTTTGCCTCCCCCACCCCGCTTCTCATCCCTTCTTTTACATTTGCATTATATGTCATACACATATGTAAATTCCATGTCTCTATAAAAATATTCATATGCATATATATGCATAAGAGAGAAAGCATGCTATTTGTCTTTCTGAATCTGTCTTATTATTTAACATAATTTCCATATCTGCCCTTTTTCTGCAAGTGTTATGATTTTAGTGTGTGTGTGTGTGTGTGTGTGTGTGTGTGTGTGTAAAATTGTGTAGGTGGGACATGTGTGAGCCATGACTACACGTGTGGAGATCAGAGTTCAGCTCTTGGAAGTCCATTCTCCCCTTTTGATTTGTTTTGCCTGCTGTGCTGGTAGCCCATGCTGGCCCAACATCTCCAGGCCATCTTTCTGGCTCCATTTTCCTTCTTGACTTAGGAAAGCTGAGATTACAGAGGAAAACCAAAAGCCATGACATCTGGCTCTTTTACATGGGTTCCAGAGATCGACTCATGTCATTGGGCTTGTAAAAGGAGCACATTTCCCACCAAAGCCCTCTCCCAGCCCACAACTTCCACCTTACAGCTGAGTAAAATCCCTCTGTACACATGTCTCACATTTCCTTTATCCATTCATCTGTTGGTGGACATCTAAGCTCCTTGTCCCATTGCTGTGACAAAACACCAGACAAGGACCAATTTAAAGAAGGGACAGGGGTTCTGGCCCCTAGAGGCATTGCAGTTTTCGCTGCTGTGTCACAAGTTCATCAATAGGTGGCAGAAAGAAGACTGTGAACATCTGAATGATTATTAGTAGCTTATCATTCCCTGAGAAAAGACTGAGCCTGAAACCACCATCAGTCTCATGCCAGGCAGGCTCAGACAGGCTCCCGGGAGGAGGAGCTAGTCTGAGATTACCACCAGCCCTCCTCTGCACAAGCCTAGGGGGCTATAGTGCACGAGCAGGGTATAGCACTCCTGAGACCACTCCTGAGATGACTCCAGACACCCAGAGGCCCTGCATACCACTAGGATGAGCAAAGAAATGCTGGAGAATTGCTGGAAATGATGGAGAGATGGAAGAGAAAGAGAAACAGAGGGTGTGGACACAATGAAGAGAGGCAGAACTGGAGACTCGAGGGTAGTGAGGAACAGCCTGATGTGAGTAGCCAGTGATGCCACTGAAGCCATGGTAGGGTCCTGGCCTGTGCAGCCACTGGGAGCCATGTCTAGGTCTGTGGGCCTGTAGCAGCAGGGGTCTGTTACCACCAAAAGCCAGGTGGATGTGCCTGGTCTGAACTGCTGTTCAGGGAAATGTTGATGTCTGAGGGCTGTGCAGAACTGGCCTCACCCCTCACCTGGGCATCCTGGGAGAGCTGGCCCTGCCCCTCACCTGGGCAGCATAGTAGAGCTGGTTCTGGATGTGGGTTGGGGGTGAGCCAACCTGACAGAGTGAATGTGGGAGAGCTAGCCCTGCTTCTTGTCTGCTGTAAGGTACCATCTGTAAGGAAAAGAGTCTCTCCCCTTGCATTTGCCCTAGACACTGATAGTTGGCCTTGACAGGGTCAGAGGACAGGAGAGCTGGCCCTGCCCCGCACCTGCTACAGCACTCAGGAGAACAGGCCCTGCCCCTGTTGCCTGAGCAGCAGGGTAGAGCTGGCCCTGGTTGCAGGGGTTTGCCTATGACTCAGTCCCAGGGCATGAGAGTGGGAGAGCCAGTGGGCTGACCAACTCAGATAGATACCTCTCAGGCCCAGATCCAGGGCTTTGAATTGGCCCACTCCAGCATCTACCCCCATCAATTGCTGGGCTACATCAAACGTCAGTCACACAGATCCAAAGCTACAGGATCTCCATGACACAGGGCAACAATAGGATGCCCAAGAGGAGTCCCAGTGAGGTGCCAGTATCAATAGTATAGCAGAAGCCAGAGACCTCGTACCAGACCAATGAGTCATCGCAATGAACATTTACAAACAAGTGTGGACAAAAGGGCATACTGTGGGACACACTGTGACACACTGCAGCCTCCACAATGATTTTTTTTCCTCCGTCGGAGTGAGAGTTTGTAGGGGTGAAGGGTGGGTACAAGGAGAAGGAGAAATGAGTGAGATTGAGTTGCATGACATGAAATTCACAAAGAACCAGTAAAAAGTTGTGGGGGAAGTGAGGAAGACTTACCGGGTCTATTTCAGCCATCAGTCTGAAGTCAGGGAGAAGTGAGGACCCCATTTACTTTGTTATGTATAGTTAGTTAGATTGCAGAGAGATTTGCATGCCGGCTCTCCACTAGGTTTCTGCTTCACCTCTCAGTTAAACCCTCTGGAAATGTCCTTGCCAACAGGAGTGTCTCCTGAGCCCATTATAAATCTAGTCGGGTTGGCAATGGGGTTGACTATGGCACAGGTTTTGGCTATCGTGAATAGTGTCTCAGTTAACACTCTGGGTGTCCTCAGAGGATAGCTGGGTCATACAGTAGTTGTATCTTCAATGCTGATTTCCATAATGGCAGCACCACTTCACACTGCCACCAGCAGTGACCAAGGGCTGGCCCTGCATCCTCTCCAGCAGGCTCTTTTCCTGATGATAGCCATTCTGACTAAGGTGAGTTAGAATCTCAAAACGGTTTTAATTTGGATTTCTCTGGTGGTTGAACATTTCAAAATAATCATCAGCTGATAGTGTATTTCCTCTTTTGAAAACTATCTGTTCAATTTACCAGACGCTATATTGATTTTATATTTGGTTTTTAGAGTTCTAGATACTGAGCCCCTGTCAGATGTGCAGTGGGGAAAGGATGTCTGCCCATCCTGTAGACTGCCTTTTTCCTCTGCCTCCTTTACTCTGCAGAAGCTTTGCACAATAGCTCATATTGTGCAAATTTACTCAATTCATTGTCAGTTTCCTCAGCTGCAGCGTCCTTCTCAGAAAGCCCTCACCTATACCTACGTATTGAAATGTTTTCCCTGCTTTCCTCCAGCAGTTTCAGAAGTCCAGGTCTTCCATTAAGGTTGAAGTTGGGGGACAGAAGATACATACTGAATTTCATTCTCCTTGGGACTGATTTCCATGTTCGCCAGGATCATTAGACAAAGGTGATCTCTTTTCTTCAAGGTGTGTTTTGGGAGCCTTTTCAAAAGTTGAGTGGTTGTGACATGTGGGTTTATGTCTGGTTCCCTGTTGTGCATGCATCTGCTGTGTGCCAGGACTGTGCTGGGTTTCTCACTATGGCTCTGCAGTGTAATTTGAGATAGGGTGTCCTGTTGCCTACAACGTTGCTCTCTTGCTCTGGAGAGCTTTGGCTATTATTTGAAGATAATGTCTTTTGTGCTTCCATATGAATTTTAGCCTCTATGTCAACAGGGAGATTGGCCTATATTTCTCTTTCTTTCTTTCTCTCTTTCTCTCTTTCTCTCTTTCTTTCTTTCTTTCTTTCTTTCTTTCTTTCTTTCTTTCTTCCTTTTCTTTCTTTCTTTCTTCCTTTCTTTCTTTCTCTCTGTCTTTTTTCTATCTTCCTTCCTTTCTTCTTTCCTTCCTTCCTTTCTTTGTTGTTGTTGTTGTTGATGATGATGATGATGATGATGATGATGATGATGAGGAGGAGGAGGAGGAGGAGGAGGAGGAGGAGGAGGAGGAGTGTTGGGTCCCTCCTTTCTGCCTCAGCTGTAAGACACTGGAGCTTGAGACCAGAGACTCAACTCACGACTGCTGTGCCTGAAACAAAGGCTCACTACTCTGAGTTCCGCCTTCAAGGATTCCAGAGGAAACTACACCTGCTGCCTGGCATGTCTACAGCCTGAAGACATCTGTTGTTGACCCCCTCCCCCACTGTGGACTGCACCTCCAGCCACTCCCCGGAGTCGAGACCTGCTGGACGCCCTGAGTCTCCACCTTCAGCCCAGCAGCCAGCTTCC
>NW_022196915.1:19845375-19907275 GCF_008632895.1 Mastomys coucha
AGGAGGAGGAGGAGGAGGAGGAAGAGGAGGAGGAGGAGGAGGAGGAGGAGGAAGAGGAGGAGGAGGAGCCCCTATCCAGTTTGGGCATTGGAGTGGTGCTGGCTTCACAGAATGGGTTTACTGTTGCCTGTTCCCTTTCTAATTTATGAACCGTATGGGGAATGTTGGTGTTAGCTCTTCTTTAAGGGCCTGAGGGGACTGGGCAGTGAATTCAGTGGCTCTTTATCATCTTTTACTAAGAGATCCTTTACCAAAGCTTCGATCATGTTGGTAATTATAGATTTCTTTAGTTACTGACATCCTCTAGAACCCCTTTGGTTCTGATAAGTGTTTTCAATTTAATTTCACTCGAGACAATTTTAAATTTCCTCTATCTTTTATTCAATGACCAACTGGTCATTCAAGAGCATATTGTTAGAACTCTTGGTAACTGTAGTTTGAGGCTTCTCTTATTGCTGATCTCTGGTTTCATTCCACTATAACCCAATGACATATGGAAACTATTTCAGCCTTCTGTATTTGTTAGCACTTCCTCTGTTGTCTAAAACATGATCCCTGTTATGGTGGATTCCATGGGCTGCCAAGAGGAATGCATACTCTGCAGCTGTTGGGTGGAGCACTCTGTTAAGATCTGTTAAGCTCTTTTAGCAATGATGCAAAATAACTATGAGAATCCTTGTTCATTTTTTGGTCAAAACAAGATATGCATTCCTGAGAGTGGAGTATTGAGGCTATTGTATCAAGACTTATCTGCCCTTTGTGTCTATTAACATTTGTCTTATGAAATAGGGAGGCCTGAAACTGGCTGTATAAAACAATAACATTAAAACTCTCATTTGATCTTGATGAAGTGTCTATTAATTTTCAGTGGCCTTGTACCTCTCTGGCTAGTTTCTATTTGAAGCCTGCTTCATCGGGTCTGAGAGTCTCTGGGCCAGCTTGCTCTGGCTTTGCTTTGCTTGTAGGCTGGTCTCCATCCTAACGTCTTGTCTGTGGGTCTCTTTGCCAGTGGGATATGGTTTTGGAGTGACAGCAGATAACTGGATCGTAGTTTTCAGTTCATCAACTGGTCTCCATTACACTGGAGGGTTGAATCCATTTGCATTTATACTTATTACTGAGAGAGTTCTGCTTCTCTTTATAATTCCTGTCACTTGGTTTTGGTTGGATTCTAGTTGGGATACTCTTCGTTGTTTTCTTGTCTCCTGTTGATGTTAGGGCTTTGCCGATTTACTCTCTTGGACATAATGAATTCTGTCTTAGTTCTCTTGGCTCACCATCCAGCTCATGGTATGTACTCTTTTCTGTGTTCTCTTTGCTGTGATGTTCCTCCTCTGTTCATGGTTCCTGGGTGTCTCTGGCAGTGCTGGCTTGGTGGTCATGAATTGGTTCATGTCTTGACGTGTCTACATCTCCATGAATGTTAAAAGATAATTTTGTTCATCCCTGTTACTGGCTCTCCTTCCCAGGCCATGGATTGAGTTCTTACTCCGTATGTTTGCTAATTTATATCCTCTTTGAAATCACTGGTTCTTTTTATAACTAGTTTCTGAGTTCTTCATCTGGTATTTTAAGTAGCTCTGTGTCTTAACACTTGGTATCCGAGTCGCCGTCTTGTGGAGGAGCCAGGTTACCTTCCTTTGTTATGTCCCTGAGTTTCTGTGCTGTCGCTCTCATAACTGTTGGTTTGGGCCTCTTTCCTGGTCTCTGTGCGATCCCTGTAGTGAGTGAGCATCTTTTGAGGGCTTCCTCCGTACAACCACTGAAAGGGGAGAGAACAGCTGCTGTGGTAGCAGCAAAATAATCATCCAAACGAGATAGAGAAACGGACTTAAAACTAATTAGAGACCCCGGAGCCCCACACGACTCATCAACAGCTCGTGGAAGATAGGAAGGTGAGTCAATAGGAACGCACAGACTCACTCAAGCTGCCCCCAGACCCCAGCAGGAATGCAAAACGCAATCAATATCCAGGAACAAGACCAGGGTCCGGAAGCACGGGCGGCAGCGCCTCAAATGACCACCAGAGGGCGCTCCAAACCAGACAACCCAGGCCCTCCTAGGCACGGCACTTCCCTGCAGAGGTCAGCCTTTCACAGAAACACTTTGGGAGCCGCTGAGGCTGCTGCAGCCTTGAGAGGCCAGCCAAGGACAGCCGTCAGAGCATCATCCCCAGAGGCATCGAGGAGACAGGAAACCTGCATCCTGCCCGATGATGTTCAGCCTGGGTTGCATCCCCTGGTCCTACCAGCGGGCCCGTCCCGTGGGAGCCAGAGGCAGGGCCAAAGGCAGGGCTCCCACGGGGTGAGAAGAGGGGCAGCAGCCCGAGTACTCCCTCCGGGAGCTGAAGAAGAAGCCCCCCGGAGGTTCAGGCAAAGGCAGAGAAACCTACTCTCCACATCCAGGTGAGCAGAGGTGAGATTCAGGTGAGCCAGGACTGCTCCAGGAGAGCCACACACAGCAGAGACCCTGTGCTGGGTGAGTGGGGAGCCAGGGTTGCACAAGTTTCCTGACCCCAGGCTGTGAGTTCATTCTTTAAGGACAGACTTTAAAACCCCTAAGCCACTTTAAATTGCTGCGTGGTTTGGAGCATCACGATTCCACAATGAGAGCCTCCCCCAGCTGCTGTCAGGTGTCATGTAAATGTGTGCATTGTGCATTCCTATGCCAGCCGTTAATGCCTGCAGGTGGGGCAAGGTAAAGCACAGGGGCACTGGCTTGAGTCCAGGGCAAACAGATCTGTTGTGAGCATGGTGCGGAGCCATGGCTAGAGCTGAGTCATGCTCAGGGAGGCATCCAGCTCACCCCCAAGGCAGGCCCCAGCTCTACTGGGCTTGGCTGGGTGTGGCCGGCTCTTGACCTTGCTTAGAAAGATAGGATAGGAGAAGACTGAGGTGGAGGGCTAGAGGGCAAACCTCTTCCTTTCTCTCACAGAGGTGACCCCTCTCTATTCCAGCCCCACAGTAGCAGACTGGCTTAGGAGCTCCCCTCTCCCGCAAACATACCCACACTTGTTCCAGTCTCCCAGGATCTATCTAGCACCCACCTGTCTCCTCTGCCTTCCCTCTCTGGTCAGGCGGAAAGCAGCACCACCCAGTTCCTGAGATGTGATGAGACCCTGCTGCTTTAGCCAATCAGCACACCCCATCGGTTTGGACCCAGTCAGAGGCTTGCCCCAAACCAAGGAAAGAAGGCTTTGGACAGGTTGGAAAGAAGCTCCCCGGTTTGTCCGAGACTGGAATTTCTACTCTTTCCTCAGGCTCTGTGGGAGAGAAGAAATGTTAGCCCCCAAAGCTGATTCCAACATAAGGGGCAGGGGGGAGAAAGGGGAGGAAGGAAAGAAGGAAGGAAGAAGGAGAGGAGGAAGGAGGAAGGGTGAAGAAGACGGGAGAGGAGGAGGAGGAAGGAGGAGGAAGAGGAAGAAGGAACACCCCAGAAGCAAACAGAACTGGAAAATAACCCAGACTTGTCAATCTGTTGGATCCAGCCAGCTGTGTCTGCCACCAGTTATGAGGATGTTCCTCCTTAAAGGAGCCAATACATGCCCTTGTATTCCTGAATTCAACTTTAACTTTAGACTTTTGTTTTTTAAACAGGCTCTCATGTAGCACAGGCTGGCCTTGAACTCACTATATAGCTGAGGGTAACCTTGAACTTCTGATTCCCTACCCCCACCTCCTGATTGCTGGGATTACAGGCATACTACACACCTACCTGGCTTTGTGTCCTGCTAGGGACTGGACCCAGGGTGTAAACCCAGAGCATTCATTCTTAAGACTTGCTACAGTGGGTGTGGGGTGCCCCCACCCTCAGAGCCCTTACCCCAGTTCACCTACGCTTCCAAACTGCATGCTTCTAGGGCAGAATGAAGTTGTCACTCCAGATACTCAGGGTCTCTGAGGTCTGTACCAACTCCAGGGTCCTCATTTCCTGGCCCCAGCTCCATCTCTTCCCAGGAGGCTCCCAGCTCTGCTGTGCATTCTAGACTATCTGTGTTCCTGGGTCCCAGGGTGCTGTCATCTTGGGCTTAGGCCCTTGCAGACTTAGGGCCTGCTTCATTTTCTCTGCTATCCCGAAAGCAATCTGCCTTCTCTATTCCAGGTGCTGTCCTATCTCTCCCTGGGGACCGGTCAGTGACAGGAACTGTGCCCACATGTCAAAGTGTGAGCCAAAAGCATTCTGCCCCGGCAGGACCCACAGAGTACTACTAGTCCATAGCCCCATGCTTCTGTTCTCTATGGCTCGGCGATGGACCGATTTCAGCCCACATCTCTACCTCCTCCTCATCCCTGCTTCCTCCAGCCCAGGCTGGAAGGATCCACCAGTAACTTCAGGCTTGATACAAGCTCAGCTTGTAGAGGCTAGCGGAGTGGAGACAGGGTGGGTAGGGGGAGAGCAGTCTGGGCTCCATCTGCAAATGCATCATATGTCCTAGACAGGTGACAATGTGCCTGCTATCTTAGAGACTGGCTTTGCTTTAAGTCTCTAGGACTGTTGTGTGAATGATGTTAATGGGGGCAGAAACGCCCCTTGGCTAGTTATAAGCAAGCTTTGTTTATTTGTTTGTTCGTTTGTTTGTATCCATTTTCCACAACTGTCAATGATGTAATGATGACACATTTCCAAAAATAGAATGGAGAAGTGGTACCCTGAAGATGTGGCAGAGCTTTCGTGGGTTCTACCCCAGCACATGGACCACAAGCCCAGGGGCCATAGTGAGAGCCAGGAGCCAGCCGACATGCTCAGAGCAATTTGCACATTCCCTTACTTAGCTCTGTGTTGTTTCCTTAGGGGGAAAAAAAAATCAAATCTAGTAGCTAGAGCCCTTGGCTCACAGAACCCTTGCTTCCGCTGATGAATCTGGCATCTTCTCCCTCGGAGATGCAGTTGTCACTGCTGGTCCCATTTTACAGATTTGAGGAACTGATACTCCGACTTCCCCAAGTCTGTTCTCAGATCCCCAAGGTACACACTCCACAGAGAAACTCGTCCCTCGCAGCAGGCTTCGCGTTTGAAATCCAGGCAAATGCTTGGAAAGGGCGTTCTAAATATATTTCTTTACTATAGATGCTGATCGCCTGCTACTGAAACTGGGAATTAGCTTGTCTGCCTGAGGATGTGGCTGCTGCCTTCCCGAGAAGACACCGGAGAAATCTGCACACTGCCAGCCTAGAGATGCTGCCGACAGCTTCCAGCAAAAGAAGAACCTTCGCTGCCAGATACTTCAGTAAGGATTTGGCTCTGTGTGGGGAATGGCTGCCTGTGTGCTTGACTTCTTGCTTAAGGGTGGGGTCGGTTGGTCGGTGACACTAAAAGAGCCTCCTTGGTCAGGCAGGCTGTGGCACCATGCAGTCGGGCCTCTATCTTCCTTCAGCTCACAACACAAGCTGGTTACCCAGCACTCAGCCATGCCCCCTAGCATCTGCTCTGTGTGCCTGGAAATCAGGCTCCAGCGTGAGAGCCAGTGTCAAGGGTCCTGGGTTCCAATGGCTGGGGACTCTAATGACATTTGATGTCCATGAGGATCACTATGAGCACAGACTGCTTGGACACTAGATAAAGCTTCCACAGAGAGAACTTGGCTTCCCAAGGCTCTTCTGTCTGTGCCAGGAAGCAACCCAGCCTGGCAGTGAGCTGAAAGATGTAGGGGATGATGGAATAGATCCAGGAAACTCTGGGAAGGCAGTAGCTGGTCACAGTGGGACTAGTGTCTGTTTAAGTCACTGGCAGATGATGGTCTGGTATTCCCTTAAGGTGCTGGGCCCTTCAAAAACTGAATCGTGTAGGTGCTGGGTGGCACGGATGTAGATCCTGAAGGTGCTGAACCTAGCAGGTGCTGGGTCATACAGGTGCTGAGCCTTGCAGGTGCTGAGCCTAGCAGGTGCTGGGTCATACAGGTGCTGAGCCTAGCAGGTGCTGGGTCATTCAGGTGCTGAGCCTAGCAGGTGCTGGGTCATTCAGATGCTGAACTTTGCAGATGCTGAGCTTTGCAGGTGCTGGGTCATACAGGGGCTGGGTCTTGCAGGTGCTGGGTCATACAGGTACTGGGTCTTGCAGGTGCTGGGTCCTAGAGGTGGTAGAGCCTGCAGGAGCTGCCCTACTTGAATGTGTGGGCACAGGTTGGACCTCAGGCAGGAAGGAGCTGGTTGTGTTTGTAGCTAAATAGTATTCTCTGGTAGCCTAGACCTGAGAGCTGAATTCCAGAAATAGATGCCATCAGTGGCATCCTCGGGGCCCAAGTCCTGTGTAAGAAACTCAAAGAGCTCTTCAAACTCCCCAATTTCCTCTGGAGACTTCTGTTTAGCCAGCCCTAGGTAGACCCCAGGCTTCAGCACATTTTTATGTCTCCGCCAGCACTAGGAAAAAGTGAACAGAGCCCCAGGGTTTGGACTGCTGCTGTGCCTCTGTTGTCCCAAGCAGGCATGTGCTAGGTGAGGAGAAAGTTGCTTCTTTCACAAAGGCAGGGTTGGGTGGGCCTGGAAGCCAGGACTGGGTTCTGAGCCCTGGGCTAGAGTCTAGGTGGAAGCTCCACACTCTGGGGAGAAATCGGGCTGCGGGGAGCTGGGATCACGGTATCTGATACTCTGAAGGGATTCTCCTCCAGCTGGGATCACAGCACAGTCCAGCACTGAAGGAAAGGCTCTGGCTTTTGTGGGAGGGTCAGCTGCCAGATTTGTCTGATATGATGGATTGTCGTCACTGCCCAGCTCTGGAGGGCATATGCCAACCTGTTGAGAAAGGGACAGAGACCGTGTTGCATGAGAATTTAATGAATAGGATTGATTTTTATATTAAAGTAAAATTCACATAGCCGTTTTGAAGTGTAAAATCCAGCAGCAGTCCAGACAGGCAGCATGCTGTGCGGCCATACCTCAGACTATCTGATAAGTATTGTCATCCTGTGTGGGCTAAGCAGTGTCCCCTCCCATCCCTGACAGCCACCAGTCTTTTTTTCTGTCTGTGTGTATTTAGCTGCTGCACAGGTCTGATGAGTGCATGCACGTCTCTCTGTGGCAGGCCTTTTGCGCTCAACAAGCTGTTCCCTGGGTTCGTGGATGATGTAGCAGGTGTCTGTGTTCTCTTCCTCTTGACTGCATTGGTTCTAAGAGACAATTATCTCAGACACTTAAGGCAACTTTGAGAAAAATGGCACTGGCATTTCACAGAAGGCTTCAGGAGGGGAGGATGTTAGTGGGGACAGTGGGGACATCTCTCTCCCCATCCTTGATCTGCCCTTCACTCCATCCCCTGCTCCTGGTTTAATTATTACAGGAACAGAACTAACTGATACAATGAAG
The DNA here is from genome assembly GCF_008632895.1 of Mastomys coucha. NCBI lineage: Eukaryota > Metazoa > Chordata > Mammalia > Rodentia > Muridae > Mastomys > Mastomys coucha. Next base: position 19,852,674 of record NW_022196915.1, read on the forward strand.
TGTGTGTGTGTGTGCGTGCGTGCGCGCGCAGGGGAATTTATTAGAGTGACTTATAAGCTAAAGTCCTGCTAGTCCAACAATACCTATCTTCCAACAGAAAGGCAGAGAATTTGGTAGTTGTTCAGGCTGAGTCTGGATATCTCACTCGATCTTCAGTTTAAGTTGAAATCCCAAAGACCAAGGTTCTAGAACCAGCAAGCTATTAAAGCATTCTAATGCCTACCTCAGGAGGATGATAGATGAACTTTCTATCGAGGGTTAGACCAAGCAGGCAAAAAGTTAAAGAGTTTCTTTCTTCCATGATCTTCCATGTGGGCTGCCACCAGAAGGTAAGGCTCAGATGGAGGGTGGGTCTTCTGACCTCAAATGATCCAGTCAAGAGAAACCTCTCACAGGCATGCCCAGGTGCTTGGGTTTTAGTTGATTCCAGATGTAGTCGAGCTGACAGCCAAGCTTAGCCATCACACCTGGAGAATGTTATTGAAGAACATGAATTTGCTCTTGACTGATATTTGCAAAAATTTTGGATGAATATATAGTTCTTGGGGATTAAATCTCTCTGCTGTACCTAATATCTTCACCTTGCCCACCACTGTCCTGCCAGAGGACCTGCTGGAACTTTCCTTATTGCAGGAAGCCAGAGCTACTTGACTCTGTCTGATGCTTTTGTGCCTTGTGAAAGGGTCACATAGTTAATGTCCTTGATTCTAATTATGTTAACAAAAGGGACAGACATACAGGTACTGCACCTCTCAGGTGTCACACTTAGACAGCTGTGTTTCTGAAATCAACCCTATTTGCTAATGGATCATATTTTTAATCTTTCTGGAATTTACTTTGCTAGCATACTTGTGCTTGGCACTACTATGTGTGTTCTTGAGGAATGATGGGCAGCAGTCTTCGTTTGCACAGTCTCCTGTCTGTCTTGGACATCAGAAGAACAGTGACCTGGGAACCAATCCCATTCTCTGCCTGTTCTGGTTAAGGTTTCTATTGCTGTGATGAAACACCATGACCAAAGCAAACCGGGGAGGAAAGGGTTTATTTGGCTTACACTTCCACATCACTGTTCATCATCAAAGGAAGTCAGGACAGGAACTCAGACAGGGCAGGAACCTGGAGGCAGGAGCTGAGGCAGAGGTCATGAGGAATGTGCTTCCTGGCTTGCTCATCATAGCTTGCTTAGCCTGCTTTCTTAGAGAGCCCAGGACCACTAACCCAGGGATGGCCTCAGTGGACTGAGACCTCTGACATAAATCACTAATTAAGAAAATTCTCCACAGCCAGATCTAACGGAGGCATTTTCTCAATTGAGGTTCTCTCCTTTTCGATGACTCTAGCTTGACAAGGTGACATAAAAGTAGCCAGCACAATGTCAAAGCTTCCTCTCTGTTGCTGGGATGAATGCCACAACCAAAATCAACCAGGGAAGTAAAGGATTTATTTGGCTAGAACTCGGAGGTCACTGTTCATCGCTGAGGGAGTCAGACCAGAAGCTGTAGCAGAAACCATAGAGGAAGGCTGCTTACTGGCTCAGTCTCTGTCTTATGCTTAGCTAGTTTATTAGACAGCCTAGGACGGACTTGTTAGGGATGTCGCCACCCACAATGGCTCCACCCTTCAGCATCCATCTTCAGTCACGATAGTCTCTCCCAGATAATGTCAAGGGCAATCTGATCTGGAAAACTCTTCAGTTGGGCTTCCCACTTTCTAGGTGACTTGAGGCTGCTGTCAGGTTGATGATGAAACTAACCAGAACTTTCCTTTGATGAAGGAACTGGAAACATCGTTGTTCAGGACATTGGATCATTGCCATTCTTGGGCTCTGCCTGCTTTGGGGGTATCCAGAGTTAGTTGCTCATGGTATTCCCTTACAAGCCTCTGCAGATTCTGTAGAGTTGAGTCAAGGACCCCTTTTCAGTTCCTGGGCTTTATTATTATTATTGGTCAATCTTCTTAAAGGTTTGCTGAGGTCAGCTTAAAGGCCTGTTATTTTGGCCTTTTGATTTTTCTCCCATGTATTGCTTTTTCTGTGTCGCTGGTCCCTGACTGTATGTCCTCATCCTCATGGCTTCTTCCTTCCTTTGCTTTGGGTTTGACTTGATTTTGGTTTCTTAAGGTAAACGTGGGGATTACTGATATCCTAATGAACACACCAGATATTAAAATCATGTTAACTTTCAAGTATTTGACAATTTCCAAAATTTCTTCCTGTTATTACTTCTAATTTAATTCCAGTATCGTAGGAAGACATACTTTGTATAATTCCAATTTTAATCTTACCAGAACTTAGTCTATAGCCTAGTATACAATCTACCCTGAAGGATGTTCCAAAAGTCCCTCCGAACAAAAATGTATCTGTGTGAGGCACGCCTTGTCTACCCATTAAGTCAAATTGGCGATGTCACATTGTCTACGAAGCTTCTGGTGGCCTGTCTAAATGTTCTTCAGTTATTGAGATCAGAACTTGAAAATCTTGTTATTTAACTCTCAGGTCTTATTATCTCACTGCTGGCTTTTGCTCTGAGGGTTCTGAGGCCTTCTTCTTAGGCATGTATACATTACTATCTATTGCCCCTTTTGTGTTAGCCTCCTGTCACTGTGACAATGGGCCTGAAAATGTCAACCTGCTAGGACTTTGAGGATAGTTTAGTAGGTAAAGGCTCTTGTCATACAAGCACGAGGACCTGAGTTCCAATCCCCTTACACATCTCTTACAGAGAACATGTGCTAGATCTCACCACTGTAAAGAAATACTGTAGATCTGTGAACGTTTTCTCCCTGAACTCCCACAGGAATTTGTTTCATCCCCAAAGTACACATTAATGGTATTAAAAGGCTGTAATTTAATCTGTCTATGGGAAGTGAGTGGTATGTTTAACAAGTAGAATTTTTGTGTATCTGTTAAAGTGAATTGAACATAAAATGGTATAAAACAAAAGCATACATTTGTAGACTATTCCCTGTACTCCTTGTTTCTAAGATCTCTGGTCTTCAGTTAGTCTGCAGCTGCTGTCCTGCCAATGGACACTTCTTTCAGCCTTTCCTCTAACATGGATCTGTCAGCAAGTTCTTCTCTGTCTCTGCACACCAGGGAATGCTGCCATCTTGTTTTTCTTGTTTTTGAAAGTCGGTTTTGACATAGGTTGGCATTGATTAACAGTTTCCATTTTTCTCTCAGTACTTTGAATATGTCCCTCTACTTCTAGCTCCCATTGTTGAGAGAAGTTGTCAAGTGCTAATCACATCTGCACTCCTCCATGTCACCAGGCAAACTACTAATCAATCACATAGGTGCTCCTCCGAGTCAGCATCACCAGGCTGTTCAAGCTACTTTCAAGCTTGGGGGAAGGGGTGGATTGCAAATTCTGTCACCTCATTGTTCCATAATGCCAACCCTGGCATTGTCTGTCTGTCCACATCCACTTCAGTGCTAGGATGCTCTATCTATCTATCTATCTATCTATCTATCTATCTATCTATCTATCTATCTATCTATCTATCTATCTATCTCCCTCTCCTCCTCTTCCTCCTACTCCTCCTTGGAATACATCAAATAGAAAAGTTTCATTCTTCTTTTCTTTAAGTAATTTTTCTCTTTCCTGTCTCCATCTGTCATGTAATGCATCTCCATGCATCTCCACACATCCCTATACGTCTCCATGTATCTCCACGCATCTCCATGAATCTTCATGCATCTCCATGCATCTCCAAGCATCTCCATATATTACAAGTACATTGACAGAAATACTTGTTGCTCTTTTCTACATCTCTGCAGCCCTGTTCCTTTTTACTTCAGCTCTGTTGTAGCTTGTGAGTCCCCTGCCTCAGCTGTGTCCCTGGGGATCACAGACTTGCTCCACTAGGCCCAGCCATATTAAATCATCTCTGTCCCTCTACTCTCAAGTGCTCTCATTATCTCTTCTATCCCCGCCCCCATGCTCCTTGTGCTGGGGATTTTCATTTTAGTTGTTGGTCTTCCAAGTCAAGACCAGTTTCCATCTCCCTGAAATTCTTCTAATCTGTCACTCTCATATCTCCATGTGGTTCATTACATTTTTCTTTTAGCTTTCTGAGTATGCTGGCAGGAATTTTATTTTTAAGTCTTTATCTGTGAGACCCAAACCATGAGGTAGTCAGAATTCGTGATGGTGTACAGCCCTGTCTCCCTCTGGCTTGATACATCTCTTTGGTGTTAAAAACAAAACAAAAACAAAACAAACAAAAAAAAAACACCTACTTATGGTGTGGCTTTTCTCAAATACCTGACAAGAAGCAACTTAAGGGAGGAGGGTTTATCTGCTTCACAAGTTCACCTCAGAAGGTGAGGAAGCTGGGGCTCTGTCCAAGGTGGGGAATTCAGTTTGTTCTGTCTCAAAAGATCAGGAAGTAGAGAGTTTGGACCAGAAGCAGAGCTGCTGTGTGGCACTCAAACCTCACTCCCCATGGCCCACCATCTTCCACTTACAAGCCCTGTCCGAAAGCCTCCACAGCCTTATGAAACAGGACTGCCAGCTGGGGACCACATGTATGAACACTGCCCTGATGGGGACATTTCACACTCAAACTATAATCTTTATTTTTGCTGGGGTTTTTGTTGTTATTTTGTTTTGCTTTGAGACAGGGCCTCGAAGGCTGGCTTCAAACTTGTGATCCTTCTGCCTCAGCATCTGAAATGCCAGTGTTACAGACAGAAGTAAGCCACCATACTTGCTATAAGTTGGTACTTTAGATAAGAGGTCAAGTTGTTTCTTTGGCAAAGTGCTGCCTCTATCATCTCTGTTATGTTTGCAACTTGTTCTTGCTTTTACTTTTAAACGTGGCTTCCTAGTGGCCACCCTGTTCCTGTGTCATTTACTAATCAGCTAGTAGCTGCCTCTTCAGCCAGTAGATCTGTGGGAGAATTCTCTCCATGGAGAGCTGACCCTACCTAGCTCTCCATTCCTGCTGAGCGTTCATGTCAGCAATACGGTCCCGCTTAGGACTGCCAAGAGCACCTGGGCCTGGGGTCCGCTGTGGCCTCCACTGTAGGCGCATGAAGCCCTATCACAAACGTGCGCCCCTTACGAGGGTGGTGGTCTCTCTAATTCCCTGCTGCCAAGAGAATAGAGCTGCTTACTGGGTGCGGTTGTTGCTGACTGCTGAGAACTGAATGAACCATTCTTGCCTTCTGCCTGGTCTCCATAATGGCTCCATCCTTACACAACCTGTCTAAGAACTGAGCTGGAGACCATGGGCAAGGAGCAGCCCTAAATAAGAGAACCAGAGACTTGTATTGATCTTTCTCAGAAGTTCAGCAGTTATTTCAACTAATAGTATTTTCTTTTTAAATTATTTTTATGAACATTGGGTTTTGACTGCTTGCATTCCTGTATGAGGGTGGCACTCCCCTACTCCCACCCTCCTAACCCTGGAGGGGTTAGTCTGAGTGATGTAAGATCATCCTGCAGAACCTGGCATCCTTCATAATGATGGTAAGCAAACACACACACACACATACATACACACACAGAGACACACACAGACACACACACATACACACATACACACACATACACACACATACACATACACACACATACACACACATACACACATATACACACACAGATACACACGCAGACACACACATACACACACATACACACACACACACACATACACACATGCACACACACATACACACATATACACATACATACACACACATACACACATATGCACACACACATGCACACATACACACACATACACACATATACACACATACACACACATACACACACATACACACACACACATGCACGCATGCATGCATGCTATCTCTCTCTCACTTGTGTGTACACACAAGCACACACACATGCGCACATATGGGCACACATGCATGCTCTCTCTCACTCATCTGTGTGTGCATACACACACATGCATGCATGCATGCTCTCTCTTTCTCTCACTTGTGTGCCCACACACACGTGCACATACCTGCAGGCACACATGCATGCTCTCTCACTCATGTGTGCATGCACACACACACACACATACACACACACACACTTACTCATGCATGCACACAGGCATGCTTACGCTAGAGACATCTCAGAATGACACAGAAAGCGAGCAAAGACAGAAGATATGTCCTGCTGCTAGCTTATGCTGTTTAGGTGAATTGGCTAGGGTAGGGGTAGAAGCAGACAGGTGTCAACCTCACTTGTCATTCCTTGGGAACAGTTCCAGGTTGGTTTTTTGAAATAGGGTCTCTCCTTGGGACCTGTTACTCAGTGTCTAAACTGGCTGTCTGGTCAGTTCTGGGATCCTGCTATCTACCGAGCTCATGCCGCCATATTATGGCTTTTTTTTTCCCTAACACTAGAGCTGGGAACCAAAGTTAGACACAACAGCATGCTAACTTAGCTGCCTCCCCAGCCCTTGAGAGCTCTCTATAGAAAGCCACTGGGAAGTTCTGGGGCTGTGTGGGGAGTGGGGAGGGCAAAGCACTGTCATCAGTTCCAGATGTTCATTTGGTAAGAGATGAGTCAGAGGGTAGGTTTTTTTCCCCTTTTTCCTTCATTTCTACTTCTTGTGCTTCGACCAAACAAACTGATCACAGCCACCAAATCACCTTGTCCTGTGTCAAGCTCAATTTAGCAGGTGAGCGTGGCCCTGAGGCAGCAATCCTCCCACTTTGCACACCTCAGACTGTGCCCCAGCTGTGAAATTGTGTTTAAGTGTGGGTCCCAAAGTACATCTCAAACAAGGGCCAAGGGTGATGTGGTATACCGGGGAGATGAGCCAGGAAGCAGGACTGTGGCTGGAGAATAACCAGAAGAAAGGGAAGCCACCGCTGGGGTAGGGGGAGACCATTTCTGTACCAACAGCCCCCTTGCAGAGACTCTGGAGAAGGCTTGAAAGCCTTCCGTAGAAGGGCCGTGGCTCCCCAGCACCTCCTTCCCAGGGTACTGAATTCTGGAGCCTGAAACTGGAAGCCAACAGTCAGCTCAGCCAACGGGGAACTTAGAACCACAGCTGAAGCCAGAGCTAGCCAAAGGCATAGCCATGAACAATTAGACTTTGCTGAAACTACAACCCACCTAACCCAGGAATCTTCCCCTCATCCAGTGTAGCACACTGTGTGAACTGGAAGCCCCATGACACAGGAGGACCCTGGCCTGGTGCAAAAAATAGAGAAAATGGTGAGCAGAGAGAGGGGTCCAGGAGTGGGTGAAGTACCTTATCTCAAGGTAGCCCTGGAAGCAAGCCCACCCTGGGAAGCCTTTCCTGAGCCTGGAAGTCCATTGCTCACAAAAGGGGACTGAGAGAGAGGTAGAGTGGCATGCCTGGCTAGCTTAAGAAGAAGTTCACTTCCTCACAGTTCCAGAAGCTAGAAGATGAAGGTGTAGGCTTTTTTTCTTCTGCAGCACCTCTCTTTGGCTTCAGGCTCCATCTTCTCCTATGTTTCTTGTCATAGGTCAATCCCTCTTTCTGTGGTTCTGTTCTTACATGCTCCTCTTATAGGGACACCCCTCCTAAAGCCACCATTTGATGATGCTAAATTGGATTACAGCCACCCTATGACCTCATAGCCACAGCTATAAGAACCCTGTCTCCGGCAGCCATATTCTGAGGCACTGGGACCTGCAGCTCCATCCTATGAGTTTGAAGGGAACTTGGATCGGCATGCTTGTTTGTTGTCTCAGCTCTGAAGAGCTACGAAAACCTGCGCCCAAGGAACAATGCTGGCAGAACCCTCAGCAAATGTCTAGACAGACACAGTGCCAGGCAAACTGCCCTCCAGGGAGCCAATGGGGGCTGAGTCAGCAGCTTTCTCAGAGAGCCAGCTTCCTGTGGTCACCCCTGTTCCTGCCTTGGGGAACAGCTGGGGAAACAACACCCCTGTGGTGGGTGGAGAAATGAAAACCACAGCTAGCCACCACCTCTGTCCTCTGTCCTCTGCAGCTGCCCCATCCAGTCAGCTCACTAGTGCCTTCACCTTATGCTGTTCATTTTGGGGGTAAAAAAGGATGCCATACCAGATCATCCCGTCCAGCCCTGTGGTGAGAATAGAGTATCTAATAAGCTTACAGAGGGCTCCCTTCTGACAATAAAACACCATTGTTAATCTCTGACTGAGACCTATAGTGCATGTGTGTGTGTATGTGTGTGTGTGTGTGTGTGTGTGTCTGTCTGTCTCTGTGTACAGAACAACCTCCAGTGTCTGTTCTCAGAAGCCATTTTCTTTGAAGTGAGGTCCCTGGATGGCCAGAGAGTCCCAAGGATCTGTCTGTCTCCACCTCTCAGCACCACCACCATGCCCAACTTTTTACATGGATTCTGAGAGGAAAACCCAAGTCCACATATTTTTAAGCCAAGCACTTTAAGAGCTAAGTGATGCTCCCAGCCCCAACCACCTCCCAAGTCCTTTTGCAGCTTAAAAAAAAAATACAGTGGAATGGTAGAGACTCAGAACCAGGGAACCCATCCAGAGCCTGGCATGCTGTCTGCCAGTTGTTACAAGGTTCTAGAAAGAACTCAGGCAGCAGAGGGGAGTGCCGAGCACTCCAAACTCCCATGATGGGAGGCAGAAATAGCTGCTTCTGTCTCCCAAGGACTCTGAGAGAGTGTTTCTTCTCTTTGAGTAGGAATGCAAGTGAACGGTGGCAGGCTGAGCTGAGCAGTCAGCTCAAGCCCTGTGCATTGTGTCTGATACTGTGGAGCCGAGCAGCTCAAGCCCTGTGCATTGCGTCCATCACCATGCCCATTTTCCAGCAGTACCTCCTGCTCAGTGAACCTGCAGGCAGCCTGGGTCTTGGAAGTAGACTGAGATGGATATAGCAGGGGGCTAGGCATGGTGGTCAGGGATGGAAACACAGGTGCACAGTAGCCTCAGTTGACCACTTGTAGCTGTGAGGCTAGATGGGCTGGCTTACTATGGCTGTCCTATGTTTGACAAGAAGAGGAGAGAGCTCTTTAGCCTTTGGAAGACCAGCCTTGATGTTGACTCCTTCAGGAGAGGGTATACCTTACATAAGAAATCCCCAGGGGAGAATGGTTCCCCACAGAGTTAGGTTAGCAGTATAGGGCTGAAGGCCTTGTCCTCCTAGTGAACACAGCCAGGGGCCACCCTGGCTGTCTTGCTGAAACTGGCAGGATGGGTCTGAGATGCCAGCTTAGCCATGTCCTAGCCCTGACTTTTCAGATATCATACACACTCTTTGGGCCTCATTTTTCTCTATAATATTGAAGTCACAAAGAAGTTTGTTATATGTGTAATGGGGGATAGTGGTTCCTACTGTGTGGCATGTGCTTAGCACATAAGTAATTTTGAACAATTGTGACATTTGTTAAGGGCAGACACAACCATCCAGGCACGATGTGCTCCTGGCTACATCATATGTCTCTGGAAAGCAGGAGTGTCCTGAGCCTGTCCCACGATGCTCAGGAATGATCTGTTTGCCCTTTTAAAGGAAGAGAGAAGAACCGAAGTCCGACTGTAGCCACTGCCCCCTTACTCTCTGTCAGAGTACAGTATCCATCCTTTCCCTAGGCAATTCACATGCAGGACCAGCACCCCACGTCGAAACAGGGCCTTTTATGAAGGACACGACGTCCCTTCTTCCTTCTTCCAGGCTGAGCCAACCTTGTGTTCAGCCTTACATCTTGCTAATCAATGAAGCTGGTAGCCAGAAGGATGCCCCAAATACCCGCTCAACTATTCACACTATAGACAGAACAGCAATACCCAGCCCCACCCATGGCTCATGCATGTGCTAACAATGATTATATCAGAAGTTATCGTGTGCCTATCAGAGGACACTGAAATGCAGAATTAAACTTTTGTCAAGAGGATCGAGCTGTTATGGTGGGAGCCATCACTACTCCTCTGCATCTAGTTCTCCATAGTCCTGAGCTCCTGATCCATACATAGCACCCACCTACTCTGTCACTGGCCCCATCCTCAAGAGCTGGCTTGTTTGAAAGGTAACAGCTGTCTTTGGACATCTGTCTTTTGTTCTCAGATTCTCCAATATCAACATGATTGCCAACAATTCAGTTCAGTTCTTGAGCTGAACTATCTAGGGTGAGCACATAGCCTGTGGGACTGTAGACTAGACTCAGGCTCATAGAACCGCCCTGACTCCCTGTTCCTATCACAAGGTGCCTAGGCCACCTACACTTCTGTCCTCTCGGCTTCTATTCGAGGTTTCCCTCCACTGGTCTCAGATTCAATAACTCACTGGGATGAATCACGAAATTCAAGAATGCATTGATTTATTGTAAGAGGTACATCCCTGAATAACCCGATTGTGGAGACAATAGAGGAAGGGCTGAGAGGGGTGGGGAGGAGCTACCACACCTCCTCAGGATATGCTGGGTACCCAGAACCTCCAACCTGAATGTTTCCTGAAGGAACTTTTATTGAGGGACTCGATACCCATGTCTTAGATGTGACTGACCAGACCAGACCACTCATCATGGTGATTAAATTGATTTCCAGTTCCATCCCTCAACTAGTCACCTAGTTGGTCCATCCAGCAACCTGGCCCCACTCTCCCTGAATCACTGCATTAACAGAGTCTCAGATGCCAGGCCACACAATTCTGATGACCCGAATTAGGTCCCCAAAACTCAAATAAAAGTGGGTAGTGAGAACCAACTCTACAAACTTGTCTTCTGACCTCCACCTCCCATGTATGCAGTGGAAATTGTGCATATCACACACACACACACACACACACACACACACACACACACACACACACACACACACACGAATAAACAAAATTTAAAAAAGGTTTAAAGAGACAGGAGCCTTTGAGAAGCAAAAGGTCCTCACTCTCCCCATCATTCAGGAGCTTCCGGTGAGAGTCATGCTAGGGATCAAGTACAAAGGCTCATCTCCAGTCACACCTAGTAGAGCACTCATTGCCTGGGAAATGATGGGCGAGTCTCCTTTCCTATCCTCACAACCCTGCCAGACAGTATTCAGATCCCCATCTTAAAGAAGGAACAGGGGCATGGATAGGGTCCAGCCATGCTCAACAGTGTCCCAGCAGGTGTTGGGTGTCAGTACTGACTCATGGTGAGTAACTGAGAGCTACTCACATGGCCCAACAATTAAAAAACAAAACAGAACTTGTTTTGCATGTAGAGAGAAAAGCCACCCTAACCACTAAGAGTTTCAAGAAGTGGCATTCTGTGATCACTTTGACTTTCCTCTGAGTAGTGTGAGAGCTAGTGAGTCCCAGGGACTTGCTGTGCTGGCTTCCTCTTCAGGGCTGTTTGCCTGTGGCCATGGTGGCAGTGGCTGACTGTTAACCTGTTACCAGGAGCTGGGTGTTTGGCCCACATTTCTTAAGCATCCAGGACACCCTCTTACTATCAAATACTATGAAGGAAGAGAGGTGAAACCAGACTTGGACCCCAGAGACCTGGCCTGAGATGCACGATTGTTCATTTAATTTCTAGCTATTGTGATATAATATCTTTTCCTAAGGGATCCAGTGGAAGTCCTGGGCATACAGATACACCCACTCAAAGCTGCTGTTGGCCAGCCCTCCTCCCGTGCAATACCCCAGGTCTCTGTGTCCCTTGATGGGTGGGAGAGTAACAGCCCCACTCTGAAGGACATCGGGGCACCCATTCAAAGACAAGGAATGCCAACCACATTGCCAGGGACCAAACAGGACCCAGACAGTCCTCAGAGGCAATCAGATAATGTCACCTAGCGGGAGGTCCCTGGTTCAGGTCACTGAGACATAGTTTGCAAATAGCCATCCCAGGCCCTAAGGTTTTCATTCTTTTAAAAATGAGGTTACCTCTTGCCATCTATTGAAATTTGAACCACGCTTCAGCATCTCCAAAATGGACTGGAGGGCTTGCTCCGCCTCTTTATTTCTTTCCTTTTCTCAGTATGAGTATGTTGAATAAATCTTTCTTCGCTTTTCATTTTAAAATTTTAATAACATAAAAGTATAGGGGATGGAGAGATGGCTCAGCAGTTAAGAGCACTGGCTGCTCTTCCAGGAGACGAGGTTCAATTCCCAGCACCCAGATGGGAGCTCACAACTGTCTGTAACTTCAGTTCCAGGGAATCCAACAAACGCACATACATGCAGGCAGAACACTAATGCACATTAAATAAAAAATGAATTGTTTAGAAATACACACACACTTACACACACACATACATACATACATACATACATACATACATACATACATAAATATTCTGGCCTGGGCCAAATTTTCAGGAGGCATGGATAGTCTTCTGGCATTTAACTTCCAGGCTGTCTGTCCCTAAGGCACCCTGGAACCCCATGGCCTGGGCGTGCTTCAGAGTGCTGTACCATAAACTATATCCCCGATGCCCCATTTTGCTTTAGATGGGTCTCTGATCACATTTTGCCTGAACCATCCCCACCCTCTTACTCACCATCCTTGTATCCTCAATGGAGTCAGCTTGCCTGTATGAGTGTCATGCTGGAATAGAAACTGCAGGCCTGGTTGGAAAGATGGAGGTCAGTGACAGAGAGAGGGATGCTGATCCTCCCACTGAGGCAGTGGACAGAGTGTGAGGAATGCATCAGAGAGCCTTCCTCTGCCCACAGACATTCTGACAAAGTATGGCATTGCCATCCACACCCACAGCAAGATGCTACCTGTGCTGGCTGAAATCACCATCTCCCCATGACAACTCCAGGACTCAGGCTTTCCTTTGCTTTCTCAGATTTGTGGATGTTGTTCATTGCTCCTGTTCACTGAGCTTGTGGCCTTTCTGAACTACTTTGGTGAATATTTCTTGTCATGTGTACCCATTGACATTTATACCATTCGCTCAAAGGCTAGTTGCTAATTGAACAGTGATTTTGAGCACTGCACCAAAATTCTCCTAGTCTCTGTGGTGTCCTGGTACATGCTTCCTACACTCTACCCCACAGCTGACAGCTCTGCCCCAGACCCTATGCCAAGAAGAGTCTGAAGACCACAGAGAGGTGACAGCTCAGGGCTTCCTCCCACATGGTCATGGTTTGTACTCTCCTCAGGCTTGGTTTGAGTGTTTGTTCCCTAGCTTGCAACCCTTTCTTAAGGCCATCATGCCCTGAGGGTAGAGCCTGGCAAGTGGGAGTAGGTTGACTTGAAATGATACACTGGTTTCCACCTGTGGGCTCTGCTAATAGGTTGTCTGTGTGAACATCACTGCCTGGTGTTCCCACGGCCATGCCTTCCCTAGGACAGACTGAAATCACTCTGAAACAGGGAGCCAAAATAAACTTAGCTCTTAAGTTGTTTCTACTGGGCATTTGGGTTACAATGAGGCAAAAATACCACAGGTTTACATCTGTTCTACTTTGTCTAAACTCTTCTCTCCAACATCTCACCCTCAATCATTTTCCCCAGAGCTTTGTCTTGGGCTAATTTCTGTTCTGTTATCTACTGCCTGAAGCCCTAGGAACTAAAACATTTGCCTCTGAGAGTTTTTGAGGGGAACCCCTGCTCCCTGCTGAGCAGGGAGAGTCCTGGGTTACTGAGATGAAAGCAAGGCCCCAACAGAGCCATCACTCCCTACAGTGAGGATGCTGGCACATAAGGTTTCTGGGAGCTCTTCATTGACCTAGAGAATTGGAACAGGCCTCAAAGGTGGGTGGACCCAGTGGCACAAAGCTGTGCCCCCTGATCTCTAGCTCAGGGTTCTAATTAAGGATTTCCCGCAGTCCATGCAAGCTTAGGTCAATTTATGCATACACACACACACACACACACACACACACACACACACGTATGTATTTAGTTCTTAGAAGATTTAATGTAAGTTTTGATATTTCTTCACCCTCAATCCCCCAACTCCTCCCATACCCACCACATATTCCTTCTCATCCAACTTTGTGTTTCCTTTCCCCCATCGAGTCCAATTTTTTGCTGCCCAAATACTCTGGGAGGTGTCACCCACCACGGGAGCATGATAGACTGATCAGGGGCTACTTTCTGTAAGTTAACTGACCCTTCATCTCCCAGCAGCTAAGAACTGCCAGTGGTATCTCACTAATTTTTAAAGTTCTAGCATGCTGCCTTGCCAGTTCTTGTGGGCTTCTGTTGTTATTGTTGTGTCTGGTGGAAGGGAGAAGACGTTTCTTCTTAAATGAAATTCCTCTGTCACTTCATTTCCCAGCTATTTGTTGATTTACTCTTCCTTTCTTAATTGGCATATACTCATTGTAGAAAATGACACTTCCTGCATAGAGACCATGTAGCTTCTTCATCTTACACGCCACCCCCCTATAACCTACATCCACTGTTCATTTTTAAATACTTGTTTTGTATATTCTATTCAATGTTTTTAGCTGGAAGTCTTTGTGTCTTGTCTTGTTTTTTCCATGAGACTGTTTAGGGGGTAGAAAGCTCATAACATTGCCATCATTGGAATTTACTGGTAATGGCAAATTCTGAATCCTTCCCTCATACAGGGAATCTACTTTTTGGGTCATACACAGCATCACAGGCCAGATCCTCTGCACACTGTCCTGTCCCACTGCCAGCCCAGCCCTTTCCTCAGTGCATCACACAGTGAGCTGCACAGGAAAGTGCTCCTGGTTGTAGCTCCTGTCTGGATTCTCCTGCTTCTCTGCCTATGCTGTTAGGGCTCTTAGCTAGCCCCTCACCTCTTCCTCTGATGGTCTGTAGGTATGCGGGCTCCTGGAGTCCACTCTTGATTTCTTTGTACCTTTCACATTGTTCTTGGTGGTCTGTCACAGTTACAGTCCCAGCCAAGTCTCTCCTCTGAATGGCATCCTTATATCCAAGTCTCTTCTCAACTCTCCTTCTATGGTCAAGACCATGCCCAATGGATGGTACTCCACGAGACCTGTTTGATTCTGAGGACTAACAAGAATGACACTTCCACTTGGCTGAAGTTGCCTCTTTTGCTCCTCTAATGATCCAGGAAATGAGAGCAGATGGAGCAATGGTAGGAAACCACCAGTGCTGGGCTTGCAATGAAGCTATGAAGCTACCATGTTGGGCTTGAGTTAAAGCTGAAGCTATGAAGCTACCATGCTACAAGTCTATGCTGCCTGTCTTGTTATCCAAATGGGTGCTCAGAGGATTTGTTATGAAGTTACTCATCAATAACCTGCAAGAAAACCATTTAGTCACGCGTCAGTGGTCACAGAGATTACCCAATGCTGTTGTGTACAAACCATGCCTCGGAGAATATAAGCTGATGGTCAGGGACCTTAGTAGTCCCCAGGAACTAGCTGAAGGAAAGTAATTTGTGAACACTAGACCCCAGGAGAGACAGAGGCAGAGAGCTAAGCCCCAGTTGGGGTTTGAAACAGATCAGGATAAAATATAGACTGTGAGAAAAGTCTCTTGGTAAGAGGACTTCCCCTGGAGGTATCCCTTTGGTGAATGGAGGCCACAGTCAGTGCTGACCAGCAAGAGTTTCATGAGGAAACAGAATGAAGGGCTGGAGAGGCCAAGTCTGGGAAGATGGCCTGTGGCTTCCAACTGAGATGGAGTTGGTGGCACAACCAGGAAAATAGGGAAGGAAATGACTTCACTTTGAGAACGGACAAGAGGCAACTGTGTGTCTGTGTTGGTTTCTGAAGATAACAAGGTCAGAGAGATGAGGAACAGGCAAGCTTGGATGGAGGGGTAAGATGGAGGTAGGCTTCAGTTCTAACAAGAAGGCAACCAAAGCAGCCAAGGCAGAAAAGGGAATTTATTCGAAGTTTACACGACTCTTTGGGAGTTGAAGCAGGCTTGGAAAATGGTCAGAAGTGGCAGGGGTTGTAAAGGGCCTATATGCTAGCATCACAGGCCAGCAGACAGCCAGGACCCTGCTGCAGGACATCTCCCTATGCTTCAGGTGCTGTTGTCACAGAAGAACAGTACCCCTGCCGCTAATCTGACTCTGTTCAGGTTACCTGGGCCAGAGTTAGATAGCCATATCTGACTGCCTATTGGAGGGCCAAGCAGATTAGTTCTTTATGACTTCCAGCGAGGGATATGGGTAGTTTCCTGTATGGACTGGAAACTGTTCAGCAACAACCAAGCTCTAATCCAGAGAGCAAAAGACTGAGCAGTCCGGGGCCTTGAGAAAGTAACCACCAAGGGATGGACTAAAAATGCCAAAGGCAAGGATATGAGTGGAAGCAAACAGAGGTGTCAAGGTGACGGGCTTCCTCTAGGAAGATGTGAGTAGGGAGAAAGGGGGCTGTGATAGAGGATCAATGCAGAGGGGGCTCTGGGACAATCCACTTTTGCCCTCTGATCAGGGCACGGCCTCTTCTCAACAGGCAGGTGTTTGCACCAGGGACTATGCTTGTTAAGCAACAATGTAAAACTGACCAGAATGGCCAATCTTTATTTTCTCAAACATAACCTTTGACCTTGATTTCAGGGAGGAGAAATCACTTCAGACCTTCACTGGACCCCTATGAGATCAAGAGCTACTTTTAGCTTCTAGGCAGCCCATGGTAGTAGCCCTCTCTCTGCCACACCCTGCTTCAGGAGTGACCACAGCTACTCGGACTCTCAGTGAATCCTTGTCCCATGACCAGGAACACTTTGATCTGGTAGAGAGACCACATGCCCCTCTTTCCTCTCAGCACTAGACTGACAGAAGCTGAGGACTCTTCCTGAGCAGTAGTGAGGGCCAGCCATAGGTATCCTATAGGACCAGCCACTTCCTCCCTACCTCCCTTAGAAGCCCAGGCCCATACATGCACTGACAGAAACTTCTCCTCTAAGAAACTCACTAAAAAAAACTCAACAAATTTGCAGCTGAATGAATTTATTTTTAATCTGAAAATCACTCAGTACAACAAAGTCCCAGGTACTTATCCAGTTTAAACAAAGACTCTTAGATGAGTAGTATCAAGTACTGAACTTGACATTTACAGAAGTTTAAAAGTGACACACAAGTATAGGCAGAGTACCCTTCAAGAACTTGTTACCTGGAGGCAGGAGTGGGATGAACTAACTCCCATTATCTATTTGTTCTCTTGGGGTAAGCCTCAGAGTCTTAGTTACTTTTCTGCTGCTATGAGGAGACGGTATGACCAGGATAACTTATAGAAGAGTTATTGGGGACTTACAGTTTCAGACAGTGATTCCATGACCATCATGGCAGCAGGCATAGTGTGAGCAGTAGCTGAGAGCTTACATCTTTATCTACAAGTAGGAGACAGAGAGAGCTATCTGGGAATGACACTGGATTTTGAAACCTCCAAGCCCTGCCATGACCATCCAAAGTCTTCCAACAAAGCCACATCTCCTAATCCTTCCCAACTGTTCTACCAATTGAGGACCAGTATGAACCTATGGAGGCCATTTTCACCCAAATGACCACACTCAGGTTTCCAGCCAACTTTGTGCCTTTCTCTTCTTGGGATGTTCCCCAGCCAATGACCATGGAGAGTGGTAGCAACCAAAGTCATGTTCTTCTTGAGGAAGACCTCGTAATGACAACACATAAGGCTGAGGAACACAGGTCTGACCTCCTCTGCCCAAAGCCCAGCTCCCTGGAACTCGCAGCAGGCAGAGATGCTGCTGTGAAGGTGAAGTTGACATATGACAAGCTATTATTTCTCAACCAGATTGGTGCACCTAAGCTCCTCTCCTGGGGAGTAAGGATACGGGTGTCACCAGGACACAGATCAAGTTGTATCAGTTATAGTTTCTCGTCACTGGGACAAAGTACTGGAAGAAAGGCAACTTAAGGGAGGAGGGGTTTATTTTGACTCACAGTTTGAAGATACAGTCCATTGTGCCAGAGAAGCCATGATGGTAAGAGGCAGCCTGCTTACATCTGGGCAGATCAGGTAGCACAGAGAGATGAAAGCTAACACACACTTGCATCCTCCCTTTTCCCTTCTTATTCAGTCTTAGGGCCCAGATCATGAGATAGTGTAGCCCACACTAAGAGTCCTTTCTCCTTCTTCAGTTTATCCTCTCTGGAAACATAACCACAGGCATGCCCAGAGGTACATCTCCTAGGTAATTCCAAGTTTACAAAGAATATCAAACAGTGTTATTTGGGGGCTTTGTAAGCAAGCCTCCCTGCTCTGGGCTTCTCTTTCTTGACCTGGTCTGGTATATATGGGTGGTTTTTCAATGTGTGATTTTAGATTCTGTATTATTATCCTGACCTGGATAACAAGACACTAAATAGACCACTCCATGGAAAGTGGAAATCTAAGACTCTGGCTCCTTTGCAGGGGCCTAGCTATGGATGACAGTGTATACCATGAGCAGCAACACATAGACAACACTAATTAAAAAATCAGTGATAACAGGATTGAGGTCAGAGAGAAGAGGCAGGGAGAAAGACCAGCCAGCCCCTCTGGAGTAGGCTCCTCCAGCACCCACCCTCCCGGTGGTGACACGGGTTGGGGATGTGCCCATTGTACCAGCAAAGCACAAAAGTTTACCTTTGATGAATTCCACAGAATTTCACAATTTAAAGATCTAAAAAGAGTGCTGCCAAGGACCAGCCTTGGCTTGGAGAGGGGTTCTGAGGAAGGGGTGTCTGGGAGCAGCGAACAACCAACTTGAAGTCAAGTCATGAGTTCAAGCTAACAACCTACATTCTGCTTGAGACAGCTTTCCATATTGCTCCCTGTCTCTGTCTGTCTCTCTGTCTCTCTCTGTCTCTTTCTCTCTGTCTCTCTCTGTCTCTGTCTCTCTGTCTCTCTGTCTCTGTCTCTGTCTCTCTCTCTCTCTCTCTCTCTCTCTCTCTCTCTCTCTCTCTCTCTCTCTCTCTCTCTCTCTCTCTCTGTTCTGCTTTCTCTAGAGATCTCTCTCCCTATTTTCTGCTCAAGAGAGTTCTCCAAGCAGTTCTCTCTCTTTTTATTCTAAAAAATTCTCTGGATAGCTCATCTCTGATCTGCAGATTATAAGCCTAGTCTGTTATTTTACATATCAATGCAGCCATTTACTCCAGGTTTCCTTTTGATTATTCTATGAATCAGCATCCCACGACCCCAGCCTCTTAATTTTTAGGAGACATTAAGCACACATTTTCCTTTAACCTCGCAAAAGAATTCAGAGATCTGTCTGCCTTTGTTAAGCACAGATGATAACTAGCTGGCTGGGATCCCATCCTGGGACCATTTCTACCACACCTGGGCCTACCTAACCTAACTCTGTCCCAGGATGATCCTGAACCTAGGAATCTGTCTGCCTTTGTAAGCATAAACAAAAAATTTAGCTGAGGATCTCCTGAGATCCCTACTCCCTAAATATTTTTATCTCCTTCCTTAGTATCTTTCTGAGAAGTTACCTCACAGCACAGCTGATTTTGTTCCTTTTGATTTGTGAAGTCCCTCATATAATTCATATGGCATCCTTACTTTTTTTTTTTGAGAAAGTATATATTTTTTAATCCATGATTTTAGAGTTCTTTTCCACAGCCTTAAGGGCTGTCCTGAAAGTCCCATCATTTACCATTTTACTGAGACATTAGCCTTCTGGATTCATGCTGTTTCTTACTATCATGGAGTCATTAGTTTTAATAGGGAGGACATTCCTTGAAGGAGGAATGTAAAATGTGTACATTATTACACAAACAAGCCTTACACCCACAGCAGCCATCAACAGGCCCACACTGCTTGGTCCTGTCCCAGGAGCGGGAAACACATCATTCTGTCCCTTACTAAGGCCATGACGGACTTGGCAGAGAGCATTAGCCCAGGCTGAGGATTTGTGTGAAGTTGGTATTTAAACTATAGAAGAGAGTCAGCAAGAGTTCATAGTCTATTTCCAATCTCTCTCTGTGTCTCTGTGTCTCTGTCTCTGTCTCTCTCACGCACATGCATGCGCACATGCACACGCACACACACACATACACATACCAAGTGTTGTAGTAGAATGTCCCTGGAGCCTCAGGGATGGGTGATCCACTCTAGTCATATTCATGAACTAGAGGACATTTCAAATGCTCACAGGCAAAGGACAGATGAAACCATAGATCCAATGGAAAGTTGACTGTGTTAACAAATAGCCATGCAGTGATCCTCATGATGGGCATTCACTTATGCTTATTCCATATCCATGTGGAGTGTTTCCAGCCTAGCAGTGAGAGCTCTGTTCCACACAGCCGTTCAGGATTCAGACTTCATGGCCCTTACTGGCTTCTAAGGTGCCCTGATCCTAAGTGACCAGAAAATGCAAATGAGTTTGGTAGGTAGGGTGTCAGGGACAGAGTGCTGTATCCCAGGCCTAGGAGCAGTGATACCATTTCTACACCTATATGCTGACTTGACTGTAGGTGGCTGAAAACTCAGAGCATCCATGAGGAAAGAGAGGGCTGATTCGGGTAGAGACTGATCCTCCACTCAGAGCAGGGGCCCCACACTGACTGGATCACTCAGTATGGGTGGTAGAGAAGGGGTTAGAGATATGCCCATTTGGGCAGGAGGAGTATACTCCCTACCTTAGAGCAGGTTCCTAGGGGCCTCTGGCATGGATCAGAGGGATGTGAAAAAGAGAGGAGATTCCTAGGCTCTGGATTAGTGTTGCCTGATTTCCATGCTGTGAGTACTCCTCAAATAATAGAACTGAACTTAGTGAGATCCACATGGCTGTTGGGGGTAGTTTTTTGCTCCAGGACCACCCATGCTACCAGCCCTCACCCAGCATCCCTTTTGCTTACGCTACCAGCAGCCCTTGAATCTGCAGACAAAAGACACAGATACAGTTTGCTCCTTCCCAATGTGCCTTCTTGGTACAATTGCTGGACATTACTGTCTCCCTCCTGGAAAAGCACAACCTTTTGAATATCCATCTCTCCACCTGCCCTGAACCTCAGTGGCTAGTCCCACCTAGGCCCTGCCAAACATCCATGACCACCTGCCTGCACTAGAGGCTGCAGGCCCCAGCTCCCTCCAAGACCTCAAAGGGTTGCTGCATGCTTCATCCTCCAATGCCTGGCAGAAAACTCCTTTCTCCTTCTTTGCATCTATTCTTCCTCCTGAGACCCGGAAGTCCTGCCTTTACCTTCCACACAACAATTGGCCCTGGCTTTTTTTTACTGACAAATCAAGAACCAGTTGGGGGACAGAACCTTAGCATTGGAACTGCCCCCTTCTCATGGCGATGGGAAAATATAGTATTCCCATATGGATGACTTGAATAGATTAGGGAGTGATAAGTTTTGTAACGCAATATATTATTCAATTACAGGCTTATACTGTTCAGTTCCTGATGGTGTATATCTTAAACTATTGGCTTTGCAAACTTACTCAAAATTTCAGAACCATCAGCTTCCTTATAGATTAATGCCAGCTGGCTGGCTGGGACCCCACTGGATATGCAGCTGGAGAGACAGAAGTGATGCCCTGGCCGAGTGACAGGCTAAGGAGGTGGCAACAGCCTCCTCACAGCAGGGAACATAGGCTACTCTAAGCAGGTTGGCAGGGAACAGACGATGGAGAGCCAGGTCAGCATCACTTCCACATTGGATTTTACAAGGGCGTGCTTCTGTCTCAAGCCCAGAAGATTCTGGAAAAGGGAAGCAGGGATCCACTGCCCACTGGGCATCTTTGTGAAAATTAGAGAAAAGTTCCTCCTCCAGCCTGCCACTCTTGATGCTTGCTGGTCCAGCCCAACCCCAGCCCCACGCCCTCTACTGGATACTTCTGCATGCTATACAGACGATGCAACAGCACCAGCAGCTCTACATGCAAGGGATTTCTTTCTCATTAGAGCTTGAGGTTCTCCCTAGCTGGATAAGTGATTGATACATGTATCTTTCTATAGGAAGGCCTCTTCCTCAGGACAGCCACAGGCAAAGGCCCCTTGGTAGCCTTGGACCCAGACACGTGGGGCAGTGGTTCCTTCCCCTGGCCACATAGAAGTCACAATCACGAAAGCCTAGGATGGCTGTGCATCCCGTGCTGGTTAAGAAGAGTAGTAAGGGATGCTGGGACTCTTCTGCAAAGTCTGCAGGGTGCAACCAAGAAGAGAGCCACAGTACTGCAACGGCCTGGCTCTGGACTGAGTGCGTTGATGGGTGGGTATTCCGTTAACAAATGTGCATTTAACAGGTGTTTCTGGAGAGTTCTGCTCAGTTCCCTCCCACCCTTCAAGGCCTGCTCCACATCAGCACTTAGAAAACGCTGAATGGAGTGATGCAGGAGAGTTGCAGAGGCAGAGCAAAGCCAGTGGGGTGGGGGTGGGGTAAGGGCCACACTGTAAGACAGAGCTGGGGGGTGTGTGTGGGGAGGGCAAGGGCAGAGGACTCCCAGACTCTGGGTTACTTCCTTTGCAGATCTTAGCTTACACCTAGAGGAATAACACCGCTTATTCAAATACAGGCTAGTCAGAGTCTTCACATTCAACAAATCCCTTAGCCCTGTTCTTGTCTTCACCAGCACCCTCTAGTCCTGAAAGGATCCGTAGGCTTCCAGGGTCCACTGCTCCATGGTGAGGCAACATGGTGAGCTGTTGCCTGTGAATCCTGCATCAGAGGACTAGGAACAATCTGGATTCAAGGCAAGAGAATGGAAGAGCAGCCACTTTGCTCTCCACTCATTGACCCCATGGTCCCAATCACATCAGCTCCTGACCTTTCAGACTTGCCTCCTGAGTCTGAGCCTGAGCCTGAGCCCAGAGCCTGTGGTTTTGTTCCTCAGACTCTAATGGCCAGAAAAGCAGGCAATGAGAGAGAGCAATGACTTGAAGTCCTGGGGAAGCGGCTGCACAGGAAAAGCTCCCCCGGAGGTGGTTTCTTAAGCAAAACAATCGTGAGTAGCCCTGGGCCGAAGCTCTGGCATTTGCTGGCCTGGCTCAGGGGAACACTGGCCAGGCTGCATTACTCACAGATGGTTTCCGGATTGCTCAAGATGTTGTCACCAGCCACGAGACTTGCCCTGTGACCCTGGTGTCAACATGTGATTTGTCCAGTTCCATATTCTCTCATCCTTTCTGGGTGGGCTCTGTCCTAGCCTGATCTTGGCCTTAAAGGAGAGGGGCTATGCAATGGTGTTCCTGATCTGTCCATATATAGTATTTCATGTGTATGTATGTGTGTGTGGACATGTGTGTGTTTAGTGCACATGTATGTATATGTGTTCTCATGGACGTGGGTATACATATATGTACTTTAGTGTAGATGGCAGAGGTTACCATTGGCTGTCTTCACTCTCCAACTATTATATTGAAGCAGGCTCTCTCACTTGAACTCAGAGCTTGCCAACTAGTCTAGTTAACTAGCTGGTTCCCAGAATCCCCTATCTCCACCTCATAAGCACTAGAACTACAGGCATGCTGATATGTCCACCTAGGATTTATGTGGGCGCTAATGATCCAGACTCATGTCCTTGTGCTTTTATGATAGGCATGTTACCCACTAGGCCATCTCCCCATCCTCTATGCACAGTATCCTTCATGGGGCTTTTTATGAGGTAGTTTGGGGCTCATGGCTGGGAAGGTGAGAAGGCTAGTCCTAGGGAGGTGTGCAAGGGCTCAGGGAAAGTGATTAGTGTCTCCCCCAATTGGTAGGATCAGGAGTTTCACAGGCATGTGCTAAAAGCATAACAAAGCCTGTGGAGCTGAAGAAATGTGAGGGAAGTTTCCGGAGCACTGTGCAGAAGTACAGGCAGTGAGAGCAGGGGACACACTGCATATGAAAGGGGGCACCCAGGGGCCTCGTGTGACCCATACAGAGGACTGCGGGAGGAACTTCTCTAGATTATGGCCAAGTTCAGCAGCAGCAAGGCATGGGACAGAGAGGACGGCATGACAGACTGTGAAAGGCACTGGACGCCATGTCAGGATACCTACACCTCCATCTGAGAAGTGAGCTAAGACTTGAAGAAGGGGCTTGGAGCTGACTGAGGCTGCCTGCTCTCTGTGGGCTTGTTAACCTGGATATGGGACTTACCTCACCATTTAGTTTGCCCCTCGATCTTCAGTCCTCTCTTCCTTCAGGAGCCCTCCTTTCTCTGCAGCCGCTGAAAAGTGGGTAACTGTCAACGAGACACTGACAAGGTCCACATAGATGTCTAGTAGTGGGGGCTGGAGAGATGGCTCAGAGGTTAAGATCATTGTCTGCTCTTCCAGAGGTCCTGAGTTCAATTCCCAGCCACCACATGGTGATACACAACCATCTGTAATGACTTCTGATCCCCTCTGCTGGCATGCAGGTGTACATGCAGATGAGCACTTATATAAATAAAATTAAAGCATCTTTTTAAAAAGAAAGAATGAAAGAAATATAGAAAAGAGAGAAACAAAGAAGCAAAGGAAGGAAGGAAGAAAGAGAAAGAAAGAAAGAAAGAAAGAAAGGAAGGAAGGAAGGAAGAAAGAAAGAAAGGAAGAAAGGAAGAAAGGAAGAAAGAAAGAGAGAAAGAAAGAAAGAAAGAAAACTGAGGCGGTTGCAGCAGGGACCAGGGACAGGAGACATTCAAAGCAGGATGATTGTAACACAGTTTGAAATAACTGAACCCTAGGGTTTGGTGGTCAAGAGGACACATGAAGTGGTGTTCATAGCAGAGAGTGAAGGGGTCATAGTCCAACAAGTTCACAGACCTTTCTCAAGGTGGGAGCTATTACCAAGCGGTGGTCAGAACAGGAGTATTTTGAGAGACTGGCTTTATAGAAAAGCTTAAGTTTATAGCCAGGGTATGGAAGGACAGTACTCCAGGTGGTAAGGCAGAAGTATTAAGAGTTCAAGGCCAGCCTGGACTACCTAGCAAGACTCAGCCAAAACAAAACAAAACAAAACAAAAAAAATAGACAACAGCAGCAACAACAAAAAAAGCATGAGTTTAGAGTCAGCCTTGTGTGCAAATGACAGCCCGGCACTAGACAACAGTGGCTTCTACCTAGTCATTTGACATTCGTTTTCCTCCTTTGAACACTTAATAACAGCGTCCTCCTCAATAGTATGGGAGTGGAACAAAGAAGGCACCTAATAATTCATAGCTATTGTTGTTGACTGCATTTGTGGAGTGATTTTTTTAGGATGTTGATGTGGGGGCTCAACAACAGCCCTAGTATGTACGCTTTAGAATTATGCTGGTCATAGCAGAGACCTGTTATTCAACTCTGTTAAGTTTTGTGACCCAGTTCTGGTACTGTTTTCTGTAATCTTACTAAGGAGGTAGTTGATACCCTCAGCAGGACTCTTCTGCTAGTTAGTTGTGAGCAATGCCAGAATGCCAGCTCCTTCCAAGAAAGGTATGCCCAGGGGTCTCGCCACTCCCTTGCCTGACAACCTCGCACTCGCTTTAGTAGGATGTGCTGGCCAGGCCATCCACGATGCTATGTGTGTCCTCTTCCCTCTTGGTGGCCTCTGCTGGCTGGCCTGCAAACATCCAGGACGGGACCTGTAGCCAGAGGGAATCTCTACTAGGCTGCAGCTGGCTCCGCCCACCTGCCCGCCCCAAAGCCTAAGACCCCGCCTCCTCCTTCAGGAATGAGTAGCCCCGCGTGCGCTAACTGGACAGCCAAGCGGGCCCCGCCCTGGCCTGTGATTGATCACCAAAGATCACTGTGGCTTTAATGGTCTGCTTGGATGAAAATTAATTCTGGAATGGATAAATAATGCATCAGGATTTATGTAGTCCAAGGCAAGCCGGAGCCAGAAGAGGGAGCCGAGGGTGTGACGCCAGTGGCCCCAGGACTCCGAGGAGCTGAGCATGAAGGGCCACTGGCCAAGAAGAGAAAAGGGAAGCGGATGGCAGCATGATCGGCCCAGCGGGTCTGGCCAGGTGGCTGCAGCATGCTGAGCCCAAAGATCAGACAGGCCAGGAGGGGTAAGTCCAACTTCCTGTGGATTGTTAGGCACACAGCATGTTCCCCTTGGCAAAGCGAGGCCATTCTGAGAGCTGTCCTGGCGGGTACCAGGTGGGGAAGGTTCACTGGAGCTGCGGCACCTGGACAGTGAGCTTCTGCATGAGCCTAAGTGTCTGCAGTTTCAGTGAGATTGAGGGTGGATGTGTAGGCATCAGATCTGAGATCGCCCAGCTACTGCACAGGTATTTAAAGTGCGTAGGTGGTGAGCACCTCCACCCTGTATTTCATGCTCTGTCGTTATAAATAAACAGGTGGCAACTGGAGGAAAAACAGTAAAAGTTGAAATGAGCCTCCCAGGGTTAGCAATACCCAGGCTGCTGTAGAGTCCGGGTCAAGTCTGAGGCCTGCCTGCTGGGAGTAGCTTCCCTACAGCCAGCAGGGAGGCAGGGGTGGAGTGTCTCACACCTACCTTTATGCCAGAACATGACTCCCCACCGCCCTCCTCTCAACTCCGCCACCGGTACAGCACTGTTGGAAAGTCGATGTGGGGGTGGGGCAGATACTAAAAGTCCAATAAAACAAGAGATAGGAATGTGTAGACCGGGACTGAGCCATCAGCCTGTGTCCCAGCAGAGTGGCCTAAGAATCCAGGCACTAGACAGGGAAAAAAACAAAAACAAAAACAACAACAGAGCATTTCCCTAGGCAGCAGCTTCTTGTCCAGGAGTGTTACTTCAGATGAAAACATTTGTTTTTAAAGAGATGGAATGGCATTTTCAGATGGCCAGTGCTTGGGGACAACCTGCTTTCTAAGCACAGAGGACAAAGATGGGTCCTTGGGGATGCATGGGACTTGGAGACAGCTGTGTGGGGACTGGGAGGGGAGTGGAGATCCCTCCACTTCCTCTGGATGCCCGGTTTCTTACTGAAGGCAGGAGTGACTTTTCCAGTGTGTTCAATGGCATCTGGGCTTCTCTGTAGGTTGTTGGGATATAGTGTAACTTGGGAGCCTTGTGAGCAAAGAGCAGACTTTCCTACCCACCCACCCACCCACCCCGCTAATAGATAGAGCTGTAGTCTAAAGATGATGGAGGGGTGAGCCAGGCCAGACCCCTGCAGGCAAGCCATTTCCTTCCCTGTACTTCTGTCTGGAGACACAGCCACTAGTCACATGAGGCTAATGAGCACTTGGTATATAACTGGTCCAAAGAGAAAGTACACCCAGGCTTTTAATGACTCCATTAAAAATTATTTTAGACTGATAACTTGCTGAAATGACAGTACTTATAGTGGGTTAAAGAAGCTTATTATTAAAGTTAATCTCATCCATATTTTTCCTTCTCTGGCTCTGAGTTTGGGTACTGGATTTTTTCCATGACATACACACTCATGTTAGAATATTTATATTCTAAAAAGAGACCAGTGCTTCAGCAAAGGGGCCTGTCTGTGAAATCCCAAATTTTATGTGTGTGTGCATGTGTGTGTGTGTGTGTGTTCCCACATATGCACAAGCATGCACCTGCATGGTCACCTTCAGCTGGCTTCTTCTATCACTCTCTATTTTAATCTTTGAGACATGCTCTCTCTCTCTCTCTGAACCCAGAGCTCCCTGATTTGGTGAGACTGGCTGACCAGAGATCTACCTCTTTGCCCCACCCTCAGCACACAGACACATACCACTTTGTGTGGCTGGCTTTGTTCTTGGTGTTAGGGATCAGATCTCAATATTTGAATGTCAAGAAGTACTTTACCATTAAAGCCATTTCCCTGCCTGCACCAAACTTCTTTTAAATATTTGAGTTCAGTGGCTTTCCATCAACACCAAGTCTTCCTCCCTTCAGGAAATTAGGAAGTGTCTGGAAGTATCTGTTGACCATTCTAACCAAGGATGCTATGGACATCCTGTAGGAGGTAGTCAAGGATGCTTCTAAACACCCCCTGGGTGCCTAGGACAAGGCCCAGCACACAGAATTATCTGGTCTTAAATGCCAGCAGTGCTAAGGTTGAGAGCCCTCTCTACTGGGCCATACCATCTGGTTAGACATGTGACAAGTTTAAGTTTCTAGTGTAGTTTTTCAGACATTAATATAGGAATCATTTGCCCACAAAACTGTCTGACCATAAATCCTGAGACAGACATTCTGAGAACATGGCTTACAAATGAAGCTGCTGTGCATAAGGTGCCAGGGGGTGGCCCGAGAGAGCTGTGATTCTTGATCTGGAAGCTGAGGAATGAGGCAGTGTATTGATCTGGGGCAGGATGGCAGAGAGAGGGTGAGCATGCTGCTGGGGTGGGAACAGGGAGCATCCATGGAGTTTTCCCTATGTGCGTGTGTGTTTGTGTGTGCGTGTGTGTGTGTGTGTGTGTGTGTGTGTGTGTGTGTTCACACCAGTGAGGCTAGAGCTGAAAGCAGGAAAGGCAGTGTGTGCAGCCCGAGACCACAGTCAGGCCAAGAACCAGGTTAGACCAGCATGTTCAGAAATAAACATTCATGTGCCTCAAAGAAACTGGGCTCTGGCAGGTGGAAGAATTTTCATCAAAATGCATCCCTATTTAAAGCTTTCAGGACTAGGACAGGGTCTGTGTGACCCTCTAGGTACCTTTACAACACAAAGGCCCCAGGCACTGTCTGCACTAGATCCTTGCGGGCCACACCTAAGTGGAAATATGGCCAAGTGTTGTGTCACTTGAAAAAGACCTGGATTCCTCTTTAGGAAAGTAAAAAAACAAACAAACAACAACAAAAACAAACAAACTTAGACCTGGACTACAGGGTCTTTGGGGTCTGCCTGAAAAGCTGCCCCCCTGGGATGTTGATGTCTTGGTTTCTGGGATCCCTTCTCTGAAGCCACACTGTCTGATAATTTTTTGGCAAGTTTCAACCAGGCCAACCCTGAAGGAACAGGTAAAGGTGACCATCACCCTGAAGGGAGTCCTCACCATCAGTTAGGGGGAGGAGAAGGAGATGTCAGGATTAAAAACTTCCCAAGAGAAGCCTGTCTGTCAGTTACCTGTCTTTGAGGAGCACATCATTCACAGAGATGGGCTCAGTGATGATTATGTTCTAAAAGCCATCACTACAGGGAAACTGGGCTCCACGTATTTCAATACAGACCATACCCAAACCACAGCATGCAATAGGTCAACTATCCTTCCCTGGGTGGATTCAACTTCCAAAATTTTACAGACAGATAAGGCAAACACACATACACACACATGCACACACAAACACACTCACTCACATACATGCGCACACACACACAAATTAAACGCACAAACTCACAAGCACACACAGTTGCATGCACACACTGCTGAAGCTCTGCTCTCTTGGTTCCCACGTGGGACTCTGTCCCCAGCAGACTCATCTCCCACTGACCCCTGTTCCCACTGCTGCCCTTTTCCCAGAGCGGGAGTAGAAGACTCAGCTTAGCCTGCCCCTTCCAGCTTTCACAGAAGAAAACCCAAGTTGCATTTGCAAATGTCCACAGCAGGGCACAGACCCATGTACTCTTTGACACAGTTAAAATAGTTAATTTCTTCTTAAGATAGAAAAATAGATGCAAGGTAGGGTCCCTTCCCTCAGAGTGATGGGGGTGCCTTGAACATCAGGAGGCGCCTCAGGGACCAGGCTGCACTCTCACAGCCATCTTTACGCCCTCCACCTTGGACCCTCTGTGTTCCTTCTTCCTTCTTCAGCTTACGCTGTGATGCCATGACACATGACACCATGACACATGACGCCATAACACCATGATGAGTACTAGTTGCCGGCAGCCCTGGGACCGGGCCTTTCTATGTGTCTGCTTCATCCCCATCTCTCCACACTTTGTGATGCTTGCCCTGGTCCCACTAGAGTAACTGCCTCCCTACAATACCACTGTCATGGGGATCACCTTGATGGCCTTGCCTGTCTTGATGTGGCTTCCTTAAGGCTCATGAGCACCATCACACATCAGTAGTTATTGCTGTGTCCTGCCCCACTGCGCAAGTCTGAGGAATTCTCTCTGTCCATCCCCTTCCTCTCAGATCAAGTCCCCTATCATGACCTCTAACTTGGCCAAAGCCATCAGCCAAAATGTGAATTATATCCTTCTCCAGCTGTCTTCCCACCCTTCAATGGGGGATCCTAGCATGATATCCACTGCCTCTTATTTTATTAAAACCCACAGTTCTTCAGTGTCCCTCACAGCCCAGCTCACTTCCAGACTCTTCTCACTCACTAAGTCCCAGATGGGCTAACCTTCTCCACACTTCTCTGTGTTCTGAGTTCCTTCTAGACTTATTATACACACACACCTTTAACTGCTGTTCATCCCCCTCTCAGCTGCCCCCACCAGGGCAACCCTGCCCCACCCTCCTACAATTTGGGTCCCTACCCTCTGCTCAGTTCACCTTTGTTCTTCAGTCTTTCCTATCCTCAGGTGGCAGTTACATATTTTTGAGAATGACCTTTTATGTCACCTCCACTGGACTAGATACTTCATGAAGGTGGGAACCATTTTTCTTTCTGAACATTACTCTCTCAGTCCCTGGTTAAGCGCTCAGAATATATTTTTGAATGCGTGAATAAGTGAATGGATGGGTCAATCATGGGGAGGCATTAGTTTAGGAGGCTTGAAACCTGTCTCTTCTTTAACTCATTGAGGTTCTTAGAGAAATCTATGCTTACCCTTGACTGAGTTGTATGTTATAAACATTCGCCCAGTCCACAATTGTCCTTGAGTTGTATATTAGTGGTCTGGTTTTTTTTTGTTTTTGTTTTTAGTTTATATGTCTATAAGTTTTTATGTCATGCCACCAGTCCATCAATGATTTTCCTTGAGAGCTTCTGCCTTTGTGTGGAATGGTTCAGGGTAAACTTGTGTCTATCCAGGAGGCTCCCTTCTTCAGAGGCTGCAATAGCTGTGACTAAGTGCCTTTGAAAGCGCATCAATTCCTGGACCCCCCACAAGTGGAGAACCTAGTTCCTGCAGGGTGACAAGAGGCAGCTGCTGGGTGGGATGAACACTTTTCTGTGGCTTTGTTCTTAGGATTTTTCCCCATGAGTGAGTAAACTTATATTTGTTAAATTCCCTCAAGGATTCAGGCATTTTTGTTGTAATTCTTCAGCTCTCATGGCTACACTAAAATCAAGTTCCTTTGCTGTCATTTTGAAAAGCATAAGAGGAAAATTGTCAGTGTCCTGACCAAGCATCATGGAAGTGACATACATTTTTGCCGAACGCTAAGTCATTTGCTTGTCCTTAACCCACACTGTTCACAGAGCTCCGTAAATTACTCTGCAGGCCTCCAGCTATAGGATTACTTAATGCAATGAAGCTGAAGAAAGTGCCTACAGCCTTTGAACAAACAAAGTTTGGATGTAGGTGACTGAAACAGTGTTTAAGGTCCGAAAAACCAGACCTAGCCGAGAACTGAGAAACATAAAAACAAGACCAACTCCAGGAAAACAAAGAGTAATATCCAAAAGGAGAGAAATACTGAGAGTATAAAACAGAACTCGTAAGGGACTAACAGTCACAGGCACTAATGAAGGAAGTTCTATACACTGATCTAATGCAATGTATGATGTAATGATGTAATTGCATGGGAACAATGAGAAGAGAGAGAGAGAGAAAGAGAGAGAGAGAGAGTAATCCTCTTCCATATTTAAAAAGTCAATAGATAACACTTAAAAAGGAAAAATCAAAACATGTCAATAAGTGAATACTTTCTAAGAATGTGGTAACCACTGGGGGAAAACCTATAGTCAGGTGACAGGGATGTATCCTAAAGCATCACTAGCTGATGTCACTGTCTGCAGCATCACATACTCACATACTGCTTTGTGGGCACCCGGGCCACAAAGTTATGTAACATTTTACATATGAGTGAAGGCAATTGTAGTACAGTAGTCACAAGTCTAAGGATAAAAAGTTATAATAAAATATAATGTGAAAGGCAAGCTGTCTGCAGCTGTACTGGGCACATTTGTTCAAAACTATCATATAGGCCTGGAGAGATGGGTTGGCCATCAAAGTATAGATTCACAAACAAAAACTCACACAGTCACACACATCAGCCTACGATGGGTGGGCTTATTAATGCCACTAACTTCTCCCTGATTTACACCTAACTTTTTAATATATATGGGTATGAGTGTTATGATGTATGTATGTATATGCAGTTCATGTGTGCAGTGACATCAAAAACCAGAAAAGAATACTGGATCCCTTTGGCCTGCAGTTACAGGTGTTTGTAAGCTGTCATGAGTGTTGGGAACTGAACTCAGGTCTTCAGCAAGATCAGCAAGTGCTCTCTCTCTCCCAGTTAACTGTTTTGATAAATAAGTTGTAGTGTATTCTAAAATAATGATTAGAAATATATATACAATGTATGCAAATGACACAGTGAGCTTTAATCATTATCAAATATTATGCACCATGCATAGATGCGTGTCCTCTAATTTTATACAACTGACCACAGAATTGGCCAATTCTTGCATCACCACAAATATGTGAACAATAAGTTTTGTACAACCGTATGAATGTTACCATGTCACCAGTTTTCGTCTTTATAGGATCATGAAACCACCACTACATGTGGTCCCTCTGTGACCAAACTGTGGTTGTACAGCACAGGGCTATACAAAGATAGAAAGCGGCTTCCTCTTTGGGCAAGGGAAGAAGGTGAGGAGTGTAGGCTCCAGTCATGCCTGAGGCTTGTGGGATTCCTTGAGAAGCTGCCAGGGAATGATGACCCAAAAGCCACCTGATTCAGACCAGCTGGCCAGGGAACTGTTCCGAATCCTGGAGGTTTACATCCTTAAGGGAATCATGTGGGTCCTTAGCCTGCTCTAACTGCTGAGTTCTGAGTGGTGTGCCTTTCCAGAAAATGCCCATGAAGACCAGATGTTGTGTATGCCCAAGTGGGCCAAACACACTGATGGTTCCCTGGGAGAGATCACACTCATGGCCTGAGAGTGAGGCACAAAGAAACATAATCAGATAGGGATACACGTTTTGCTGCTGTGCCTGTGTCTCACTCAGAGAGGGGCTAGAAGGCAACAGAGGCTTCAGTGAGCTATGCCAAGGAGGGGCTCATGTGAGCTATTCCTGAGGTAGATAGAGGGTTTAGTGTTCTAGTTTCAATCAGTTGCTGTGGTAAAACTCTAACTAAAAGCAACATGGAGAGGAAAGGGTTTATTTCCTCTTATGCTTCCAGGTCACAATCTGTCATTGAGGAAGTCATGGCAGGAACCTGAAGGCACAGCTACTTGCTATTTCCCTGAGCTATTGTTACCTCTGACCAAGATGCTCACTCAAAGAGGAGACCATGAAGGAATGCTTCTTGGTGGCTCACTCTGACGTGTTCATGCTTAGATAGCATTCTTTTATAAACTAGTGCCACCTACCTAGGGGGGAAAAGAAACCCCCACAGTGGGCTAGAACCTCCTGTAACAATTAGTAAGTACTCAAGATTATCACCCACAGACTTGCCCACCGGCCAATCTGATCTAGGCAACTCTTCAGTTACCGCTTTTCCTCTTGGGTGACTCTAGTCTGTGTCAAGTTGACAGTTAAAGCTAACCAGGACACAGGACACAGGAAATAGGCCAGAGTTCAGTTAAATGTTAGGATCCTAAAGGAGAGAAGAGAGAACATGGGTGGCTTTTACCTGGCTCTGAACTTGCATCCAGGCCAGGCCCTGGCACTGCTGCTGGTAGCTAATTCTACCCTGATGACAGAAGCCCCCAAGTCTATACATCTTCTATTGAAACCCAGATCCTCTACCTCACACAGAGAATACAGTTTACCAAATGTGCCTTCCAGAACTAATATAAAATTACAGAAGTGCTCAGATCAGCACAGGGCTCAGAGTAAGCCCAGGGAATATGATTATAAAAAAAAATAAAAGCCCCCAGTTTTAGGACCTTTGTATTGCAGTGGCCTCAAAGTACATTGTAAATAGATTTCTAACCTATTGTTTAGAGTTTTGTTGTTTATTTCTTTTGTTTGTTTGTTTGTACTGAGACGTAATTTCCATCCATGGTCCCCCTTTCTCTGTGTTCTCTGTTACCTGGTATCAACCATGTTTCAAAGTTAAATTGAAAAAAAAAATCCAGAAATAAAGAATTGGCACATTTTAAATTGTGTACTGTATATAATTTCAATTATACCTTGATACAATCTCACAATTTCTCAGTGGGTCCCACCTGTGACATGAATCATCCCTCTGTCCGGCATGTCCACACTGTCCAGCGTGTCTA
Organism: Mastomys coucha; assembly: GCF_008632895.1. Lineage (NCBI taxonomy): Eukaryota > Metazoa > Chordata > Mammalia > Rodentia > Muridae > Mastomys > Mastomys coucha. The sequence goes on from NW_022196915.1 coordinate 19,886,660, forward strand.
CACTGTTTATGCTGTCTTCCCCTTAGTCACTCAGAAGACATCCTGGATAGCAGATTGGTAGCCATGGTAACACATTGCTTGTATTTAAACAATCCTTATTTTGCTGAATAATGACCCCAAGGCACAAGAGTGGTGATTCTAAACAAATTAGTATGTCAGAGAAAAGTTGTGTAAACAGGTAGAGGTTATTAACTTTATCATAGATATCTGGAGAAAGCAGAGTTTCTGTAGGACTCACTAGCATTGGTGTTTGGGTCAGCCACTTATCCCCTGAAGATGAAGAGGCACTGACACACAATAAAATGCTTGTCTTAAATGTCTACCTAATGATGGCCATCCAGATCAACACATAGTGTATCTTTCTTAGCTCAAGAAAGTCCCTCCCGTGTCTTCCCAGGTGACTGTTTTCCGATTTTATCACCATGGAATATTTTGCTTTAGTCACTTTAAATTTTGTATGGATGGACTTATGAGTCTGACTCCCCCCACCCCACCCCCGTCAACACAGTCTGAGTTGTTCGTTCACATGAACATCTCTGATTTCACTCCTGTCAGCCGTAAGAAGGTGAGAGAGAGTGAAGCTAACTGCTCAAAAGTCAGAACACCCATGACATCTTGAGCTTCAGTCCAGGACTCTGAAGTCCAAGCAGCCTCCTCTGAAGTCCAATCACAGCTGTGTCTGTGACTGGTGGAGGTAATTGCTGACTCCAATCCCCCAAGTGCCTGCTCCTTCCCATAGGGACTTAGATGCCTATTCTTCTGTTTCTGCACTGGTGATGGCATGCCATCCACTCTAACCTGGCCATCTCAGACGGGCTTTACTGGAGGGCACTACCACCAAGCCATGAGCTAGTAAGAATCAGGCTTAGGATTGGCCACTGCTTCCCCAGGTGGCAATGAGGGGCAGCGTCCAACAGTGTTGGCCATGGGTGCAAAAGTGCGTGCTCTGTGCAAGCAGGCCTGGTGTCATCTACCTGGGGTCTGCTGAAGAATGCCAAATTTGACTGCTATTTTATATTGATTTCCATATTTCGGGAGTAGATGGGTATAGCCTTCTTAGGTGTTACAGACTCAGCTTTGGGGTTGGATACATATTTGAGAGTTCCAGCACTTTCGAAGCTTACAGTTCTAGTAATGCCCACTGTTGATGCTGGATGACAGGAGAACCGACGTATCTCAGGAAGTGACCACACATGTGCCTTCTATGTCCTGGAGCCAGCCGCTTTCCCTGTCCATACCTGGTAGGCTCCATGTCAACCCTGAGCAGTACTGGATAATGAAATTTTCTGGGATCACTTTACTTTGCAACAAGCAAAGACCAGGCCACTATTCCCACTGTTTCTTTAAAGGAGCAGTGTTGCTTCCCGTGTACCACGAACAAAGGGTGAGTTAAAAGGGGCTGTGCTCTCTGAGCAGATGGCCTGAGCCAGCCAGGTTCCTCTGCATCTGGACACTATGTCCTGGGTGCCAGCTACAGGGCTGGAAGCAGCTAACCAACTTACCATAAACCATGCATAGTCTTTAAGGACCAGAATATTTAAGAACAAAGGCCAAGGACATACACTTCCATCTGTTTCCTACCCTCGCTTCTGACTGATGCCGCCCAAGACCCGTGTGTCAGGAAAGAAGGTTGCTGTGCTCAGGAGGCAGACACTAGAACCGCAAGCCTCTCCATCCTCCACCTCTCTTTCCAAGATACATCAGACAAGCTGTCAAGTAAATAGGTGTCTCTCCCACATAGAAGATACCAATGTCTGTAATGTTATTAGACTGTCAGGGCAAAAGTGCTGCCAGATGAAAGCCAGAGGGATGCCAGCCTGGCCTTGAGACCCCAGACAACCTGAGCATCGGCCATGACCCAGTTTGAAGAAGACGGCAAGATGGACCTGAACTGACTCAGGCCTGGTCTGGAATGCTGCCTTGACTGCCTGACCCAGGCAGCTTGGGACCATGCTCTGCAGCTGCTGAAGTCATCAACAACTTCAGTGATGGCTGAAGCCAGGGCAGAGATCGTATTGATCTAAGCTAATGGCTTGTAGGCAGGCAGAAAACGAAATTTATAATTGATATTGAGTCACATCGATTCACCAACTGCAAGCTTTTGGTGAATGGGTGAGTGGGAATGGAAGCAGTCAGCATTGATGGCTCCTGGGACAGCAGTTCCCAGGCAAGGTTCAGAAGAGGGGAGGGAAGCTTCAGGAAGCTCTGCCTGCAGAGCTGAGGATCAGCACTAAGCACGGGTGGTCAGCTTCTTCCTTCTGTCTTTGTCAGTCTGGGAAGTGACCAGGATTAGTATTTTGTTCCCTTTCAGGGTGGAAGTCTGGGGCTGCTCTGCTGAGCTACCAAGCTAGGACATGGTAGAAAACTGTAGATTCATCTTTCTGGGTTCCTGTTTGTTGAGTCTCCAACTGCACAGGGATCATCACCAACCTCACTGTGCACTTGATTTCTGCATAGTGTGGATAGAGCCTGTGAGTAGGAGAAGTCCAACTGAGAATCCTGATGGGGGCTCAGGAATGGTTTCTCCAAGGTCAGGGTTAAGAGCCTAGGAACCAACGAGATGTACTGGGTTATAGACCCTCTTCTTACCCTATCTCTTCAAGTCCTCCTGGTGAGCAGTTCCCTTCACTTTCTGGCCCTCTCTGTGTCCAGCTCCTTTATCTGCTCCTTCTTCCTCAGCCTCAGCTATGGCCCTTTGGCCTCCTCCAGATGCCTTGACCCCTAGCCTGACCTCGGCATTGCCTGCGTCATACAGCCCTCTCCTCTGTGTGTGCCTGGATAACAGCATTGTTTGTTCCCTGCTTAGCTCTGCCTAGTAGTCATCCTTCCTTAGTCTCCCCATGCTGAACACATAGACGGTCCCTAAATTCAACAACTGGATAACTGAAAATGACTGCTGTGTGCAGCTGAATCTTGGGGTGCATCTGCATGGAAAGAAGTAAAGAGAAAGCCATCCACATATCCGCTAGCCTCTGCACCACACAGCCTCTCTGAGAAGCAAGCCAGCTTTTTTAAGGCTAACTTTTAAGAATGTAATTTTATGCTGGGCACTGGTGGTGCATGCCTTGGGAGGCAGATGCAGGCGGATTTCTGAGTTCGAGGCCAGCCTGGTCTACAGAGTGAGTTCTAGGACAGCCAGGGCTATACACAGAAACCCTGTCTTGAAAAAAACAAAGAAAGAAAGAAAGGAAGGAAGGAAGGAAGGAAGGAAGGAAGGAAGGAAGAAAGAAAGAAAGAAAGAAAGAAAGAAAGAAAGAAAGAAAGAAAAAGAATGTAATTTTCTATATCAACTCTTTAAATCTTTAAAATAATCTTTATGAAAAGTTGTCAGAATGTCCAGGCTGGCTCATTACTGTTTTAAAAGTTAAGGTTTCCATTGGCGGGCCTGGAGAGTAGGTTTATGTAGTTACGGTGAAGTTCTCCAGGCAAGAAAGTCAGCCCCATTGTGAGTACTTAGCTGGATCTCCAGACCTTGGGAAGATGAAGGGCCCAGGGAAGAACAGATGTGCAAACAGAGCCCAGGAAAAACACTAAAAGTCAGAGACAGACAGACAGAGAGACAGACAGACAGAGAGACAGACAGACAGAGACATAGAGAGACAGAGAGGGGGCAGCGCCACTCACACTCAGAGCCACCATGCAATAAATCATCTGGCATTTCAGCTCACTCCTGGGACAGCACAGGACCATGGCAGAGCCCCTCAACCTTGGCTACAAATCGCATTAACTTTATAAAAACATCCCATTGGCCTCTCCCCAGTGCCCTTCCATTACCTCACCCCTCTCCTCTCAATCAATCTGTAGACCTCAATACTTACCCTTTAAATCAATTCAGCCCTGAGATTCATCTTGCTGTTTCCCCAGCCTGCTTTAAAAATCTCATCGACTTTCATAAATCACTTGCGTTTCTGCTCTCCTGCTGCTGCTGCTCAGTGCTCTGGGGCTTACACAGCTGCAGACACGGTCAGGCTTGCTGCAGGGCACCCAACCCCAGCACATGTGGTCTAGAGGGGCAGATGGGTCAATGGCTGCTCAGCTGGGCTGCCTTGAGCCTTTCCAAAAGGTCCTGAACACTACTGAATGTGTCCGGGAAGGGTCTCTAAAGTAGACCCTGAAAAAATGAATCACACGCAATTTTTATTAAAGACACTGGTGGAGAAGGGAGGGAGTCAGGGAAGAGGAAGGATTCTGGAGGAAGAATGGAGCCCAAGCCATAAAAGGAGGTCTCTGTCTAAGCCCCAGGGAACTCAGCTCTGACCAAGGGTTACCTGCTGAGGATGACATAAATCCCCAGGTACTCCTAGTTCTCCCAGTTCAGAGTGAACCAGACTCTAAGCCAGAATCTAGCAGCTGAAGTTCAAAGTCAATCTGGTCATCCTGAGGATCCTCCTGGGGTGGACTGTGTCTAAACCGAAACCCCCTGGAAGAGGGGACCATGAAGCTCCGAAAAGGAATCCAAGAGAATTTGGGCAGAGCTGCTGCACCCCACAATTTAAAAGGCATCTTTGAGCTTCATCAGAATCCCTTAGCATCAGTAGTCACCCCAGGTGAGTAATTGCTAGCCCACACTAAGCCCCTCTACAGGCTGAAGGAAACCCAGGCCCAACAAGGACCCGCCTACAGATTCAACTGGCAGCCCCCTAACTGTGGTCCTTGGAAGATCCCTAGACAGGCCAGACACAGACTTCCTCCCGCCCATGTGTGCTGGCTGTGTCCTGATGTGTGTGATACTAGCCTGTTTCCTGCCTGCTCCCTCCCACAGGTAGTGACTGGGTTTTTGCCCATCTTATTTGTGGCTACAGCCAAGCATGGTGCTTGCCACAGGAAAAACCCAAACATCTACCAAAGTAGTGATCTGTGCATTGACGTTTTAGACATCCTAAAGGATCCGGTGCCCTTCTAAGCAGTTTCACTTAAAATACTTCAGTATGATTTACATAGCTGGTTTGAGTCCGTACAGTATCACAGCTCAGTTTTTCTCTTCACACAAACTATATTAGGTGGCATAGGTTCCTCGGCAGGTCTTGTTCCGTATAAAACCTAGACCCCGAAACACATTGTGATATCTTTGTTTGGGGCTGGTGATTTCCTCCCCTTTTGTGAAGTTTATGTTTCCTATATTGTTCTACATCTTGCTTTCCTTGGCTCCATAACAATATTTAAGCATAAGCGGCCTTCTATATTTATGGGTTCTGTATCCGCAGATGTAACTAACTGTAGACTGAGAAAAATAAGTGCATCTGTACTGAACAGGTACAGACTTCGTCTTATCGCTGTTTTCCTAAGCGATGCAGTATACTGACTATTGACAGAGCATCTGCATTGTACCAGGCGCTGCGAGTTATCTAGGGAAGTGTGGACACGTCTGGGAGGATTGTGTAACTTTTAAGCACATACTGTCTTTTTATATGAGGGTCTTGAGCCTCTGAGGGGTTTGAAATGCCTAGCGGGTCCCCGAATCAGTCCCAGGTGAGACTCAAGAGATTCAGGGTGAGTCAAGAGAGCTAAGGAGCTTGCCTGGTAATGTTGACCTCAGAAGAAAGGCAGTTATGGGAGAAATGAGGATTGAGGGAGCTGAGACATTGAGGCAGCCCCAATGGTATCAGGGGAGGGCATGAGACTGAATACACATAGGCAGAGGACACTGTGGGACTGGGGATAGGCTGTGAAGTCATAAGGCTGGGTCCCTAGGACCCTCATGAGTCACCATGATGGTGGGAATCCCACAGGGTTTCCAATGAACATCCAGTTCTAACTCCTGTCTTTGAAAACTTCCTGACTGCCCGCAGCAAGAGATGACTGCAGAGCAGGGAGCATGGGGAGGCATGGGGAGAGGATAGCAGTGACTGAGGAAGGATGGTAGGCCCAAGGATGGGGTTCCCACTGACTGAGATAGAGAGGCCATGAGAGAAAAGGGTGACAGGACAGGAAAGGACAGAGTCTAACTCCCAATTTGTGAGAGTGGAACCGTCAGATGAACATTCAGTGGCGCAAGTTCATTCACCTCAAATTCTTCCCAGCATGAGTCTGACACAGAGGAACACACTGCCCTGCACAGGGCCATGTCCTACTAAGTGTCATTAGATTGCATTTTAGCTGTAGGAGGGCACCTTTTTATGCCACCAGCCCTGGGCTGGGGGTTCTTTTTGTTAGGGGAGACGGAATCGCCGACTTATAAAAGGTGCACAGTTGCCACAAACTATTCTCTTCTCTGCTATGTAGCAAGTTAGACGATACTTCCAAACCTTATAGACTTTGCCCTCCCGGGCAAAGGATGCCTGATGCCACAGTTTGTTTTGCCCAAGTGACAGAGTCCCATGCCTCTGCTTGTCCCCATTGGTCTTTGGCCTGCTGTCTTCTGCCTATTGTCTATTCACTGTGTAGATGTATTGACTGTGAGAAACTCCTGCTCACACCCCATCAGTCCTTGGACTGAAATCCATCCTCAGGCCAGCTCCAGCTGCAGAGGTGACTACAACATGCAAGTGCCCCCAGGGGACAGTAGCTAGCTGAACAGACAGACCGTGTTAAAGGTGAAGTGGAAAAGGGTGAGCTTCTGTGGAGGAATCTGAAGAACCTTGTGAAGGAGCCATACATGGAGCGGAAGATCAAGACTCCTACAGTGTCATAAGCCTAGGGTAGTAACCATGCTCCAGATGTCTTGGCAGCCAAGAAGTCCAGGGTCTAAGCCCTTTGCCTCAGAAGCCTTAGATTGAGACCTCAGAGGTAGAGACAGGTCCCTGAGCACCATGGTTGAAAGCATGAGACAGCTCGGCAGTTGTTAGCTGGGCGGGTGGTTCTGTTGGTAGATATGTGATCCTGCTGGTTGTGCTGTGACTCAGGGTTTAAGGCAGGTGCAGGTTTACTCTGTGCATCACAAGCTCATAACTGCATTTGGAGGGAGGACAAGACTCTTAGGCCTGAGTTTAGGGATCCACAGTACGTTGATGAAAAGGCTGCTACTTAGGCATGAAGCCAGGCAAAACTAAGAGCCTTAGGCTGTGCTGCTTGCCAGCCTCCAACCACTGTTGCTGCCCCAGAAGACCTCAGAGTACACATCTGCAAACAGTACAAAGTGACTTGTTAATAGGAGAATTCAAGAATTCGAGATTGAAGCAGAACATTTCCTTGGCCACTGCACAGGCAACTGGGGAGAGACCTGCAGGTTGTTCCCCAGGCAAGCGTCATTACATTTGAGTTGATTCAGTAAGCTGGGGGTTGGGGGAGGTGAAAGGAAAGGAGAGCACAGGGAACAGCTGATGTGTTAGAACGGCGGGTCAAGTCAGAACATACCACACTAGGCCCAAACAGTTCCACATGTAAGAGGTTTAATTGAGAGGGAGAGAGGGGGTAGTGGGGTGGAAAGAGAGGAGTGGGAGAGAGAGAGGAAGATGGAGGAATGTTCCCCCATGTATATGTGTATATATATATACATGGGTTGTGACATATGGCCACAGGTAAAGGTGGGAGGTAAGCCCAATGGATTCTGGGAATATGGTGGCTGTTGCCCTGGCAACAGGTCTGTGGACCAGCCCATGCATCACCGCAGGCTTTGGATGTCCTGATGCTAGCAACAGCTAAGTTTAGAAATTAATTGTCCATTGACGTTGTGGGGAGCGCTGCTAAAGAAGCTCAACGTGACACTGGCTAGCTGTGAAGTCCTAGAAGAGTGAGGAGGCTTGGGAGAGTTTCTCACTGAGTTTCTCACTTGGGCCAAAAGGACCTGAGACCTTCTATGGCACTTCCTTCTATGGAGGCTTGACACAGAAGCCTGATACTCATAAATAAAGGAGTCACGAAGAGGGAGCTGAGACAACCTGACACCAATGAGAAGACTGTGGGAGAACCTCTGGGGACAGAGGAAGTCAAAGCCAGAGGCAGTGGATGAGATGTGAATACAGACGTGAGAAGGAAGGCGTTTCAGAGTGGAGAAAGGACAAGTTTCTAGAAGGGATGGTGATGGCGTCCAAGTCACCAAGGCGACGGAAGCTGGAACCATGCTTTGGGGTTTGATTAGTGCAATATTGGGAGATGCCAAAGCCTTCAGATTAAGAGTGAGGTGGGGATGAGAAGCCGTTGCATGGGCTGTCCCGGAGAGGTAGTGACAGCAGACACCTGATGCCCATACTGAGGTGAGCCAAAGGAATAACAGCACCATGCTTATGCTGAGCTTAAAGTCAAGAGCCTGACCTGCCCTGACCTGAGGTGAATTCACACACTGGTCATACCTTAAAGCATGGCCAGGTTGCTCTCCAGGGATCTGTACCCCAATATCTACACCTTCGCTTAATTGTCCTTCCCTTTAACTGTTAGAGACTCCAGTGGAAAACGGCAACTCAGAATTCTACACTGTACTTGTGAGGACTCTGTTGATTTATGAGGGAGGGAGGACAGAAGAAGAGAGAGAAAGAGAGGGGGCAATGTCCTGTTGTGTGTAGAGAGCCTCTAACTTTAAGGAGGTAAAGGCTACCACCCTCCCCAGGCCTAGCTTGCTTCAGGCCTGCTCCAACTCCAGTCAGTTCTGAAGCTTTAGCTCCTCAGTACCGCCTGATTCAAGGCCTGGTTACAGAACTCAATAAATTAATTAAAGGAAGTGCTGAAAACAAGAACAGTGATTATTAATAAATCATACCCATGGCCATTTTCCTTGTGAGAAGCTCCACGGGTCTGATAAGTAATATCTACATGATTGATCATCTGGGGAAAAAAACCTATGCTGGTTTGGTAGTCAACATGGCCTGTGCAAGAAGAGCCTCTCTGGGAAACTGTAGGGCTTTGGAGTCGGTTCCCCCTTCCTGGAATGTGGCTTCCGGAAGGCCTGCTGTCTATTACCTGAGGGCTGTGACAATCAGGGTAAAAATCTCTCCCTTCTTAGTGTTGACATGTCAAGGGCCGCACATGCAAACAGCATGCATACCAGCCACATAACCACTTATTGCCCATGTCCCCAGGCTTGGCATCCATGGGTCTGTGCCCATCTTCCCTAGCATCTGTAGACCTCTTCCAGTGTACTCAGGAGAGTCCATCTATGCTGATTAGTGTCTGAGACTGTTGAGTTCCTGCTGTGAACTGCCCTGCTCAGATTGCTAGAGTAGGAAGAGAAGGTGGATGTCTGGTAGAACAAGAAAGCATCGGATTCTGCTGTAACAGAATGTAAAAGAGAGAGCCATGAATACAGCTGAAAGATATTCCGTGGCTTCAGGGCCCCACTTCAGGCCCCAAAGGGGTCTATGCCATCTTCTGTAGAAGTATGGAAGGTTTATGGTGCCTCTTGCAGATTACCTGGAGAGACATAGAATTCAAAATGGACAGTGGAGACCAAGCCAACTCACCTACACAAGAGAGTCCTCACTCACAGAACCACAACTGACTGCCAAGCCTTCAGTTAGAAATATCAGGCAATCAAAACACAAAATCCATGTATGTATTTGATGACTTAATTTTAATGAAAAATTTAAAAAAAAAAACTATTTAGAGATGTGCATTAAATTGAGAGCCTAAAAAGAAAACTGAGTATCCAGAGGGGTACCCCTGTCCCCTCTGCTCCTGGGTACTTTCTCAGATCTTACCAGAATACTGACATCACGTTTGCTGTCTTCTCATCATGCACATCATCATCATCTCATAAGAGCCACATCAGCCAGTATCTGTCTAATCCAGCCCTGCTATGCCTGGCCAGCTTGAGCTGATGTAAGGTCAGGGGAGAGAACAACCATGAGAACAGAAGCATCCCTCCTGATAGTTGACGCAATTCTACCAGGCACAACCTCTTTCTGCCTCATCAGGAGCCCAGCCCAGCCCCAATTAGACAAAACATTTCTTCCAGGTATGTGTCCTCCAAGGCAGGACCACTAAACTAGGAAAGCAGAAACCCCAGGCAAGATGTACCACCAGATGTCAGGAAACAGAAGGGCACCTTTCCAGGACCATGAGAGCTAAGACTTCAGGACAGCAGCTGTTCTCCCCATCAAGAGTGATGAGTTAGATGGGCAAACAGAATGAGCAGGCATCTCCTACTGGTAGCAAACCCTAGCAGGAATCCCAATTGATTAAACATTCAGAATAAGAGAACTAATAGTATCATTTTGCACATAATAAGTTCTGGAGTATGAATGCTCAAAGTATGATCTGCAGCACTGGTGGTCATGGGAAAAGTGGTGTGCCAGTCCAACCTGTGTGGCAAAATATAGCCATTCACCTTTTTGAGGAAGCAGTATATGAGGGTGCTGAAAGTGCCAATAGCCATAGAAAGATTTCTATTCATCTATGGGCCTCCTGCTGGTTGCACAGATTCAGGAAGCACATTATCCATGGAGGTACTCACCCTACTATTTCCTTTATCAATATCATCATCGCTATAGTTACCAGTCACTAGGCTGGTTGATGTGCCAAGCACTCAACAAGGTTTGACAATCTCTCCTTCTCTGTGCTAGCTTTTCCTTCTTCCACTTACTGTGCAGCAAGTATTATAGTCCTACACAGAGTGGAGTTACTGACCTGTAGAGTATGAGAGAGTTGACAGTTCTGACCCCGAGTTAAACCCAAGTCTTTGTCCAAAGTCTGTATTTCTTCAACTAGACCTCATGACATGGTTGCTAATATCTATTATTAACTTGACAAGTTCTAGACTCAACAGACTAGACTCTGGGCATGCCTGTGATGAAGTCTCTGGATGTAGTTCTTTGAGGTGGGAAAACCCATTCTAAATGTCAACAGCCCCATTCTACTGACTAAGGTCCTAGCTTGAACATAAAGGAGAAAGTAAGCTAATCACCAGCATTCACCTTTTTCTATTCCCTGAGTGCAGGTGCAATATGACCAGTTGCCTCAGACTTTACTGCTTTGACTTACTTTGACTGTACCATCAAACTGTGTACCAGAGTAACTTTCCTTCCTTCCTTCCTTATGTTGCTTTTGTCAGGTACCTTGTCAACAAGTAAAGTAACTCATACAGAAACTTGGTACCAGGAGTGGGGTTGTTGCTGTGATATAAAGTGGTTTTTAGGCCCTGGAGGTAGTAAGGCCCTAGTATGCTGTGAGGAGAGCTTAATGGGTGATTCAGGTGAGTGATGGGAAAGCCAGATGCTGAGAGAAACACCAACGATGTGTGTTTTAGGGAGGATAAGACCCTTGGGAACTGGGCTGGAAGCCACTCAAGATATATTCTGGAAAATAATTTGGCTACACTCTGCCCATATCCTGAAAACTTCAGTGATGCAGAATGCAAAAATAATAGACTGATTTGTTTGATGAAGGAAATTTCAAGACAGGATAACATTCAAGTTATATCATGGTTACTGTTCACTTCTCCAGGTTTACAGGAAGAGAAAGAAACAAGTGTGTGTGTGGAGGGGAATACAAAAACAAAACAAAACAAAACAAAAACGTGCTGTTTGTCAGGGAAAAGAGAAAGTGTAAAATTTCAGATGTGGCAGGAACTGAAAAGCAGCTATGATTGTTGAAAAGATTATCATCACGTCTCTATTCTAGACCAAATATATCAGAGGCTCTGACTTCTTGTACAAATCTAAATTAATTTCAGAGGAGAGAGCCTGAACTGAAAATGCCACTTGAGGGGGTCATAGAAGTTTGTGCCAAGGTTCCAGATGGCTGCTGAAGCTACACAATGTGTAGCAGGGTTGTAGTTTCTGCAGTAAGTCTGTAGTTTCTGCAGTAAGTTTCTGAAGGTAAAACCTATGTTGAAATGGAGATCTGAGAATTTTGGAGATATTACGATCACAAAAGATCTGTTAAGAAAAAGTGCAGGCACAGACTGAAACTGGTCAAGAGAGATATGGCAGAGCGTGAGGTATAAGGCTTCCCATGCTCTTTGATGCCTAGATGGTTCATTATGAGTCCCAACACTCAACAGGGAGCTACAGGGTTTGATGTTTTCCCTACTGCATTTTGGTCTTGCTATGGTCCAGTCTTTACTTGCTATATCTTCACTTCACCATTTGAGAATATTTATTCTGTACCATTGTGCAGTGGATGTGAGTAACTTGTTTCTGATGTTATAGGGTTTCACAGTAAAAAGATTTCCCTAGTCTTAGAAGATACTCTGTGCTTGCACTTTTGATGTGTTAGAACTGTTGAAAATTTATGAGTAGGTTTGAAGTTTGACTGAATGCATTTTTCATTATGAGAAAGACATGAGTCTATGAGGGTAAGGGGTGGAAGATTATAGCTTTACCAGAATATCTTTTGGTGTCAGGTTGACAAGGTATGGAATTTTGATGACTAATATCAAATGTCAACTTGACAAGATCTAGGAGCACATAGATGTCTATGAAGGAGTTCCCAGATGGGTTAACTGAGGTGGGAAGACCAACCTTAAATCTAGGTGTCACCAATCAATGGACTGTGGTCCTAGACTAGGTAAAAAATGAAAACTGAGCATCACACCAGCATCCATTACCTCTGCTTTCTGACTAAGAGTATAACGTGACCAACTGACTATCTCAAGCCCCTGCTGCCATGCCTTTCCCCACTGTATTAGTCAGGGTTTTGTAGAGAAACAGAACGTATAGTTGAATCTAGTGTATAGAAAGGGGGGTTATTAGAATGGTTTACAGGCTGTGTGTAGTCCAGATACTCCAAAAAAGGCTGCCTATCAATGGAAGGTCCAAAAATCCAGTAGTTGTTCTGTCCATGAGGTTGGATGGCTCAGCTCATCTTTAGTATACTTCAGAATTCCAAAGAAGTATGCTCTAATGCCAGGGAAGGAATGGATTTGCCATCAAGAGTGAGAGCAAGCAGGCAAGAATAAAGCCAGTGTCCTTCTTGCACATTCTTTATATAGTTTTATGGTAGAAGATGTGACCCAGATTAAAAGATAGGTTTTCCCATCTCAAAAGATCTGGATTAAATATTTATTTTCATACCTCAAAGATCTGGATGAGAAGTGAGTCTTGACATCCACTACAGATGATGTAATTAAGAAGAAAATCCCTCACAGATGTGCCCAGCCATTTGAGTTTTAGTTAATTCCAGATGTAGTCAAGTTGACAACCAAGAATGGCCATCATAAGTCTACCCCTTGTCACCTTGACACATAATTATATCTCCTATGACATGATTAATTCCCAAGTGTAAGTAATAACCAGGTTATAATAATGCTTAAACATTGGTTGTATAACAATCCCATGTATAATTGCTAATGAATTTATATATTTAATCAGGCTATAATTACCCCTGACATGATATAACTATCCTTCATACAACCACAAATGCATTATAAATTTAGGATATATAGCAATATTTCTTGAGGACACTTTTTACTCAAACTTAAATGTGATAACCACTGATAATCTCTTTATTGATGTTATATTATGAGATAAAGAAAACAAATACCTATACAAACACATACTTAACAAAATATGACAGGAATACTCATGTCAGTTATAATCCTCATTTCTGCAGTTGGTCACATAGTATTTATAATTACCATCTTCTACTACTCATTTATGTTTTCTTCACCCTTAGCAAAAATCTCAACAGGTCTTGGCTCTGTTCCTGGAGAAGTGACCCATTCCTCCATTCCTGATGGGTCTGTGCCCTTTGTCATCATGCCTGGATTAGTCTGAAGAGATATCTGAGGAGTGCATAGCATATGATAGCACCAAGAGAAACCCTAAAGAATCTCCTACACTCCAGACATAATCTTTCTTACCCCCCATTCAATTTCCCCTTGTAATCTGGATCAATCACCCCTCCTAACACTGTTATTCATTTCTTAGCCTGTTGGCTAAAGGACATCAGAAGCCCAAAATAGCCATGAGGAAGTCTGAGTTTTCAGTTCAATGGAATGTTTGTGTGGCTCCCCCACTCTGGAACCAAAAGTTCTAGGCCAGCAGAACTTAAGATTGCAGGAACAGGAAGCAAACATTTTCCTAGTGGTCACTAAGAATGATAGAGAGTGGAACTATTTTCTTTTCCACCCCTTGATTTCTGGACCCAGGTGTGTCAATCCTGAGTATGGGAGAAACTGTACCATATATTAGATGCTAATTCAAAGCATATACTACCTTCTGAAGAACCCTGCTCTACCTCTCTGCCCTAGAAGCAGGCTGCTGCTGCCCAGTTGGCACTATAATTGGCTGTAATCATGTCTTTAAAAGGTCTTTCCATTTTTCTATTACATAAAAGAGCTGCTTCAAGATAGTGGGGAACATGGTAATACCAGTGGATTCCATGATTGTGCACCAATTGTCACACTTCTCAGGCTATGAGTTGAGTTGTTTGGTCAGAAGCAATACTGTGTGGAATATCATGATGGTGGATAAGGCATTCTGTAAGTCCATGGATGGTGGTTTTTTCAGAAGCATTATGTTCAGGAAAGGCAAATCCATACCCAGACAGATTAGTGTTTTTAAACTTTGATCAAGGGAAGTGTATGTTGATTCTGCATCAAGCGGTACAGGAGACCTAGGCCCAGCAGCCAGATGGGAACAAGGGTGCAGATGCATCTGAAATACAACCCTACCATGTTCAGCTCTGTGCCTAGGACTGCTAGGAGTTGGAAGTGGCTGTGTCATGGGAAAGTGCTAAGCTGTGCTGCACCTAACCACTCTTCAGATGTCTCTTCAGTTTCTCTGGAGAAACTCATTGTCTGGGATCTCTATTGTCCCTTAACATAGGAGCGAGCATAGAGACAGCCCAATTACTCAATAAGCCAAAATACCACTGAGACAAGGCTGGCAAGATCAGTAGCAATGGCCAAGGGATGGCTCTTTTGAATTGAGTCTTAGAGATAGAGTAGAAATTCACCAGCAACCAAGGCTAAGATCTGAATGTCTGGAGAGTGGTATGGAAGATAAGCCAGTCATAAGGAATTATAATCCCTGGAAAGGACATATCCATAAGGAATAAACCTGAAGAAGTAGAGAATCTTGGGTCTTAGTAACAGAGCAGAATCTAATGAAGGAGGGTTATATACCTCCCTCCAAGTACATCAACCCAGGCTGCTTCTGAGTTGTCCAGGCAAATATCCTGGAAATTGAAGGGGAACGTGAATCTAACTTGCATTGCCAGCTTGAACCCTAGGCCTTGGTGCCAGGATAGCCGAGGTTCCAGGATGGGGTAATGACCTTATTCTCCACACTCACTGTGTGTTCTTGCCTTCTAGCTCGCTCCAAGAGCCTGGTGATGGGGGAACAAAGCAGGAGCCCAGGGAGGCCCCTGGTCCCCCACAAGCTGGGCCCTGTACTCAAGGCCGGCTGGCTGAGGAAGCAGAGGAGCATCATGAAGAACTGGCAGCAGCGATGGTTTGTGTTACGTGGGGATCAGCTCTTCTACTACAAAGACAAAGATGAAAGCAAGCCCCAGGTGAGGCATGAAGGTCTCGGGTCCCATGGGTGTTATGCTGGGATAAGGGAGGGTAAGTTCAATGTGTATGTAGAAGGAAGACCAGTAATCAAGTCTGGTTCTTAACTCCATGTGTGTTCCCACATCACAGCTTGTTTTTCTAAACATACCTTCAACTTCCAAAATGAAATGTTTCCTTTTGACGTTGGTAGAGTCCATCCCTGCCTGGCTTAAGAAACAGTATTTCCTATGTTCGGCTCAGTTCTTCCGTGCGTCCACTAAGGCACACTTTCACACATTTCATTCCCATTATCCGGGAAAAATGGCTTCCAGACCAATTTACCCTTACCCTAAAGTCTGAATCGCTCTGAAGCTTTATGTCTGATGCCTTTGCCTCAAAAGGGGGTCTTCTCTGTGCTACTGGGGACCTCCCTATCTTGAGGTATACATACAATATCTGTCCTTCCACCAACACATGACTAAGTTCACTCACTCAGAGCAACTAGTGGCTTCGTCTGTCATACCTGGCCTCATCACAGACAGATGATGTAGATACCAAAACAGAACTTTGCACAGAGCACCTTCCAAGAGATTAGGATTAGGGTGATCTAATCCCTGGGAAAGGTAAAGCCAGAACCCTGTCACCAGGGCCTCTGCGCCTGTGCATTGAACGTCTATTGATCAGCAGTATTTTTTATTATATCTATATTGAACATGTGCACATCTTCTTCTTTCTTTTCTTTTTTTGTCATCAACTGCTAGAGAATATACAAGTACAATAACTACTTACATTTAGATCGCACCAGGTATTATAGAAACCTGTGGCCGGGCAGTGGTGGCGCACGCCTTTAATCCCAGCACTTGGGAGGCAGAGGCAGGTGGATTTCTGAGTTCGAGGCCAGCCTGGTCTACAGAGTGAGTTCTAGGACAGCCAGGGCTACACAGAGAAACCCTGTCTCGAAAAACCAAAAAAAAAAAAGAAAAAAGAAAAAAAAAGAAAGAAAAAAAAAGAAACCTGTGGATGATTTCAAATTTATGGAAGGGTATGCAAAGGTTACATGTGAATAAATGTGTCATTTTACAGCAGATCTTTTTTATTTATAAAGAGTTCTGAAACTAACCCTGTAGTTAGTGTGAGGTAGCCACTATGTTTCTTGAGGGAGGGGTACATATGAGATAGTAGGAACCATGTCCCAAGCTGTACTCCATATCAGCGCTCTAAGTTGGAAAGGACGCTCAGACTACTTCATTCAAAGTCAGATCACAGAGCCTTGGTAGGACAGGAGACAGTGAATCTCAGTGGTGCCCACAGCCTCAGAAAGACAGTGTTTCATGTGAGCAAGATGTGGACCTGGGTGCAGGAGAATGTCAAGTTCAAAGTAAGAAAATGATGTTTCACACCTGTATGAAGTCATCTGAGAATGTGAGAACTGCCAGTTTGGTTCGTTTGTATCTCTTCCATGTCCCCAACACTTGCTTTAATAGAAATGGGGATGAGGTCAGGCTTCACGTCACAGCCTGTGGTGACAGAAGGAGTCAACTCCAAGTTAATGATTTGGTGCCTACACGTCAAGCATTCCGATGGTAATCCTGCTTTCTATTCTGTGGTAGTTATGTTACCTTGCCTTCCCAAAACATATTTGCACTCAAAATGAAAAAGTATTGCTTAGTGATGAGAATGAGCTTAATCCACTGAACCATATACTAATGGCTACTATGGTACACTTTATGTCATGCCAATTTTACAATAAAGATAAATGTACAAATACATAGAACTGCTTTAGGAAGGTGACCACATAGGTAACAGCACAAATGGAAATTAGGTAGGACAAAACTCATGAGTGTGGACCAAACTGCAGTTAATAGGATGTAGACAGCTCCAGTACAAATTGGGAAATCCTGCTCTCATTCAGCTTTATAAAACAGGGAGGCGTGTCCTGCGCTCAGGGAAGCAGATGAGGACTCTGGAGTCTATGGATCTGAAATGGACCTGAATTCCATCCAGCATGCTAACTGTACAACTTGGGGCAGCCACTTCACCCTTTTTCAACCTAGGCTTTATTTACAAAATGGGGCAAAATTGCCTACATGACAGGGATGAGTTTAGGATTAAATTGCAAAATAGCTCTATAACAAAGGGTCTGTCTCCGCTCACTGAATTGAACCTGAACCTGTGTGTTCAAACTCTGCTTTCACCTTCCTCCCTTCCAGCCCCACTCATCCCTCTCCTCCAGGGATGTGGCACAGGACTGTTTTCCTTTTGGCCTCCTTGACCCATCAATAGTGTTTCTTAACTGACCTATCGAATGGGATCAATCATTCTGACTTCATGACAAAAATTACCAGAACGTCCCAACCATGCACTGGGCTCCTGCTGTCATCCGCAGCTCTGCTGGGCTTGCAATGCTTCCTTCTGGAAGCTTAGCACGTGATGTTAAGTGATGCTAGGTGTTGACAGCCCTGAGGTCACTCACCTGGTGAAGATCCCTCTACTCCAAGTTCCCCCATGTGTTCCTTGTAGTGAGCCCTTCCTCCAACCAGATGACTTTAGAGCATGTCTGTCTTAGAATTCCCTATTGCTACCATCTCTTCCAGAACTTGATAGCTTCTAATGTGAACAGCTAATTAAATGGTGGTAATGCATACCCTAGACGTTGACCTGGATGCATCAGTTGCCCTTATACCCAACCCAGGTCAGACCAGGTTTTTCATCTTCAGGGAGATGGTGCATCTGTGAAAGGAGCCACCATACCCTGACAGATACCAGCCTCTGCTCAAAGCTCCTCTTGTGACTCTTTAGGTCTGTTGACACTCCCAAGGAATTGGGATATTATCATACTCCTAACCACCTTTTCATAACAAACTCTGCTGTGCTATACAGGTTCCCAATCTCAAGGCCACTATTAGCCCAATGTGGCATTTAGCTGCTATAGTGTGATCTCAAACTGCTGTTACGGTCAACCCACAGATCTCTACTTAATTTCATGAAGTGCATGTAATAGAATAATTCTCAGTATCTGGTTCCTGGAAAATATGCTCTGTTCACTGTTCATAGTGACAGCATGGCCCGGAAGTCAGTACCCCCCTCAGCAGACAGCCTGTCCCAGCTATTATAATTGTCAGAAAAGGGCACATCCAACTGTCTGTGATGTTCCCCAGAGCTCAGGAGTCATGATAAGCATCAGTCATAGCCCATGTCTTTACTCTCTCTTAAAGCTTTAATCTCTTCTCCTCTGCCCTTCTCAAGCCAGGGACCCCAGCCACAGACAGCATAGATATGAGGCAAGTGGCTTGCCTGAGCTCAGAAAGAAAAGGCCAGGCAGAGGTGTTTTCCAGAGCCTGACATCTGCTCACATCCCTCCAGCCTTCTCCAGAACATGCTCCGGAGCGGCTTTCTTCTTCTTCTTCTTCTTCTTCTTCTTCTTCTTCTTCTTCTTCTTCTTCTTCTTCTTCTTCTTCTTCTTCTTCTTCTTCTTCTTCTTCTTCTCCTTCTTCTTCTTCAGATGTAGTTTACTTCTGCTTGAATATTTTCTCGTGGTCTGAAGCTTCTTCACCTTCTTTGGTGACCTGCTCCACTCATTTCCATTACTTCGTGTCTCAGTTAGGGTTTTACTGCTGTGAACAGACACCATAATCAAGAACTCTTATAAGAACAACATTTAATTGGACTGTCTTACAAGTTCAGAGGCTCAGTCCATTATCATCGAGGCAGAAGCATGACAGTGTTCGGTCAGGCATGGTGTGGGAGGAGCTGAGAGTTCTGTATCTTGTTGCAAAGGCAAATGACAGACTCCTCAGGCAGCTAGGAGGAGGGTCTCAAAGCCCACATTCACAGTGACACACTGCCTCCAACAAGGCCACACCTCCCAATAGTGCCACTCCCTGGCCCAAACATTTAAATCACTACACTTGAGTACTTACTTTAGTTATCTAAGGCCTTTAACTGTGAGTTTCTTGGCACTGAGTAGAAATGGACCAGGATGAAAATGGTAAGTATAATCTCCAAAACGTGAGAAAATCAATAATGCTAGAGAAAGAGTCCAAAGCAAGCCACAGGACAGCAAGAGTAGGTGCTGACATTTCAGCACTCATAATAAGTAAGAATAAACTAAATTTGTCTGCCTCATAAATGCCAGGAAGTTCAGTGAGATTTGGCTTAAAACGAGAAGACAAAACAAGCAAAAGAATGGGGGAAATATACACCAGTTACTTTGAACAAAAAAGAAAGCAGGCCAGGCATTTAGAAAAACCGGACTCTGTGGTGGGAATGCATACTTCAAAATTCCTTCCTAGTTAATGAAAGATAAAGTAAAATCCAACCTTCTGGGTGAGGGCAACAGATTTAGAAAATCTAATTTGGCTGTTTCAACTCCCTGAACCTCCCTAGGAAGTTACAAACATGTCTGATCAGAGTGAAGAGGAGAGAGACACCCTCTGCTGCAGGAGCAGGCTGGCCAGAAGCAGCTGAGATAGCTGGCTGACCCGGATTCCAGGCAGGGCTGAAGTCTCTGGCAACACAGGAGTCTCTGGCTTGCAGACCAGTCCTAACAGGCTGAACGGGCAGCGCTTGATATGGAGGAAGAGGAACAAAGACTGAGAGCTAGGTTGAGAGCCAGCTTCAAAAGCGATCAGAGGATTGGGGTGGCAGCTCAGTCAGGTGCTGTGACAGGAGCATGGGGGCCTGAGGTCAATGCCCAGGACCACCATGAAAGACAGCACATACCTGAGACCCAGGGCCTTGCTAGGCAGCCGGTCCAGCTGAGTCAGAGAGCTAGCTCCAGCTCCAGGCTCCGTGAAAGACTCTCAAAAAATTTGGTGAAAAGTGACTGAGGAAGATCTTTTGGACATCAGCTTCTGTCCTGAGCATACACACACACAGCTGGACACATGCACATATACACATGCACATATTCATAAGATGTACACAAGTGTAAAACACATGCCCATTAGACTTCCTCAATGGCACTATGTGTAAGATCACACACACACACACACACACACACACATTCAGCCCCTGGGAAAAGGTGGTAGGCAGGGTATCACTTTGAGACTAAGGATCAGCTCTAAGTGAGAGCACTATGTTCCTCCGCCTCAGTATTCACTTCATATTTAGCTTCTAGGCCCTTCAGTTAGAAGCAGCCTCTTCTCTGGTTAGAGAGGAAACTTTCAGGGCTTGCTAGGGCCATGACCCATGTGGAAGACATCACTCTTTGAGTACTCAGCACCTTAGAGGTAAAGGGCTGGATGGCAAATGTAACATGAATAAGAACAGGAAGGAGAGGGAGGAGGAGGAGGAGGAGGAGGAGGAGG
>NW_022196915.1:19907285-19912034 GCF_008632895.1 Mastomys coucha
GAGGAGAAGGAGAGGGAGGAGGAGGAGGAGGAGGAGGAGAAGGAGAAGGAGAAGGAGGAGGAGGAGAAGGAGAAGAAAGAAGGGAGGAGGAGGAGGAGGAGGAAGAGGAGGAGAAGGAGGAAGAGGAGGAAGTGTCAGGAATAGAAACAGAAAATACCAGGACAAGAAATCCCATATTTAAAATTCTTTGCCAGACCTGAAATCCTAGCTACTCTGGAGGCTAAGGCCAGACTATCACATGTTCAAGGCCAATATGGGCAACTTAGTGAACCCCCTTTTCAAACTTCTAAAAGTAAAAATATGGCTGGGCATGCCGCTCAGTGGTGGAACACTTACCATTGTGTGCTAGAGCCTGAGTTAACACACCACAGTAACAGAGAACTATCTTTTCCATCCTCTGGGAGAGACTATATAAACATGGGAGGCACAGAGAGCAAAGCCTCCCGTAAGAAGTCAGAAACGAGGCTTCCAACTTGAGACATCCAGGAAGAGGGGGAAAGGAACAGAAGCATGACAGACAGCCGCTGTCAGCGCAGGCGCTCTAGAAAGGGAAAGGAGGGAAACAGAGGTCCTCAGAGAAACACTAGATAAACGTCTTAGTGCAGGCGTGCACTCTGCACTCCGATGGGCTGCTGACGCAGTAGGCACTAGGAGCATGCAGGAAGCAGGCAAGGGGTTGAGGGGACTAGAAGAAGAGTCTCAGCTGTGCTTGGAATCCTGCAGATAACACCTAAAGCTTTACACCAAGATACAGTACCATAAACATGGTATTTGGAAAAAGAAAGACAATCCCATTAAAGAGATAGTTGAAAGTGTTGGTTCTGACAGTGGCAAGGGAGGAATGAGTTACTGTCCGGCATTGTGGAGAACAATTTTATTCCTTGAATTACTCTGCTCTTCGAAGTCAATAAAATAAAACCGCAGTAATTAATACTATGGATTTAGAGGCTATAAATAAGCCAAATCAAAGCCACCAGGTAAAGCTTGAAGTAGACCTATGAGGATAATGCCAACTGAGATTTCTGGGTATTGTTTTGATTTCTTACAGCAGACTGTATTCACACACATCCACCTCTTTAATGATTTTTAACTTAACCAAGAGAGAAAACAATGAAATTACAGGAAAGAACAGAACAGAGCCACAGGCCTAGAGTGTTCTTCAGATAATCAGAAAAGGGATGTTAAGAGACTAGACAAGTCACCAGGGTCTACCAAAAGCCACTGAGTCCCACAATGGCCTCTAAAGAGCAGGCCTTGACCTAACAATGTCGGGTCAGGAACAGGCCATGGACAGCGTGTGTGTGGCAGCCCACCTCAGGGAAGAACCTAGAGGACAGAGTGTGACGTTAGTCTCACACAGAAAGAAGCAGCAGCTGTTAGGCAGACATTGGATGTAGCCCAACCTGGGTGCCAGAATCCAGAGCTGAACCTTCAATCTGTCCCAGCATTGGAGAGATCTGCTACAGTTGAGGGGCTCATACTCAGCCACTGCGGAAGCCATTCTCAGCTGCACGAATAGGAGCTGGGGGGCACAGATGGGAGGTTCAGGGGTGGGAAGTCCTTCTTGCCCTAGAGAAAGGGCCTGGAAATAGCAGGGCAGAGTGGAACGTGGTGTCTGAGGAACACTAGAGTGCTCAGACACCTGCAGGCTCTGACTGGGACAGTTGAGAAGGCACTTTCAGGCAGACAGAGTTTCTGTTTTGCCTTTTTAATTTTGTTTTCTTTCCTCTTTTCCAGGATAGTAAGTCTTAGGAGGCTAAGCAGCAAGGAGCAGTAGAAATCTGATTTAAAGTTTGATTTAATTTAGCCTAAAAGCCTGGGGTTGACAAGATGGACAGGAAAGAGGCTGTTGTGGAAGTTAGTGTTAATACAATCAGAAATCGTCAGGGAAACCAACAAAACAGAAAGTGCCAACATGGAACTAAATCCCACAATAAACAAACAAGGAGTTCATTTTTTGTTGGCTAACTACTCCTGGGCATGGGGCCTGCCCTGGAGTGTGGATGATATTCCCAGTGACACTCCGAGAAAATTGATTGTTTTTCTTCCCTAGCAGGTATCAATTGCAAATAGCTTCTTTTCCTATGTTTACTTCCTCCTTTCAGAGTTGGAACCTTGTCTGGCTTGATCTTGTTCAGATTCTGTGTGTGCTGCCACAGTCTCTGTGATACATACTCATTTTAAAGACACAGAAAAAAATGTATCTTAATTTTGTGATGCTGAATATACGTTATGTATAGTAAAATAAGTACATTGTTTAATTGGAATTAGAAGAAATATTTACTAAAAGGTGGGGAGGAAACCTTATGTGGGGATTGCGTAGGTCAGCCAATCCCATAACTTGAAAATCATAAGGAATGTCTCTCGCTTTCTAGGACCATCACTTAGCAAGCTTTTCAACCCCAAACAAAGCTTACGTGGTGGTATTGAGAGCCCCTCCCTTCTACCTCATCTCAGAGAAGGGAGCATCTCACTTTTAGATGAGGGAAGCAGGGGTCTGACATCTTGCCTACAATGATGCTCCAATTGTGTGTAAAAGCCAGGACAAACTTGGTGAGAGCTTTGCTTGGAAAGGCATCCAGCAGGAACCAGGGAGGATGCGGTTTGCTCACGGATACTCAGCTAGCTTTCCTAAGCCATTCAGGACCACATCATCTAACAATCAGGACAAACCCCTCACACATGTGCATGGGGCTGTCTGATCTAGGCAGTTTTTAACTAAAAGTCTCCTGTCACATGACTTCAGTCTGTGTCCCTTGACAATTAAAGTTGACCAGGACAACACTGGTGTCTGAATTTCAGCAAGTCATTTATCATATATCTGGACTTGGGCTCACAGCTCACTAGTTCATAATCAGAGAAGACATTTGTTGTTGTGATTTAAATTAAAGAAAAATGTTATGAGTTGGAGAAATAGTTTCACAGTTAAGAGTGCTCACTGCTCTTCCAGAGGATCTGAGTTTGGTTCCCAGCACCCAAGATAAGTGGTTTATACCTGACTCTAATTCCAAGTGGTTTATACCTGACTATAATTCTAGCTCCAAGGGATCCCATGCTCTCTTTGAGCCTCTATAAGGACACACATTTGGCATACATTCACACACACACACACACACACACACACACACACTCACTATCCCCCATAGCTTGAATGTGAACACGTGTTGTCCCTGTCTGGAAGGGTTATTAGCCGTTAGAAGGTAGAGCCTTGCTACAGTATGTCACTGGCAGTCAGATTTGAAGGTTTAAAGTCTTACCTGACTTCCTGCTCCCCATCTATGCTTCCTGTGTGTGGATGGAAACTGTGATCAGCCACCCTCCAGCTCTTGTCACCATACTAAACCCTCCTTACTGTGGTAGACTTTTTACCCCTTTGTAACTGTAAGCCAAAATAAATTCTTTCCTCCTTAAGTGAATTGCACCCAATGAAGCATTAGCAAGTCACCAACAAAGAGGAGTCTGTGAAAAGCAGGTTTCCTCCAACCTTGCCTCTGCCATGTTGGTCAGTTTGAGGGAGAGCAGTGAAAGCCAAGGCCTCTGACTGTGGACCAGCAGGCTCACTGTCCAGCTGTGCTCTATCCACTTATTCTGATTTTCCCAGCCCCGTGCTCTGTA
Source organism: Mastomys coucha (assembly GCF_008632895.1). NCBI lineage: Eukaryota > Metazoa > Chordata > Mammalia > Rodentia > Muridae > Mastomys > Mastomys coucha. The sequence goes on from NW_022196915.1 coordinate 19,910,901, forward strand.
GTCTCCAAGGGTGACCACCTGCATTCTCCCCTTTTCTGGACACAAGCCCTGTTCCCTGCAGCAAGTTGGTGGCATTTCCCCTCCTCTTGAATATGAGCTGGGCTTGGAATGAGTTGGCCACTAGAATGTCCTAAAAGTGATGCTGAATGCATTCCAGTCCCCACCTCTGAGAAGCCAAACTGTGCACATGTCTAGGCAGGGCAGGGCAGGACAGGGACACTGTGTATGAAGAGAGCTCCCAGGGTCCTGCCAGATGAGTAAAGACTTGAATCCTCTGTCCCAGGCAGCTACCAGCTGAGTGCAGCTGTATGCATAACCGTAGACTACGCCCTGTGGAGCAGAATTGTCCCCTGAGCCCTGCCAAAAACTCACAGTTCACTCTTTTCAAGCCACTAAGTTTCTGGGTGCTTTGTTATACAGCAGGGGATAACCACAACAGTTCAGAAATGATTAAGTATGCCAACTCTCCAAGACCTGCAGGATGTGTAGATCCACTTCTAGCCAGACGAGAAAATGGATGTCACTTAGAACAAGTAAGAAAGTGCTGGGGCCACAGCTGAGAAAATGCTGTGATGCTAGAACCAACTCTTTGAATCACTGTCCCAGCATGCGATTACAACACTGTTGAAAACCAAAGACCTGGGTAATGAATTTGCAGAGCTGCGAGGGACATCTCTAGCAGCTGGCATTGACAAGCTGGGTTCATGAAAAACTGTTAAGTTAAAATGGAAAGACCTAACTTTGGTTTAAAATAGCTGTTTGATCCCACAAAATGGAGTGATCTAATAAAGAATAGTTAAAAATATATGCCAAGAGTAGGGGTGCATTCCTGTAATTCTAGTCCTTAGGAAACTGAGATTGGAGGATCATGAATTCAAGACCAGTCTGAGCTACATAGTGAACTCAGTCCCTCTCTTTCTCTCTCTCTCTCTCTCTCTCTCTCTCTCTCTCTCCCTCTCCCTCTCCCTCTCCCTCTCTCTCTCCACATATATATATATACACACATATATATGTATAGATGTTGTATATTTATAATATATATGATATTATATATTGATTTTCATCCAATATATAAATATATTTATATAAATATAAATATTATGTTATATAAATATTATAAACATATATTATGTA
>NW_022196915.1:19912137-19944925 GCF_008632895.1 Mastomys coucha
ATGTATATATGTACATAAATATATACGTATACACATACATATATGTATATATTAATGCTATATTATATAATATAGCTATATATATACAAATTATATATATAATATAATATATACACATATGTGTGTATATACACATATATGTGTGTGTATGTGTATACATATTTTCAGGGACTAGAGAGATGACTCAATGGTTAAGAAAGCTTGATGCCATAGCAGAAGTCTGGCATTTGCTTCCTAGCACTAATATTGGGCTGCTAACAACTGCCTGTATTTCCAATTCCGGGATATCAGACACCCTCTTCTCACCTCTGAGGGTGCTTGCACACATGTGACATATACTCACACACTTACTCATAAGCATTTTTAAAAAGTCAAATGAAGCAGAATTAAGGGTTTTAATTAGCTGGAAGCTCAGTAGAAACTAATGGTGAGATATGTTTCAAAAAAAAAAAAAATCTAATGAGATCCTTGAGTCCTGTTACACAATGCACATAAATCATGACAGGAGAGGGGAAACCCTGCTGAGTTCAGCCATGCTCAGACCTGGTCTATCTGGAGAAAGATAGTCCCCTCAAACATTGTTCAGTATGGCATGAACATGAACATGATCTGTGAGGATGAGGTGTGTGAATTCCCGTGGGTCAGAAAAAAACTCAGTATATCTCCTAAGGCAAGGAAATCCTGGGATGAGCACTATATAAGGCATTCAGCCTCATAGGTAAAAATAAGCCAGCTTGTCCTTCACAACCACTCTGTTCCTATGGTGTGACAGATTGGAGCAGGTGAGCTCTGGTCCCTGGGGCTGATGAAGTAGCTTAGAGAGGGATTAAATAGAGATTGTCTCTAAAGGCCTTTCTGGCTCTCAAAGTCAAAGGTGAGTGGGGACCACTTAATGCAAGGGAATGAAGTCCTGGACTCACCTAAACCAGAGGGATTTTCCAAAGCCACATGCTGTATGAGACAAAACTGAGGCCAGAGGAGAAGCTGGCAAGCTCTCTCTGGGCTCTGTCCAAAGCAGGCACTTTCCCAGAATTCCAATTGTTGGTGCCCATTATGTTCTTCAGCTGCCATCTTGTGCAGAGCATCTGAGCCCTTGAGTCCATGTGAGGCCTGATGAATGTCTCCAAAGAAACACAATTAATAGTGGACACCATAGGGACCTTGGTGCTGGCAGCTCCCATAAGTTGTTGGTCATCCACAGCAGATGAAAAAGTTAGCAATGTCCTCCCAAGCAAGACAGTCCTACTGCAGACCCGCACATTGGTTTAGCTATGGTCAGAAGGAGCACAGTGGAGCTTGCAGGGGAGGCATGGAAGCATCTATAGCAGGCCCTCCTGCCATTCAGGACATCTCAGCAGTGTCAGAGGTGCAGACGTGACCTTGAATGAATTGGCTGCTGATAGATATCTGTTAGCATAGCAGAGGAAAATTAGACTGTACACCCTCTCTTGCTTAAAATGCCCTTGGAGACAACTTCAAGTGTCTCCTTTGTGAAAAATTACTAGACTCTTATAAAAAGAGAGGTATCAATTATTTAGCTCTAAATCTGAGAATTCATATTCTCTTTATGGGATTCTTATATGTTTGCAGCCATTTGAGGACCATAAGTAAGTCCTGCTGTTACAGATATCAAAATCCGAGGTCAAACAAATTAAATCAAAATTGCTGTAATTACTAAATTCAAAATAGCAACCCCAGCAGCTAGCTCACTTTTAAACAAATTTCAGTTAGAACAATTTTCCCTGCCTGAATCATGTTAAGGAAAAATCATGAATGAAGTTGCCTTCAAACTTGTCTTATACCTTCCTGGAGCTCTAGAGGCAACAGTGGGACTAGCTGGGACCATATTAATTATAATGATATAATTAAAATAATTACAATTACTATATTAATAATTACATGAGAATATGCTGCCGTTCCTCTAGGGAAAGGAAGCTGTCAGTACTCAGCCATGTCATCTAAAACTGACCTCAGAGCAATGTTCAAGGCTAGCCTGGGCTACATCACAAGAGCATCTCAAACAAAACCAATCCCCAGCTTTCACATTTCCTCCAGTGTCCCTGATCATTCATTTATGAAGTGAACTCCTCTTGGTCTACTAATTTAATTCAGCACAGAGCTTCCAGTCCTTGAATGCCTCCCTCTTACAGCAGATCAATTCTTTGGCTCTAAGGTGAACCCAGTTAATTTACAGTAATAGCTGGAAGGCTGTCTGGTAAATCATGAGCTTTGTCAATTACAGGGCAGAAAAACAGATTGAATGGCACTGGGGCAGCAGGAAAGTGTATCTTATTCATTGCTTAGCTGAACATAACTTACTTTGCATTGGTGTTCAGCCGTTCTTGCTCCTTAATGCGTTGGTAGATTACTGAACTATAGTTTATCAGCATAATGTAGGTGATTGGAGGTGGCTTCTGTCAAGCTGATGTCTTCTCTTGGTTGCCAAGAAATGAGTACATTTCCTAAAGAGACTGCAGTGTTTGCAAAAGTTAGAGAAGAGATCTGTCTGCCTTAGCAAAATGTAGCAGGTACTCTCGGCCGAGGCCAACTCAGCAAGTCAGGATGGTACAGCTGGGCAGGTCAGTGTACAAGTATTTATAATGTCTGTCTCCTATTAGCCTGTCCATTGATAATGCCTTATCTCCCAGCAGCACCATATACCCCAGGGAATCTGCTTTGCTGTCAGACTTTCCAGAAATACTGTGGGATCAAAACTATGTCCAGCTGAGGGAGGATCCCACTCACTTCTGGGGGAAGGTAGTGCATCCCACTCAACTGAGACCCTAAGGTAGATTCTGAGCAGAAACAAATTTTTTTAATAAATATGTTCCAGCACCCATCTGGACTCTGGATGACAAGATGCCATCCAGACATCCCATCTCAGCCAACAAGATTGCCCTCCAAGCAGTCTGCTCCTTATAGAGTGAATTGGATACTTTGTGTCACTGAAACAAAATGTCAGCCATCAATGACTTGAGAGAAAGAATTTACTTGGGTTCACATTCCAGAGTCCCATCTATGGTCCTCGGTGCTGTTGCTTCAGGGCACATAGTGAGGGAGAATATTGTGACAGGGAGAGCAGGACTATGGGGCAGAGGCTGCTGACCACATGGCAAGCAGGAAGGAGATGGTGGGGGGAAGGGACGAGCACTAAGGACTTTCCAAGGTTCACCCCATGAACTTGTTTCAGCTGGGCCTACTGTGTATCACTTCCCAAAATGATGTCACTATCTGGAGACCAAGTGTTTAACACCTAAGCCTTTTGTGGGAAACACTTCATATCCACACCATGATGCAGAGTGGGAGGGAAGCAACTGGGAAATGCTTTGCAACCCATAAAGTATGGTGAGAACTGTGGAATGGAAGCACAAGCTTGTGATCTAGTGTTATTCGTGTGAGTAATGGAGACACTATGTCCTCATGTGCACATGACTCATGATGGGGGACAAAGGCAGAACAGCACTACCATAGGCTCTCAGCTCTGGTCCCAAACCCAGCATGTTGGCCCTGAAGAATTTAGTGTAGAGTACAGGGTCAGATATTAACTCTGATGTCCACCTGAGATCCACATCAGAGAACATTCTGGAAATGTGTAGATGGCCAATAAAAAGCCACTCAGTTCCAGAGAAGCCCAGAGCTGATGCTGTAGGATGCTGGTTGTCTCTGAACTCAGCTGCCTCAACTGTGGTGTTGCCACCCATACACCATGGAGAGGAGGAGGGACTAGGCTTAGATCAGGTTCCCCAGCACCTCCTCCTCTTGAAATACTTCTACCTTATCCAGTGATCCCAGAAGAAAGCTGAGCCATTTTCCTACTCCTATGACCTCCTACTGCCCTGGCTAGGCCCTTCACAGGCTGGCTGATAGGTGAGGGGTCAAGAATTGTGTTTTTCAGGTGTGTCTCTGACTAATCTGTCTGCTGAATAATACAGTAGCTTCCCTCCTAACAGCTCCACACACCCCAGGGTATCAGCATTGCAACAGGTCAGAAAGGCATCACATTGCCTTGAACCTATGTTAGCCCTTACCAGATTCTTTTCAGTTTCCTAATCCAAAATGTCAGGTGGTTGGGGACACTCCAGACCATTGAAGATGGAGCCCAGAGCCCACACCCTGTGCCATATCCTGCAGACCATCAGAACCAGACATAGGTCCATTGGCATTGACCCCATTAGCGTATTTCAAATAGATGGACGAGCCTCCTGTTACTTTTTACTTCCCAATATACAGAAGAGTAAAGTAATTATCAGTAGAGTTGCCCTTCTTACTACAGAGGATACATTCCAAAACCCACATGATTGCCTGAAACTATAGATAGTCTAAAACCCACATATAATACACCAGGCTTTTTCATATATATGAAAATAATGGAAAACAAAGTCCAATAGGTTAAAATATCATTTGTAATGCAATTTTGTACTTGAGACCATTATTAAGTAAGAGTTTCCTGAACTCAGCTACTGTGGATACCAGTCAGCCTCAGAACTAAGATAGCCACTGATAGCTACTAGCCGCTGGCTGGCTTCTGTCAGCTTGGCTCAAACCTACATATATCTGGGATGTGGGAATCTTAATTGAGAGAATGCCTCCATAAGATTGGCCTGTGGGCAAGTCTTCCAGGTATTGTTGCGGTTAATTATTGATGTGGGAGGGCCCAGCACACTGTGGGTATAGTGCCACCCCTGGGGTAGTACAGTTGTATGAGAACTGTATACAGTGTACAACAGTTATATACAACAGTTGGAGTCCTGAGTTGTCTAAGAAAGCAGACTGAGAAAGCCACCAGTAAGCAGTGGTCTTCCATGGCCTCTGCTTTAGTTCCTAATTCCAGGTTCCTGCCGGAAGTTCTAGCCCTGAGTTCCTTCAATGATGGATTGATGTGGAAGTGTAAGAGAAATAAACCCTTTGCTCCCCAAGTTGCTATTGTTCATGGTGTCATGGTCATGATTATAGCAATAGAGATCCTAAGTCAGACAGGAGGGTAGATTATACACCGTGGAAATGTTAAGAGATTATTCACATGTGTGGCACAGAACAGGAAAACTTGAGATTCCATCAAACTATTAAATTCAAAAGCACACAGTTTAAAATATTTATTTCTGAAATGTTCTACTTCATAGTTGCAGACTATGATTAGCCAGATGTGACTGAAACTGTAGAAGATGACATACAGTAAGGGGGGGGGGCTGTGGTTTTGTTAAGAAGGTTTGCCAATATGGAAACACAGTGCTTAATAGTGCTGCTGTTTATAATTGTGTGTCGGGGGGGTGTACAAGAAAGTAGTTCAAGACAAAATCAATATTTATTTCCTCAAAATAGTATCTCATTAGTTAAAATAACCAACACTAACCTCCTCTGAGGTCATCTGATAAACATACCAAAAGTTTACCTTTCTATGGAGCAACATCAGCTGGGGTGAGGGCTTGGTGTCAGCTGTCTCTATGGCCTCCCAGGTTGGCCCAACAGGGAAGGAAGAGAGAGAAGGAGAGAAAGTCACATGCATGTTTGAATGGGCCAGGCCTCTTAGTGTTGTCATCGATACATCCCAGGTCCACTAGCAGCAGGTGTCCCTACCCTCAGACTTCTCAGTAACCGCAGTAGGTAGAGATTTGATGGCACTAGAACCTTCTCCAAACCTATTATTCAATAGCATGCCCTTTTGCCTCTCCACCTCCTGCTGGAGCAGCATAAAATTAAAAAATTCCTGGATTAGCCTTGTGCTCCATTAGGTGCTCAGCACCCAAACTCAGGCTGCCACTAAGGCAGGATATTAGAACTTAGGAGCTCTTGCTCCATCCAGACTCTTCCTGGCGTGAAACAGCATCTTAGCTCAGGGACATGGCAGTAGGCATTAGAATGCCCTCATAGTGACAGGCCGAGGGTGGAGGGGGAAATCCCAGGGTGCCTGTTGTGACCATTCGTACAACATCATCCAGCCAGCAGAATGCCCCCATCTGCAGGAATTCCCCCAGAGTGACTTGGAATGAGTCAGAGTATGCAGTTTGGAGAGTCTAGCTTAGAGTTCAGTCCTGTCACATGACTTATTGCAGACTAAGCTGTGACCTTCCCCCCTTGGAAAGGGCACCTCTTAGGGCTTTGGGAGAGACTATTAGCTTTGAGATCTGAGTCTCCTTTAGGGTTCCACCAGTGCCCCGTGCCTAGATTCATCCATCATTCTCAGATAATTTTTTCAATGGTCCATAACTGGCCTGGTTGGCCTAGGAGGTGACCAGCTGGGGAATTATAACGTGTGGGGAACCCAAAGCCCTATGTCCGCTGAACAGTCTGTTCTTAGGACCCTGATCCTAAGGCACACCCCACCCCAGCTCGAAGAATTTCTAGAGAAAATAGAAGAATCCCCAAGACATAGTGGGAAATAGTGTTCCCTGGACCAGTCCAGGTATTCAACCCGGAGTCCGTGTTGAAAACTGTCAGAACAGAGTCTTAGCCAAAACAGGACAATGGAGTCACCCCCACTCCTCAGAGAGGTGAACACCTCACCCAAGCGCTCATTTGTCTCTGCCCTTCACTGCCCTGCGTCTGCACCTGCGTGGGTCTCTGCATTGCAGAGGGCCATGGCTCCTGGCCACAGACCTGCATGATAAGGAGGGAGGGGAGGCTGCTTCCCTACTTGGCAATGAAATTCCTTCAGGTTTGTATTATTTATGTCAAGTTCGGAGAGATCTGGTTCCTGGCTAGGTGTCAGATGGCTAAAACTTTTGAAGATGGATCTGAGGCCCCATTAGAATTACACCAGATAAGAAGTCTGAGTGGTTGCTCTTTAAAATCTGCCAGACTCCGCTTTGGGGGAGCTTATCGTTCACCGTCTTTAGAGGGACTTCAGAAGCACTTTCTTCACACAGTCAGGGTGGAAAATGAAGACTTCCCAGAAAACCTCCCTGTGCTAAGTTTGAGCTGAGTTAGGATTGCAAAGACTTCAATCCTAAGGCAAACCCCAGGATCCAGGCAGGATGCGGAGCTGCCACCATCCTAAGCCCTGCAGAGGATCTTAAACTCTAAAGAAGGACTCTGTCCTTGCAATCTCAGACTCCCCAAATCTATATCTTACCTTAGTTCATGACACATGAAGTATGGTAATGGGGAGACCCACAGGAATATTTTCATGTCTAAAGGTCAGAAAGCCAGGCCTGAGCCTACGGAGCCACCTGACTAGGTCCCACGTAAAGTGTAATATTACAGTATTACAAAGCTCATAATAGTTTTCTATTTCTAAAAATTATTTTTGTTATTTTATGTGTGGGTGTGTTTTTCCTTCATTTGTGTCTTTGTACTATATGTGTACATTGCCTAAAGAGGTCAGAAAGAGGGGGTTAAACTCCATGGAACTGGAGTTACAGATGGCCGTAGGTGCTAGGGGCCAACCTTCATCCTCTGGAAGAGCAGCCAGTGTGCTCTTGTTGAGCTGTCTCCACACCTCTACACTAATAGTTCTTCAATGTTCATGTGTGTGTGTGTGTGTATTCTGTATTCTACAGCATTTGATCATAAGCAAACTTGCCCATGTGACCTACTAGCCGCAACAATACTCTCTAGATGCTGGACCCAGAGCTGTCCAAGAGTTAACTCATGAAATCCTTAAAACACCCCTACATTCCTGAGTTGGAAACTGAGAGTCTGTGGGTGACACAGGTACCAACTGAAGGCCCAATGTGACCCCAAAGCCCCAGTTAAAAGAGTATGCAGTACTACCTTTTCTTGAGAGGTCCTGGGCACTTGAACAGCCCAGCTCCATCCCAGGCCCTCAGAGTACCCTCTCCCACCAAATACTCAGATGTCTAGAGGGGGATGCCAGTAAACATTCTACAGACAGGGAAATGCTAGGCAAGCTTTGTCCCAAAGCTTAATATCAAAGCAGTGAACCAGTATTGAGATCTGACCTCTGTGAGGATAAAACCTTCGAGGTTTCCTTGAGTCCCATCTCAGATGTCATCCTGGTTTGCCTTCCACGAGTTACATCCTAAGTATGAATCAGTTGGCTAGAGACAGTTCTGCCCCTGTGCAGACTCTGGTCAAAGGATGTGAACGGGAATTACCACTGGTTTTCAGTCTGAGGAGAGCCGAGAGGCCTCCACACTAAATGCTCATAGATGAAGGGGCTATCACTCTCTGATTAGAAGTGATGGGTAGACATTTCAGACTGCAGACAGGATGCTCCCAACACATAAAGAGAGGCATGCAGTGAGTGGGTGATCGAAGACACATGCCAACAGCCCATTACTCAGGCCTGAACAGTACTTCACAAATTATCTAACTGCCTTCTTTTGAACTTTAGTATTAATTAAATGTTCTTATCTGGATGCAAACATTACAGGGTAGGGCATTCAAAGCATCTCTCCACCCCCTCTCAAAGTGTAAGAATTCTGTGCCCTTCCTGAATATAGGTGACCCTCCATATTTGAAGGGTGTGCATTCACCTGACTGTAGATTAAAAACATTGGAGAAGACAGATGATTATGTTTGTATGAACGTGTAGAGCCTTTGTCTTTGTTTGTCTTCATTCTCCAAACAGTATTATATGACATCTGTTTACATAGCATTTCTACTATGTTAGGTGTTATAAGGGATCTGTAGACAGTTTAGTGTGTACAGGAAGACACACATCTGTCTTACAAATCCTACAGTGTGAACATCCATTTACACTGTGTCTGTGGGCGTCAAGCTCCTTTCTTTAAAAGCAACTGATCCCCATTCAGGAAGGCTCCATATTTTAATCACTTCCCAGAAGCCCACACTTCATAATGCTGATGTTTGAGATGCTAGCTTCTGACATAGGAATTTGGAGGCAACTCAACACTCAGACCATTACATGTATTTATTATACTATGAATTTCTTCTCTTTTCTTGTTTTCTTTTTCAAAACAAGCTTTCTCTGTATAACAGCCCTGGTTGTCCTGAAACTCCGTAGACCAGGCTAACCTTGAACTCAGAGATCCACCTGCTTTTGCCTCCCAAGTGCTGGGACTAAAGGTGTGTACCGCCACTGCCTGGTGCTATGAGTTTCTTGTTAATACCCTTTGCCTGTGTTTTTATTGAGCTATCTTTTAATAATGAAGTTTATTTATGCCAACATATCAAAATACTTTTATTTCAGTGTGATAGCATATAAAATTAAGATTATTTACATTCTTCATACCATTTTTAAAAATCTGTATTTCAATTTACAACACAATTTTTTTTTAATTAAAACTAATTGGTTTGAGAAGTTAGGGTGTGACTCAGTAGTAGAAAATTTGGCCAGGACACTCAGGGCAGAGTGTAACCCCCAGTACTGTAAGAAAAAAAAAGAGAAAGAAAGAAGTAAAGACAGAAAAAAGACAGAAAAAATGAAAGAAGGAGAGAAGGAAGGAAGGAAGGAAGGAAGGAAGGAAGGAAGGAAGGAAGGAAGAACTACTTGAGCTGCTTTTAGATTTTATAAGATATATATGTGAAGTAGATTCATAGACAAATGGTCCTATTTGGTATAAGGATGCCTCCTCTCAAAGATGTTGCTGTCATAATCACCTGAACAAGTGAATGTGAAGAGGGCTGGGGAGGAGTTAAGGTTGCAGACGCTTCACAGCTGCGGCAGGGGCGGGTTGTTTACAAAGCACAGACTCCACGTGGAGGCTGAAGGGGTACCCTCATGTACAGCTAGTCACCTGTTCTGCCAAGGTGGTGAGTTCTCTCCCTGACCCTGGGGCTCACACCTTAAACAGACTGGAAGCCATCAAGCTCCAGAGATGTCTCTGTCTCTGTCCTGCCTCAGAGCTGGTGTTAAACACATTTGAGAGGGGAGCCTGGCTTGTAACTTGTCATGTGGGTGCTGGGATCCAAACTCTGGTACTCATGATTGTAGAAAAAGCACTCCAAATGGCTGAACAATCTCCAGCCCCATTTTTAAAAATTTACATATTATTTAATAAAAAGTGTGTGTGTGTGTGTGTGTGTGTGTGTGTGTGTGTGTGTGTGTGTGTGTAGTTGAAAGAGGTCAACTTTACATGGGTTCTGGGGATCAAACTTACAGCTGGATTTCACGGCAAATGCCATGGTATTGGCTCAACCTCAAATTTCATAGAAACTTCTAAGTGTGTAACACACAGTATGCATTCCGGCTTGATGTCTGACTTCTTTCACTCACAGTATTACTTCAAGATCTTTATGTGGGACTGGATAAATGGCTCAGTGGTAGAGTTATCACTCTTTTAGATGACTAAATTTGGTTACCATCTGTATCTCAAGCTCCAGGGTAACATGATATATCTGGCCTCCAGGGGCACTTACATGCTGGCATTTGCACGTGTGTGTGTGTGCGCGAGTGTGCATGCACACACATGCATACATTCACACATTCACACAATCAAAAATCAAATAAATCAATAAGTCTTTTTTATTGCAAAACAGTATATTCACAAACATGCACAAAATTGTATTAAATAGTTCAAACAAAAAAATACAGCTGTCCTCAACTACTTTTATAAATAAATTCACAAAGAGGATAGAAAGAAATACAAGATTAGGCCTGTTATATAAGAGGCATCTCCACAATCCTTTGTTTCTGATTTGAATTTGACATAAAAATGAATTGTTCTCTAAAAAAACCCAAGTGTTAGACTGTGTACAGGGCAGGTGGCTCAGCAGGACACTGAGACAGGTCACTGGGGACTTAGGAGCCTTTTTAGAAGAATTACTAATGCTATGGACAGACAGGCTGAGAGGAACTCAGAAGGCAGAGGCAGGCATATCTCTGTGAGTTCGAGGCCAGCCTGGTCTGCAGAGAATGTTCCATGACAAGCCAGAGCTACACAGAGAAACCCTGTCTCAGAAAAGAAAAAGGTTTTCAAATATGTGTGGGTCTATTTTTGAACTGTCTATTCTGTTTAGTTGATTTATTTGATGTCAGTATCTTATTTTGATCACTTATTGTACTTTTATAATATGTCTCATTATAGTTTTAGATATCCAATATGGCTACTCTGTTTCAAAGTTGTCTACCTGTTCTAGGTCCTTTCTGGTTTTCTATGTAATTTAGAATTATTTGGCCCATTTCTACAAAAAAAATGCATTCTGCAATTTTGACTGGTACTTCACTGAATATATAAATCCTTTCAGATGGTACTGACATCTTGTCAACAAGAAAGCTTTCCATCAATGAACTTAATCTATCTCCCAGTCATGTTGTTCATCTTTCATCTCCCCAGGCAATGGCTTATGATTTTCAGTGCACAGATCTTAAATATCTTTATATCATATGCATTGCTAAATATTTCAGACTTCTGATGCTGCTTAAAACAGCTTCAATTTCCAGATTCCAAAATTATTTGTTGCTACTATATACAAACATGCTTTAGATTTTGGATTTATCTTATACCTTCCAACTTTGAAGAACATATTTGTTCTAGTAGCTTTGATGAGATTTTATATGTAGACAGTTGTGTACCTATGAATACAGTCTTAGTACTTTTTTTCCAATATGGATGGGTTTTATTTGTTTTTCTTGCTTTATTATACCACACACGTCCCCAGCTCAATGGTTAGTAGACATGGTAAGAGAAAACATAATTTTTGCTACACTGCCCAAGTTGGTTGGCTTCAACTTAGAGATATGCCCACCTTAGAAACCCATGTTCATGGTGATACATGCTTGGCTAAGACACTAAAATGTTTTATTATCATTATATATTTCACTGTATGTGTGTTTGGAGACCTGTTACTAGGTGTCTAAACTTTTAACATTATGTCCTACAAACGAATTAGTACCTCCATGTCTTATGGACTATCTTTTCACCATTGAGGGCATTCCTTTGATGGGAATATCCCTTTTCTTCTATTTTTAGCCACTCCAGCTTCTTTGGTTAGAATAGTATGATACATACATCTTATTCCATTGTCTATATTTAAGGCAAATTTATTTTAGTCAATATTTTATTTGTTACTACCAATCTCCAGACACAAATGATGATATAGGTGTATACACATGCACACATGCACTAAATATATAGATAAGCAATTTTTAAAAAAAATAATTTTATGTAGCCCATTAGTTATTAGTTATTAATAACTAATAACTTAGTTATTCCTTATGCTATTTGAATTTTTTCCCAGAAAGTTCTCACCTGTACTAATATTTTGAAGTGTTTTCTTCTAGAAGTTTTAACATTTCAGGTTTCAAAATTAAAGTCTCTAATCTATTTTGAATTGATTTTTATGCAGAATGAAAGATATGGACCAAAGTTTATTTTTCTGCAGAAGAATATGCATCCCATTTTGCCAGCACTGTTTGTTGAATACATGATATTTTTTCCAGCGTATATGCTTGACAGCTTTGTCAAAAATTGGGTAGCTGTAGCTGTATGTGTTTGCTTCAGGGCCTTGTAGATTGTTCCATTATCCTAGGTGTATGTTGGTATGCCATTACCGTACTGTCTCTGTCACTATGGCTCTGTAGTATAATTTGAGACGAGGTGTTATGATTCCTTCAGTACTGCTCTTTCTGCTTAGGATTGCTTTGGCTGGTCTTGATCTTCTGTGCTTCTATATAAACTCAGGAATTTTTCTCTAGTTCTGTGAAGAATATTAGTGGAGTTTTCATGGAGTCTTCAGTAAATCTATAGATCACTTTTGGCAAGATAGCCATTTTCACAATATGATAACTAATTTGCTAATCCTGAAACATGGAAAGTCTTTTTACCGTCACTATTTTCAGTGTATATTATAGTATCTTGTGTGTGTGTGTGTGTGTGTGTGTGCACACACACACGTGAGCATGCATGCAGTTTTGACACAGGGTCCTCTCACTACACCTAAACTTGCTGACTCAGATAGACTGGCAGGCCATTGAGCCCCAGGGATCTTCCTGTCTCCACCTCCCCAGCACTGGACAGCAAGCACATAGAACCACACTTGGCTTTTATGTGGGTTCTGGTTGCACAGGAGGCACTTACCAAACAAACTGTCTCTGTGGCCATGTTTTCAGTGTCTTAGCACTTCAGCGTAGAGGTCCTCCATCTCTTGATTAGGTTTATGCCTAGGTCTTTACAATTTTTATTCAAAGAACTCATAGGTGAGTGCATGGCACTCACATCCTTTACCCATTCCTTTCTCTCTTCTAGCTCCTCCCTCAGATTTACATTGTTAAGTTATGGCCTAATGAAATACGTTTTTTTTTTTCTTTTCAGTTTCTAAGCAAGTTTATTGTTTGTATGTAGAAAAGTAACTGATTTGTATGTTAATTTTGTTCCTGCAACTGTACTGAAAGTGCTTATCAGAGCTGTAAGTTTTCTGGAAGCAGAGAGCTGACGTCTGCAAGTTCTCTTCTGACCTCCACACACAACATGGACACACACACAATAAATACGTATATAAAAATAAACTAATAAAAAGGTTTTTTTAGTTCTGTCTGTAGGATCTTTTAAGTAACCCCCTTTTAAAATTATCTTTTCTCTGCATTCCTGTTCTCAAGCTCATTAAGTATGTTTTCCTCTGAAGAGCTGAAGTATAGTTAATCCCCCTGCCATGTTTGTCGCTCACACACTATTTTGTACCTCAGGACTCTGAGTCTGGTTTGTAGCTTCGTTGAATGAGCCAGCTGGAAAACATATAGTCTCCTTCAGGTTTTCAGGTCTCTGAATTTTCACTGTCTCCTTAAAAAGCCTTGACTGCTCAACTAACCCGCCTCCAAACTACTGCCCTACAGAAACCATTTGATAAACTAATACTATAGTTTTAGGCTAAGTTTTGGGTGTGTTGGATGGCAATAGATAACTAATAGGCACAGAATCTGGTATAGCAGACTTTCAGAATTTCAAATAGCCCCTAAGGGTCACACTGCACTCTAGGTTCCCCATTGTAAGGGAACATGATAAGGAGTGAGGCTCATCACTAAACTGCTCGCCTTTGGTCTCTCTTTCATAGTGGCATCTTTTGTTGAAAGCCTGTGGGCACACAGCAAGAGCACATAAGCTCTAGGGGCCTTCCTCCTTTCCCTGGGTCTGAGCTTATCGTGGGCATTGGCTGTGCTCTGGAGTTTCCATTTAATACATCCTATAGATGATGGATTTGGGGAGATGGGTTGAAACAGGATCTCTCTATGTATTCTTGACTGTCCTGGAACTCACTATGTAGACCAGGTTGGGCTTGAACTAACAGATATTTGCCCGCCTCTACTTAACAAAATACTAGGATTAAATGCATGCACTACCATGTCCGGCTAGATGATGGATTTTTAAGTAAGCATTTTAATTTGCTGCTGTCGATGAAATATATTCTCACCCAAAAGCAGGCTTGTCCTACCTACTTCCCAGAGCTCTGTTCTCTGGGAAGTGTAGTTTCTAGAATTGGTCAGGCATTCTGGGTGTTCTGGTGAGATGAGCAAAGTCAGCTACAACCTCTAGGGAGCAGCAGCTCAGACTTGCAGGCTGAGAAAACTTCCCAACAGCCAATGCTCATGATAAGTTCAGACCCAGGGAAAGGTTGAAGGGCCTCAGAGCTTGTGTGCTCTCTCTGTGTGCCCACAAGGCTTTCAACAAGGGATGCCACTCTAGTGCAGACCGTGAGCTTACCCCCTTCCAGAGCCTAAGCACCCAGGACCTTGCCCCACACTATTTTAAGAAGGCCTTGCTAATGCTCGTTAAGACACTCCACCCTGGAATATACCAAAAACTTTATGGCTGGGGCGTTGTCTGAGAGGATAGAAGTGGATACTCATTGTTCCTGTGACTTGCACGTCTAGGACACAGAATTTCAACCAAAGCCCTTCTCGTCTCTCTAGAGTAGATCACAACTCACTGCCTTGCCATAGTGGGCCAGGGAGTTATTCTACAGGGGAGCAAATTTAGGTAAGGACTAAACTCATAGGAAAGGTACCTACCCTTGACTACTCTAGACCAGCAAGTCTCAAAGCGTATTGCTGGGGCCACCAACATCAGAAAATTAAGCAGAAATACAGATTCAGCTACTTTTTCCAGAACTGTGGAATTCAAGACTTCAGGGTACTACTCTGAACAAACAGACCTGTGATGCACAATTAACTCACCCAGACCCCTCAGTTAAATGAATTGTAGTGAAAGCAAAGGTGAGAATTCATATCTCATCTGCATTCCTTCTCAACTGGCTTCATTGACTATGCCCTGTGCTCTGAGGTGACCCCAT
The DNA here is from genome assembly GCF_008632895.1 of Mastomys coucha. NCBI lineage: Eukaryota > Metazoa > Chordata > Mammalia > Rodentia > Muridae > Mastomys > Mastomys coucha. The sequence goes on from NW_022196915.1 coordinate 19,927,285, forward strand.
GAGGCAAACACTAGAGTGAGTCTTTTCCCAACTCCATATTCAGTGACATCATGAAATTGGCCATGAAGGAAAGAGACCTGTGTACTATGGAGGATGGCAAACATGTAAACTGGGTGCTTTGTCTTCTATATTGTCAGACCACACAAACCCAGACCTCTGTGTTCCAGGGAGCTTGGTCAAGGTTGTCACAGGAATGTTTCTTTGTTAGACTCCTTACAGATAAGCTCACTACAGGGTTAACACACACCACACCACCTAACAGGAGAGCAGACTTCTTGGGGCCACCACACTCTGCCCCACCCCCGGACCCTCAGATCAAAGCTTCAGTCCTGACCTTGGGAAAGTTAGAGGTGCAGTATTGGGTGAAGCCACAGGTTGGTGTCAAGGTCCCTTGCAGGGACAGGGCCACACAGGGATTCCCTGGCGTACAAAGGGACTTGTGGATCCCAAAGTCCCTGTCTGGCTCTCCCACAGGAGCTTCTTGGAAGTGAGCTGAGCTGGTGGGAAGCGGCCGCACAAAAGGGAGCAGGATGGGAAGTGACAGCTCAGATCCCAGCTTGCCTTTGCAGGCAGCAGAGATGGGAGCCTGCCCTTTGCCTCCCCCACCCCATCCTCTAGTGCAGGGAGGGAGCAATAGCAGCACCTGCCCCACAGGGCTTCTCGTCAATCATGTAGGCTTAAGAGCCAGGAACATAGTACCATTTCCCACAACAGAGGCTATTTCTGCTTTCCCTTCTAGCCTGGGTAGAAAGTGATGTCAGTGAAGATACTGTTACTCCCATTGTGCAGATGACGGTTCCTGAAGCAGAGGGAAAACACACAGCAAAGTACCCCATCACAGAGTCAGTTACGGAAACAGCATGTGCTGAGACTCAGTGAGGGACCTCGCCCACGCCCTCTAATGAGCACGTTCTCCCATCCTGGGGCTGCTGTCCTAATTTATTCCCTGTAGCTCCAGGCTCCCTAGCAAGAATGCAACCAGTAATTCAGTTACAGCAATTACCAGCTGGATCCCTGGCTTATTGCTATAATCTCCCTAGAGCAAGCCTCTGTGGGTACAGATACCATTCCGCCTTGATGTTGCTTAAATGAGAAGAGGCATTTCCATATGTCCCTGAAGCACAGATGCCAGCAGGCATAAGGTTCCCATTGCCCTGCTATGGCCAGGACTTGCCAGAAAGACTTGACTCTGCTTCAGGTTAATGTTCCACCTTTCCGTCCCCCCCCCAACCCCAACTTCCTTATCTGTGCAACAGGAGGTATAGTTTCCCATGGGGACATTATGGGGTTCACTAAAATAAATGGTCCAGGCCTGAGAGCAGAGTGTCTACTTGCGGGCACAGAAACAGAGATGGGAAATGGTGAAAAAGACGGTGAGCTACCCACCTGAGCAAATGTGGACTCATGGATATGTTTCCCCAGCTGGTGTGGAGCCAAGACATAGTAGAGAGCTTTGCTTGCTACATAGTTTTCAGCTCAGCATGATGGTACACACTTTTAATCATGGGCACTCAGGAGACAGAGGCAGAAAGATCTCTATGAGTTTAAGGTCAACCTGGTCTACATGATGAGTTCCAGATCAACCAGAATTACATGGTGAGACCATGTCTCAAAACCAAGTACACACAGTTGTTCTCACTATGTGCCAGGACCTATGCTCAGGACATCCCAGGTACTCATCCATTTCTGCTCAGAAACTCTTAGGATGCTCGAAGGTAAAGCAACTGAGGTACAGAGAAGCGACATGGTTTATCTGAAGCTGAGCCAGGCTTTCAACCCAAAGATCTGACCGTGGGAATGGAGTTTAAAATAGGTTTTCCATGGAGAGGATAGAGGTGTGTGTAGCCAAGCCACTTAGCTGAGCATGCATGGCGTTAAGGAAATCCTCCAGAGAGTAAAGCTGGCTCTGGCTGGCCTGTGGGTGAGAGAAGCAACACCGCATGCAGGACTTACAAAGCAGAAATCTAGCTTATGGAACTCACCTGTAAAGTGAGGGTTACTATCCCATTATACAGACCTATAGACTGAGCTTTAGAGAAAGCATCTAAGGGGGTCCTGGAGCCAATACATCATGGATTCCAAAGGACATGCTAGGCACTATCTAGGCTGTGACTTTGTGCATGTTGGTGACTCCTGTTCTGTAGTAAAGAAATAAAACATCAGGCTGAAAATGCAGCTTGGTGGCAGAGCCCAGGCCTAGAGAATGAGATCCCCAATGCTGCAGTGATAATTTCCTAATAATTAAGTGAATAGACAAATGAAATCAAATGAGAAATGAGTGAAGCCTCATCCTGCCTGACCATAGCAGATTGAACTCACATAGACCTGGGGTGCTGCCTGTCCCCTATGTCACATCCAGGACTCTCCCCTCATGCTCCACACATGGGATCCTACAGTGAGCCTTTGGAAGGGGGCAGGGGCGGGAGGAATAGCAGGAGTACCCAGCACTGTCCTCCTGCCCCCCACCCGTCTTGCTTTGCCCACTCTTACACTGGGAAGTCCTGGTCCACCCTCTTGGGCCCCTTGTTGGAAGAACCCCTCCCACCCTCCAGCTGAATGTACAGATGGGAAAGGGTGTCCTCTGTGCTTGGTCCTGTGCTGCAGAAAGGACACACATCCTTCCCACTGGTACCCAGCCTGCCTTGCCAGGAGAAGGGCTGGGCCCTGTCCTAGCACCACCCCCCCACTCCAACGAGCCCTTTCCCAGCCGGCTCAAGTTTCTTATTTATGTTTGTCTCCATTTCAGGGATTTATTTCTCTACAAGGGACACAAGTGGCTGAACTTCTTCCAGACCCTGAGGACCCAGGAAAGCACCTGTTTGAGATTACGCCAGGTAGGCCGAGGGTGCTTGTGTCCCATGTGTGCTGGGGTGGTCCTGGAGGCCCCACTGGGGCATGACTCTGCTCCTACCCCCAGAATCCTAGTTCTTGCAGGAGGGCTTACACTGTCCCCAAGCTAAGGCAGAAATATAGGCCAAAGCTAGAAAAACTGGAGGAAGGAATTAGAAATTTTAATCTTGTTATTTGGATAATTAGTTCTTGGATAAGAGAAAATGTTGGTTTTTACACTCATGATACACTGAAGCAAATATACAAAAATGCCTTAGAGCAGTGGATCTCAATCTTCCTAATGTTACAACCCTTTAATGCAGTTCTTCATGTGTTGGTGACCTCCAACCACAAAATCATTTTGTTGGTACTTCATAACTGTGTTTCTGCTGCTGTTGCGAATAGTAACGTAAATACCTGATCTGTGACCTGCCCCCCCAGGGGGTCGAGACCCACAGGTTGAGAACCACTGCCTTAGGGTGAGGCTACAAACCTACATATGGAAATAAAGTCACGGTTAAATGTTAACCAATACAGAAGACCATCATAAGGCTTATTATAAGTCCCAAAGCAGAATTACAGGACCCATTGACCTGTTAGCAGACACACACACACACACACACACACACACACACACACACACACACAAAAGGCTTTTACAGTTCCAGGTTGTTCAACGTAGTCCTTACTAAGCTAAGTATGTGTCTGTCGCATGAGCCCCCTGTCACCGCAGGGCTCATTTTGCCAGGGATTTTAGTTCCCTTGACCTCCACCAGAATCAGCCTGAGATAGGATCTGGCCACTGTATTCTAGGGGTGGTCCCCCAGAGCACGAGAAAGAACACAGGGAATGGACCTGCCAGGGTGTGTTATGTTAGTGAATGGTCTGATACAATGACACCCGGCTCTGCCTCTTTGGGGCCATCTGAGATGGTGCAGGGTGGGCCTGAGAGTTGTCTTACCCAGGTAATGAGTGGCTAGAGGCATCCCACCAACTTCCACCTGCAAGGTCTTGAGAGATACACCCTTTGGGGTTAACCCTGGCATTTCTGGCCCATCTTACGTATGGGCCAAAATGTCTGTGACAGAGTTATTTGAGGACAGTTACAGAGACTGGAGGAAAGAGACCACCAGTGTGATGGGAGGAATGATTATAGGGGGTGGGAGCATGAACAAGATGCTTCCTCTGGGAACCACTGAGTGTTTAAGATTCTCCATGGGTAGAGTCTGTGATACAGTACCTTTACAAACACAGAGGGGTGCAGTAGACACTATGAGGAAATGACCAGGCTCTCGCTGTCTACCAAGGGGTAAGATGGGCCCAGGCTGGGGCCAAAGATCTGCAGGCCACCATCCTGGGGATTCTGAGAGGCATAGGTAGAGTGAAAGTACAAACACACACTTTTCAGCTGGGTGTGGTGGCACATGACTGTAATCCCAGGCCTGGATTTAAAACTGCACTCAGAAAGTGCAAGCAGGTGGGGCTTGGGGCACAAAATAGAAAAAGGCCTTGCCTTCCCCCTTCCCCCTAATCTCATTTCTATTTTATATTGTTTATATGTAGATATGTGCATGTTATATATGTATGTGTGTGTATGATTTTCTATGTCTATGTAAAATCATAGGATCCACAAATGAGAGAAAACATATTATTTGTTTTTCTGAGCTTGAGTCATTTCAGTTAACATGGTGGCCTTCTGTTCTATCCATTTTTCTGCAAATGATCCAGTTAAATTCTTCTTTATGGTTGAATTAAACTCCATTGGGCAAGAAAAGAAAATAAAGGCTTATTTTACTGTGAGACATGAGTAAAGATTCTGCAGTGAAGGTAGGGAAGAGGGAAGCCCTATTGCCTGGGGCAGTAAGGACCTACAGGCCTGGGGTAGGTAAGGCTCAGCCTCGCAGTCTCTGGGCCTGGGAAGCAGCTGGCCAGGCAAGGCCAGAGTGCATAGTGGAATTCAGTGTGCACTCTGTCCATATTGAGAGAAAGGCACTGAACACATGCCCCAAGAATGAGTTGGGGGAGAGGCTCACAAGTTCTGTGTTCCTAATCTAGGGCAGAGCTATTTGCAAGGATTTCTTTGCCTAGAAGGATAGGTCTTTTGTCACAGACAGAAAATATATTCTAAAGGTCCTGAGAGCTGGGGGATAGATATTTGGTGACCTATTATTCCACCTATCACATAAATCATATATTTATAAGGTTCTGGGAGTAAGAGCCATTGTAAGAGCCATTGTGAGAGCCATTGTTCTGCCTATCACAATACTCAAACCCCGCTTTATTCCTCTTTCCCAGAAACAGATCCTGTAGATTAGAAAGAACAGTGACTGGGCCCTGGTGCACAGCTGGCCAGCTAGAAGAGCTGAAGCTCTGCTTTAGTCTGTTTTCTGTAGCCACACCTAAATTCCACAGATTGGGAGATTTGTCAAGTGGGCTGTCAAGATGGCTGGGGGGATAGAGGTGCTTCCGAGCAAGCCTGATGACCCGAGTGCCATCTTGAGATCTCATAAGGTGACAGGAGAGAACTGACATGAAGAATTGTCCTCTGATCTCCACACAAATGCATGCTCTGGCATGTTCACACCTGAGTTCACACACTTGTGCACATATGTACATGTTGTACATACATACACACATGTGCATATGTACACATACATACATGCACATGCATATACATGCACACACATATGAATATACACATATGCACACAAACATTTTAACTAATAAAGTCTATTCAGATCATGGTTCTGGGGACCAGGGGATTGAAGCTTAAGAGATTATACCTAGTAAGGATCTTCTCTTACACAGAATGAGGGGACCCTGCAGGGATCCAGGTAGGGAAGCGAACCCTCGAAGAGATGAAAATGACCCAGTTCAGATTGACTTCATCAACCTGGATCAGACTTCGGGGAGTCTAGTGCCAGGTGGCTCACTGTCAGCATATTTAAAACAACAGTACAATTTGGGAAAAAAATTTCCAGGCAACAATAATTCCAATTCCAAGTTCACAATAAAGCTTAGTGTGACTACATAGAAACTGCTCTTCAAAGTACGTGTAACCATGAGGGTGGGTTCTACAGCTAAAAGGCATAGAGCCTAGTGTGGTCTCCCACCGAGATAGCACACAAGTCAGCCAACCATCGAGTACATGTGGCATCTCCTCTCAGGATGGGTAAAGATCTAGGGAGGTAGAAGCCTGGACTAACCATCCTGGGAAATGTGGGTGAGGTCTGAATCTATAGCAAAAGGTGGGTGAGGTCTGCCTCCACTCCCAGCCTTGTGGGCAGAAAAAGCAGCATTGTATCTCCTCCTTGAGAAGAGGCCCTGTATGTTTAACATTCCTACCTTTCCTGAGTGATCTGTGGGCTCAAGGACCTTTGTGCCTCCAACAACAAGGAACCTGCAGAACCCCAAGGTATTGCAAAGCATCACATGGTGAAAGTGATGCCAAGAAGATGCAGGCTACCTAGCTTTTATGACAGGTCCATAGTGAAGGCAAAGTCTTCTGGGCCTGATTGCTTATTTGGGGCTTACCTTTTAACATGCCACAGTGTATGTGTGTGTGTGTGTGTGTGTGTGTGTGTTTGTGTGTGTGTGTGTTAAATTTTAACATGAGATTTAGTGGAGACCCTACAACCACAGGAAGCCCAAACACAGCCCCCCTGGCTTCCCGAGCCTCACAGGCTGCCCTCCAGCACGGGGTCCCTGATTCTGAGCCTTGTCCAAATGCTTATATTTTTTTTATGCTTCAGCTTTGAGGTTTGGTCTCGGACCCTTTTCCCAGCACAGAAGCTATTGCCTGGTTGAGCACCCAATTTGTGTGGCTCTCAGAGCTGCGGATATCTACTGTACCGCTTCTATTACGCAGCTCTCCCTAAGACCCCAGGTAGAAGCAGAGAAGTACTGAGGCCACTCTGGAAAAGCAGAAGAAGTGGGTAAGGGACCCCTTGGGCCCCAGGCACAGCACATTCAGTGCTGATGGAGGCCCTGGGGTAGCTCTCTTTCCTCCCCTCTCTCCAGGGGCTCTGCAGTCTTGAGACTTCCTTACCAACCTAGTCCCAAGCACTCAGGAGATTTTGGCTACAGCTACAAATATTCCACTCCCTTTATTATAGTCCGTGAAGGTGTGGCAGCCCAGAGATGTTAGGTGAACCATCTGAGGTCAAACGGCTGGCAGAAAGGGAACCTGTTCCTCCTAAGTCAACCTGTCTCAGGTTGAGCTTTATGTGACTAGTTTCCAACAGAGGCTCCAGACAGGGGCCTTGTGGCTAGAAAAGGAAGAATAATAATAAAGTTAGGGTCCAGAATGGCAATAAGCACTATAATTTCCACTATGACAGAGCTGAGGCAGGAGTATTACCATTTTGAGGTCAGCATGGACAAAGAAGGAAGGAACAAAAAAAGGGAAGGCTGAGTGACCCCACTTGAAACAAGAGCCACCATAGGAAGCTCAAGGAGCCTCCTCACTCCAGTCCCAGTGACCTGTGGTATGTGTCTGATCTTGAGCTGGCCTCCAGAGGCCCTGGTGAGAGCAGGGCACAGTCTCTGCCCTTAAAGAATCAGGGGACATTACTTATCATCCTGAGCTTGAGACAAGGTAAATGACTTATTTAGTAGGGTGAGACTAATTACCTGGGGACAGAAACAGGAAGTATGGCTGTGAGGGCCCATGTTGGCATCTCCCAGCACTGAAGCACATGAAAAGTCTGGGTAGGAGAGGGGTGATCTGTATGGGTAGGGCTTCCCCACCATTCTGAGGGTACCTGAGTGATAGGTCTTAGGCACAGAGAAGTGAAAAAGACAGAAAGACACCTGATATTGAAGCCTGGATCCAGTGCCTCTGGGATCAATGGCAGGAGAGGAGAAAGAACAGACTCATTGACAGTGTTCTGAGCCTGGCACAGCCACTCGTTCTGCACTGGGTACCCTCATCACCTAAGGAGGAAAACTTGACAACCCTTGGAGATGTGATCATTCTTAGGATGATCGTCTAAGTTTAATTCATAGTTCCTATTGCCGCCTTCAATCCTATGGAAAGTGACAGCTATAAACACGATTTAAAATGAAGAAAAGCAATGGTGTGAGTGCCACCTAGTGGACAAACTTGTCAATGCTATCACCACTCATGTGCTGCAGTATCCAAGCAACCCTTTCAGCTGGGCTTCAAAGAGAAGGAGAACCACAGGTCCAGCAAGGTATAAGAGGACAGTGTCACTGGGGAAATGAGTGCAGGGCTCCTATCATCTGGCTGTGGTACATGGCTCCATGCCCACTTAGTCGATATACATAGCATGCAGGTCACCGCTTACTAAATTCAGGAGAGCAGAAAAGTGTGGTTGCCAGCACTTTTGGTCTTGCTTGGATTGCCTAATATGTAGCTTGGTGGGGGTGTTGATATGGGGTCTTATTTTGTTGACAGGCCTAAAACTGGTTATGTAGACCAGACTGGTCTCAAACTCATAGAGATGCATTTGCCTCTGCTTCCTGAGTGCTAGGCTTAAAGGCATGAGTCACTACAGCTGGCCTCTGGAGTTTTCATGGTGACCAGGCAAGGAGAACCAAATTAAAGCCTGATGCAAATGGGACACTGACTGCAACTTGGCTCAAAGCATCTTTTTCCTAAGTTATACAGAATGTGAAGCCTCCCTGAGATCATTGACCCTAGAGCCCAGAAAGAAGAGAGGAGAGAGGGCCACTATTGGAACTCTCAGGATATGAGGCTACCAGAGGAAGTACAAAGAAAATAAATGCAGTCGATACCTCCTTTTCCATGCATCATAGATTCTTTATATCAGGTTAACTGCTATTGGTATGTGTGTGTGTGTTTTATCATATATATGATATCACACACACAGATAGATAGATAGATAGATAGATAGATAGATAGATAGATAGATAGATAGATAGATAGATAGAGATATGATAATTTTTGAGACAGCTTCTCTGTGTAGCCTAGCTGTCCTGGAACTCACTCTGTAAGCCAGGCTAGAACTCAGAGATCTGCCTGCAGCTGCCTCCTAGAATGGTGACTAAGAGACCCAATCTTCAAGAAAGGACTGAAGGAAGACTAATGGGTAGTGAACCAGAGCAGAATGCTGTAGTTCAGTACTTAAAGCTGTGACCCATATTTTAGTAGCAGTAATTACTAACCACAGAGGAAGAGGAAGGTGGGATTCATCTAGAGATGCCAGTTTGTTTGCCTTTACCACTAGAAGCAGAAAGTTGCCTTGGTCCCCTTTCCTCAGAAGGCACTGGTGCCCCAGCTGTGCCCCTCTCCCAACCAAATCTGTAGTGGAGAAGGAAAGAGAGGGTAGACACCGTTCTCCTGGCAGTGCCACAGGAAGAGGACGTGAAGTTAGCTGACTATAGGGCAGGCATCAGGGTCCTGACCCAGGCAGATGCAATGCAGTCAAGCAGGCAGAAAGAGAGACAGAGAGAGAGAGACAGAGACAGAGACAGAGAGAGAGAGAGAGAGAGACAGACAGACAGACAGAGACAAGACAGAGACAGAGACAAACAGAGAGACACAGAGAGAGACAGAGACAGACAGACAGACAGACAGAGAGACAGAGACACAGAGAGAGACAGAGAGAGACAGAGAGGGGAGATAGAGAGGGGGGAAGAGAGAGAGAGAGAGCTCTAGATTCTAGATGGCTGCAGGTGAAAATACCAGATGACCACCTGGGTCCAAAACCTGTAGTCCTTTTCTGAACTCTGCCTGGAAGCTGCACCACAGAAAAGGGGAGCCCTCTCGTCTTCCTAGTACTGGCTAGTACTGGAGGGTAGAGCTCAGAAACAGAATTAAGATGACTTCTATATGATTCATACATGATAGCTGCTGGGTTTCTGAGGTTGTAGACCAGGATATGGGTGCAGAGAACTAAGTTATTGTGTGCATGCATCCTTTATCTGAAGGCTAAGCACTTGCCATGCTAATATCACTAGCCCCAGGACTAACCTGTGCTAACTCCTTTATTCCAAAATACCCAGTAAGTGAATAGTGGAATTTGATGGATCCCACAATTACAGGTGAGGAACCTCCATTCCAACAAGCTCCGTCATTTGCTAGAATCCCAGAGCCAGAGGCTGGAGGAGTTACACCTTGAGCTAGCTCAAGACCAGAGCCCTGTCTCTGATTAGCTCTCTGAGGCCTGAAGGAGCTAGGTAACACCCCCCCCCCAAGGGCTGAACTCTGTGTGTGTCGGGGGGAGAGCTCTGCATCTTCTATGTAGACTTTTCTCTTACCCCAGCAGTATTCTGGTAAACCTTGTCCTTCCCATCTTTGTACACTTGATCTTATGAGGAGTTCTTGGCATCGTGAGTGTCTGGTTCTAAGCCCCGTTTAGGCCTCCCTCTAAACCCACAAGAAAGAGTCAAGGAGTGGGGGTTCTGCTTTGGCATACTAGACTGAGAGTGCTAAGGCACTGTGTAGGCCATACCCATGAGATGTTCATGAATTAAGTAGCCAGTAAAGTACTGTAACTCCTTGCTAACTTCTCTCTCGCAGTATTCACATGATGCTTCCCATAGGGAGGCAAGTGAGCTGATGGATGTAGACCAGAACCCTGGGCTTTCAGCCAGGTAACTAACCAGGGTCTCAAGTCTTCATTGCTCAGCATACTTCATAGGAGGTCCCAGGGCAGGTATCAAATGCTAACTCTAGCTAACGCCTGCAGAGGAAGAATTGATAAGAAAGCTATAGGACCACACAGAATCAGCCAGATACTGGGAGCTGTATGGAAGGACTGGGCCGCAGGGCTGCCCAGGGGTCAGGAGCTGTGCTGGGGTCATGGTGGTGCATGCCCTGTTCTGGGGAGGTTGAATGCTAAGAGTTGTGCACCAGCCTAGCGTTCAGAGCTGCCTGTTCTGATCCAGCCAGCAGTTTGGAGTATATCAGAGGTCTGGAATCCACTATCTCTAAGACCTGACCTTGAAAGGGAGCCAGCACCAGGATTACTCTGCAGGAGAGTGATACTGTGTGTCTGACATGCCAGAAACAGCCCTGATCACTGCGGCAGGCTGAGCAGGGAGGGAGACTGATACGGTTCTATCTCCGCACCTGGTACCAGCCAGCCTGCATCTCAGCTCCACCCTGTGCAGTCCCGCAGAGCTTGCCTGAAGAGCACCAGAGGCTGGGTCCTTTCTAAAAATGAAGTCAGAAACTCCCACCAGCAAGTGTGGAAGAATCAGCAAATTCTAGAGTGGCTGCTTGCACTTTCCTGCTTCTTAGTCTGGCCTCCTACTCTCTTGGCTCAAACTCTCTCAGCTACATACAGGAGCTGGTGTAGGAAACTCCCAAGGGTGTCCTTTGGGGAAGTGTCCCTGGGAGCCATAGCCATAAGCAGGTTGTGGTTGGTGACTAACTTGCTTGCTAGGAACCACCATCCACAAAAGAAGAAACTGAATAATGCCAGGTAAAAAGTATTTTTAACAATGTGCTTTATGCAGCCCACGAGATCCCAAGTGTTACTACCCCAACATTAGTAAAATAGTGGGGAGGGGGTCCAGGGACTGGAGATGAATGTAGAGCCTGGAACACACTAGCATGTCCTCTATCAACCTCTAGACACAACTGAAATATTTTTAATTTTCTTTCTAAATTTAATGAGTACTTTTTACTCTGGACACTTTTCAATTCGGACACTCAAATTTCAGTATTTCTTTTCTTCATACATAACCATACATTGATATGGTTGATTTCAATTGCTTTCATTCCCTATGCTCTCTCCAGCAGCCCCCTCTTCCCCCTCTGGAACCCTTCTTCTTCCCAACAGTCCCCCTCCTACTCCTCGGGTTCTGTGGGACCCACTGAGTTTTATTAGGGTTGCTTGTATGAGCATGGGTGGTGGCAGGAATTGGGGTGAGGATCAGTAGCCCCCAGCTACTAACTACCAATAGAACCTTGGAGAGGGGTGGGGCCCCACTGATGATGAATGTTGTTAGGCCCAGTCCAGTCCGCACAGGACCCTAGCTGCATTGGGATGCTGGCAGCTCTAGGTTTATAGAAGCCACACTGGACAGCTTGAGCCCGAGGAGGAGGAGTACAGGGTGCCTCCTGGCAGAGACTAGGTATTCCACAAGACACTCAGAATGAGAAGGAGGGAAATGGAGGGGTGTATATGTGATGAGGAAGCTGGACTCAGACAGACCTGACACAGACTGCAGCTCTCCAGTCACTAACTGGTCACTAACTGGGAAACCTTGGGCCAGTAACTTCAGCTCTGTGGTTCTTGTGGCTGAGCATTGCTCAACATGACCTGCAGAGATGGCTCCTCAAGGGTCTCTGCTCGCACTCAAATCCCACTGCAGTGTGTTGGAGACCTTCAGCTAGAATCTCCTTTTACAGGGTAGGGTACCATGGGAAAAGACCTTCACTTTCAGCCTTACACATGGAGGTCATGGTCTCTATCAGATGACTGGACATCAGCCATTTCTCTTGAGTAGGCCAATCAGAAAGCACATCCGTGAAAGAATGAGATCCTGTCCTTATAGCAACATGGGTGGGACCAGAGATCATCAAGTAAAGTAAAATAAGTGTGTCCTTACTTTGTGGAAGCTAAAAAGATGATCTCAAAGAAAGGGGAAATAAAATACTGCTTGGTAGAAGGTGGGGAGGGCTGGAGAAAGAGTTGGGAGGACAAGGGTCCAGTTTGATAGAAGGGATAATTTCTGATGTTTGATAGCACAAGAGAGGAACTGTCGATGACAACAATTAGGTGAATAACCAAAATAGTTAGTAGAGAGGTTGTGAATATCTTCAACCCAAAGAAGTGGCCAGCAGTTACCGTGTTCTGTTGCCACACATTGTGATGGAAGGCCACACAGCATTCATAATCCCTAAGTGTCTACTAAAAATACATTGTACAATGGTTGGAGGTTGCCTTTATTATCCCACCAGAGCTATTACCTGGACAGCCTGGCTGTCTAGATATCCACACTGTATAATATTACAGTTTAGTTGACACTTCCTGACTTCGTAGACACCTATGTGAGGCACAAATGTGCCTGCCTTTGTGTGTCTGGTCCTCCATGAAGACCTGGTCTGGTTAAGTGTTTGCTGAGTGACAGGATGAGAGGCCATCTGCTGTCCCTTCAAGTGTCATTGGCTTTGTTACTAGGGCAACACATGACTTGATTATCCTAACTCACATTTCTGCAGGACACAAATAGTAGGAGGTTCTTAAAGTGACAGAGGTTTTCTGTAGAAAGAGAGTGGAAGCGAGTTCCCACCTTGTACTGGGACAGTGTGCAGGCAAGGGTGTGACTGGAGGAGAGAAATAACTTTGAATGTTTGATAGCACAGAGGGGGACCTATGGTTGACAGTAAATTGTAATTTACAGAACGGCTAGTGGGCAGGTTTTACGTTTCCCCTACCCAAAGAAGTGCCATTTGACTGACAGGAACTCGCACGGCCACACAGCACCTCACAAGCAGGCACAGTGACATGTATCCCGACACGGCTGTGAATGGGGAGCACACTTGTGCTCTGTAGATGTGGACACTGAGGCACAGAGCGGTCACTGTTTCAAAGTTCCATGACTAGTACAAAGTGAGGCTCCAGTCCAGGTGAGACCCCCCTCCAGGATACCACTCTTAGCAGGGGGCCAGTGATGGAGACTACAGCCTTGGGATAGCAAGGACTGTGGACAAAGCCCTCGGGGTGCCAAGCTTGGAGGCTGGTATATGGAGGAGCTGTGTCAAAATGCCAGCTCAAAGTGAAGATGTATATAAAGCCCTAGATAAATTTCGAATGTGGAAGGAAGGTGGCAGAGGATTAATAGATGGGGGTTGGATGACCCAGGTTACCCTAGGGGCCCATGTTCGGGGTCCTCTGTCTAGGAAGCTTTAGTCCAGGCACTCAGGGGCTAGGCTGCTCTTTAGACTCTTCCTCTGGGCTTGGTCAGTGGGTCAGCTCCATCAATATCACCAGGGAATTTGTTGGAAATGCTGATCCCCGGGCCGCACCTAGACCACCGGGGGTCATGAATGCTTCATGTTTCAGGAGTTTGGAAAACAGTACTTGGAACAAAACAGCCTCAAATCCATCCACGAGCTCTGCTAGGCAGGAACTCAATCAGAACACTCAGAGCCTGGGGTGTGGCCTTCAAAAGATATTTGCCTCAATGACGCCAGGAAGGAGCAACCACAGAGGAACAGAGAGGGTGCAGGAGGTGACAAATGGTAACCAGAAATGGAGCATAGCTCTAAAGCTACAAGCTGAGCTTCGTGCCAGGGCTCATTGCCGGTGTCTGATTTTGGCCTGCAGACATATTTTGTTTGGCTCATGAGATGTCTTTTTTGAAACAGAAGATTTTACCTATAGCAGTATAGACCCCCACAGGGAAAGTCCCTTTCTAACCATGTGCTTTTCAACTAGGTCCAAGCATCTCCTGCAGTGTATGCCCAAGTGTGAGTGATTGTAATTTTGAAAAAAAAAAATACTACTAATTTAACATTTTCAGAGGGAGCAGCATTGTTCTGGAGTATGAGAATGTCAGGAATTGACTGGAATTTCCAGAAAGACAGTAGCAGATTGAGACCTTCTTCAACCTAACATCCAACATTCCTGCTGACTTTAGACAAATGGACATGAGGGCCACAGTGGCAGAGGGAGGGAGGTTGCTGTCCCAGCCAGACAGTGTCCCCCAGAATTCCTGCCCACTGGCACCTTAGTCTGACCTTATTTGGAAGTAGGGTGCTTACATATGCAATAAACTGAACTGAATCCTAGCTGGACAGGCCCTAAATCCAGTGCCTGGAATCTTTGTGGGGAGGCAGGGGACACAGGGACAGAAAACCTGTGGGGAGTGGGGAAAGAGACTGCAGCCTACAAACCAAAGAATGCTAAGGAAGGTCAGAAGCCACACGAGGCTGTGGGAAACGAGGAAGGAGCTTCCCTAGAGATGCAGAGGCTGCAGGCCCTGATGGCATCTTGTAGATCTCTGCTCTTCAGGTCTCTCACAGTGTCTGTTGTTTTAAGTCACGCCGTGTGTGGGTACATATTATGGCAACCCTCTGTACCACAGTGGACTTGGGAATGGCTCCTGTCCTCAACACTGCACCTTGCCTGAGACACCAGTTGTTCTGACCTCGGAGTCCTCAGCACACATTTATGAACTGCAACTAAGATGGCCCAGCCCCTTTTCCCACTGTTCTCCCACAGTGGGGCCTCAGTCTTCCTGGCACTCCTCTCTGCCCAGTGCTTCCTGCCATGCTATAATAATCACTCTGCTTGCAGCACCAACTGGGGCCTCTGGGATTCATCCTGAAATTTTTGTGGCTTGGGGGAAGGGGTAGAGATGCAGGCATCTAAGAGGCTCACTTGGAGTATCTGCTGCTTCTTAGCTGTGCACACCACTCATTGCCCTGAGCCTCATTGATCGACATGATCTGAGAGTCCTTAAGAGCTTCAGACGGGGCAGTGCCTAGCATGAAGCAGGTGCTTGGTGGACGGGAAAGCTACCCTTAGTCTGTTTTGGAGGTGAAAGGAAAAGTAGGGGCTCAGGACCCCCAAGACCAAGGTCTCAGCACAAAAGAGATATATTTGCCCCAGAGAGACAGAGAGCAGGAAACAAGAGACAAAGACAGGAGATGAAGGAAGAGGAAGAAGAGGAAGGAAACAAGGTAGAGGGAGAAGAGAGAGGGAGAAGTGGTATTTGTTCCAGAGTGGATAGATACTGGATAGACAGAAGACAGACTTGACACAGGAAAATAGCAGTTTCCTAAGGTAAAGGGGAAAACCCCATGTCAGTATGAGGTGGATTACTTTTAATTGGACATGTTAATTAGGTGAGCCAAAGGTGGCTTCTGATTGCTGGAGTTCAATACTTTGATAGTTGGACCTTGGTAGTCAGTCTCGAGAGGAGGAAGTGTCCAAATAAGGGAATAGACCTTGGTGGCTAGCTTTAGGAATGTGATCTAACGGTTTTTAGCAAGGCAGAGGGAATCGGGGAAAAGAGCAAGGCCTGCCAGAGCCATGCTCAGCACGCTCGAGCTGGCTAGAGTCTCTTCAGGAGCTTGCTATAACTGAGTGTTGTACAGTGAGTGGGTAACAGTATTTATTTAGCTCTTAGTTCTGGAGACTGGGAAGGCTTTAGTTAGGGTTATAAGTTCTCTGGAGTACAAGAATTTATAGAATGAATCTCTCTCTCTCTCTCTCTCTCTCTCTCTCTCTCTTTCTGTGTGTGTGTGTGTGTGTGTGTGTGTGTGTGTGCGTGTGTGCGTGTGTGCGTGTGTGCGTGTGTGTGTGTGTGTGTGTGTGTGTGTGTGTGTGTGTGTGTGACTTACAGGCTATGGTACAGCTATGGCAACAATGTCGGTCTGTGAAAGGAAAGTTCACGAATCCAGCAGCAGCTCAGTTCACCAGGCTGGATGTCTCAGTTCATCTTCAGTATATGCCGGAATCCCAAAGAAGTAGGCTCTGATGCCAGTGAAGGAATGGACTTGCTAGGAAGGCAAGAGCAAGCCGGCAAAGAATAAAAGCTTCCTTTTCCATGTCCTTACACAGGCTTCCAGCAGCAGGTGTGGCCCAGGTTAGAGGTGTGTCCTCCCACCTCAAAGATCCAGATTAGAAATGGATCTCTCTACTTCAAATTAATTGAAATCTCCCACAGGTATGCCTCCCATGTGAAGGTTTTAGTTAATTCCAGATGAGGTCAGGTTGATGACCAAGAATCCTAATTGACACTGACACATGACAGTGCGTGACTACCATGTTCAACCTCTGCTTAGAACCTCACACAGCATCTTACGCAGCATCCTGCATGGTAAAGGCAACTTATGGTGAGACAGAGGGAGTATGCTTGCTCTAGCCTATGTTGCTCTTCCATTTTATGTTTGTGTACATGTGTGTACATGGGTGGCATGCATGTGTGGAGGTTGACATTGGATGTCTTCAATATTTGTTCTCTACCTTATTCTTTGATACAGGGTCTCTCACTGTACCCAAAGCTCATAGATTCTAATAGATTTGCCGGCCCGCAAGCCCCAAACCCTCTTGCCTCAACCTCCCCCTTAGTGCTGGAATTAGAACTGTGTCTAGCTGATATGTGGATTTTGGGGATCGAACTCAGGTCCTAGCCTTACACAGCAGGTACTTGATTGACTAAGCCTCTTCCTGGCCCTTCATCCTTTTCTTATGAAGTCACTAATCCCATCCCAGGGTCCCACCCCGCAACCCCATCTAATTCTAATAATCTCCCAAAGCTCTGCCTCCAGATACACACACCATTCATTCACATTTGGGGGATACATTTCCAGCAAATGAACCTTCCGACAACATATTCAAATAACAGTACCTGCATTGCCCCTGTGGAGGAAGGATGGAACACACCAACACGCTGAAAAATCAGGCCTTTCAAGAAAGGCCAACCTGGAGCTTGTGGGGTCAGGGAAGACAGACCTGCAGTCAGCCAGCCGACTGGGAGGTGGGGTCCTGCTGCTCTCGTCAACTCTGAATGCTCAGGACTCCAGCAGGGCCTCTGGCCTGAGAGTTCCCATGTCTGGTGCAGAGTAGTTCACTACAGTACTTGTAGCAGGAAGAATGTGGGAGAAGCAAAGAGCAGTCCCCCAGATGCGTCCAAGAAGCAGCCTTCCGTGAGGGTGTGCACTGCAGGAATGTGGAGAGCAGAGGGTTGCTCGCTTCCCTTAACCCCAGAGAAGCTGATCTTTGTACCCTGAAGGGCCGCTTAAGTGGCTCCCTTGAGTATGTAAATGCAGGACCAGTCAATAGCCAGTGCCCTCAGATTCCTGTATAGAGGGCCTTTTGTGGCCATAGGTGGTGGGGTTTGCTTTTTTTTTTTTTTTTTTTTT
>NW_022196915.1:19944942-19950135 GCF_008632895.1 Mastomys coucha
TTTTTGAGTGGTTTAGCAAAGATTGGGGGATTTCTTTCACAGGCAGAAAAAGGAGTGATCAGCTAGGAGACCTGGGAAGGAGGAAAAAATCTGAGGACTGAGTTACACAAGAGTTTTGATTCTGGAAGCAAGGAGACACACCAACACAGTATTTTCATGGTCTAGATAGATACAGATACAGATAAATGAAATAAACATTACCTGTATCCCAAGACCCAGACACTCACTGTCACGGGGTCTGGCAAAAGAGTTTTTGTGCTTAGGTTCAGCGCCCTCCAACACCCCCACCCCATATCACTTTTATTTAACCTTCTGGAGAATTGATTTCATGTCTCCCTGCAGATCCCCAGTCTGGAGTCTATAAAGAAGGCTTCCTGGGTTTGGTTCAGGAAGGGTATGGGATGGCTAACCTATAGAAAGTAAAACCTGATGGCTCAGCAGTTAGGAGAACTGACTACTCTTCCAGAGGTCCTGAGTTCAATTCCCAGTAACCACAGGATGACTTACAACCATCTGTAATGGAATCTGATGCCCTCTCCTGGTGTGTCTGAAGACACCTACAGTGTACTCGTATAAATAAAATAAATAAATAAATCTTTTTTTTTTTTTAAAGTAAAACTTGAGCAAATCTACCCAATGCAGATTACCTGGGGTAGGGGCAGTGAAGATAGTGTGGGAGAGGACCACTGGGCACTGACAGGCCTCAGCCTAGCAGGGAGGTCAGGCTAGAGAATTCTGGCAATCCTGTCCCTCTGGGGAAGCTGTTGTTCTATGGTTCTCATCAGCATATCACCACATCCCTATCACCTCACTAGCAGTACCAAGCATGACTTGGGAAGGCCTTATTTCATGCCCACCATTCCCAATGCCAATGAGAGTTAACATTAAGGTATTCCCAGAAAGCAGGACACACACTTGAGAATCACTACAGAAAAACCACAGGGGATAGAGCATTGACCCAGTGGTGCGTCTGTGCTCTGAGCACACAGCAGAGAGCAGCTTGTGCGAGGCAGCCTGCTGGGCATTGAACAAATTGGCTTAGAGACCTGCTGGAATGTTGCCCTGGTCTTTTATTCTCTCACCACTAGGTGGCCGTAGGGAGCACAACGCACGGCGGGGGTGGGAGGGAGGTTGTTTTTTTCCCCAGCCTTCCTCTCCTCCCTCCTCCTTCCTTTACTAGCTCCACTGTTCTGACAAGAAAGCAAAGGATATTGGGCACTGCACACGTGTCAGCCTCTGTCGGTACTCACAGCTCTTAGCATATTCTGTCCCAGTCACTCTCCAGGTAAAGAGACAACTGGATTTTAACTTTGGCATCAACTTTGGTCTGGTCAAAGCGGTTTCAAACCACAGGCTTGGGCATCCAGTGGTCCACTTCTCTTTGCACCACTACTCACCTGAACTAGAGTCATCACTAGCAGCCCTGGTCCCTAAAATCTCCTGAGGGCCTCCCTGAGCAAAGGCAGAGGTCTCTAGAAAGGGACACTGAGGGCCCAAAAGGAGCTTGAATTCCGAGTGCCTTCTTGGAGCAGTACTATTCCTCCCCTCCTTGTAGTGACTCATAAGAATGGCGACCTGAGCAGGAAAGAGTCCTTGTGGGATGACGCCAGGCAAGTTGGGGGCGGGGCACTTGCTACAGCACTGCATACCAGCCACCTTGAAAATGGGCCCAGTGCCCTGCTCTGTTGATGGCATGCTGTAAACTGGTTTTAGTGTCTCCCCATCAGTGACCTGTGGTAGACAAGGTAACTGACCCCAGGGCTTGCCCATGGCAGGGACTCATGTGGTTATCAAGATCTCCTGTAGCGGCACCAGCAAAGCATCCCAGTTTGCAGTACTGGGATAAGTGGTCCTGACATGAGGCAGGAGTCGTTCACAATGAAGGATCTCATCTCTGGTGTCTGTCCTGGGAGTGCTGCTGTAGCCTTGAAAGGTCCACATGTCCTGTCGACTGCAGAATCATTGTCTTCCCTCTAAATGCTGTTAGGGTGGTCTCAGTCCAGGAACCCTAGCTGAGGATCACGGGTACGAAAATTGAACAGGGACAATCAGTAGCTTGACCGCTTTGTGTCTGATCTCCCCACTTATAAATCAAGATTATAATAGGGCTCTTGTGGGGATTGATGCAGAAATCTCAGAACTGTACTAGCACACAGTAGGTGTTCGTTACAGGTCATTTTGATTACTGAAGCGCACAGGCCACATTGTGACTGCTGTCCAGACCACTTCTCATCTATCTAGTACACAGAAATGTACCCAGACCCACAGAGACATACTGAGTATCTGGTGCTGAGGCTAAACCCATCTGTGGCAGCAAGCAAGCACCCTCTCCATGGCGGCAGGGGCAGCGGCAGGGGCAGCGGCTGGGACAGCGGCTAGGGCTGAGACCATCTACTTTTCCCCAAACTCCATTTGTCCTAGGAGTCGGGAAGGAAAGAGAAATGGAGAAATAACAGGTGGGGGCAGAAGTGGAGGAGAGGGAGACTTACCAAAGGACAATGGGCTTTGTAAAATCTCTCCCTTGGCAGTCTGGCCAACTTCAGTGGCTTCAGGCCACCGGAACAGAAAAAAAATGTACCCCAGGAATTTCTCTGCAACCATTGTTCCCCCTTGTCTTCCTCTGTGGGAATTCGGAGCTGTAAGACATTCCTCCCATAACCTTGGTCCACTGCAATTGAAGAGCCCTTGGTTGGGGCTGGTGAGTCTAGCTGTCCCAGCTCTGCCACCACCCTGCCCCCATGTCCTGGACTTGGGAGCGGGCTCTACAGATGTGCCAAGAACTGTCCTCCTCTGGCAGAGCTCAGTGACTGCTCTCAGAGTCTGCCCCACCTCTGACAGGCCTACCCCTCTCCAGAGCTGACCTTCCCACCCCAACCCCACCCCAGACAATTTTCACAGCTTTTTTCTCAAGCTGCCCAGGGCTGAATCTACCTCAAGATGGCACCATTACTTGGGGATTTTGGGAAGGGCCCACTGACTCCAGCAGAGAACTATAACCAGCAAGCCTTGAAGTTCCTTAGGAACTCCCTGAATGGCCTGATCTCCCACCAGGGGCTTAGGATTGAAAAGCTGGCAGCTTCAGCCATCTTAAAAACAGCTGTATATGCTCATGATTGCCTTCTAGATCCCAGGAAGGTGGAATCATAGGAGGTGTTCTAGGCATATGGGGCAACTCCTACTTACAGTACACAACCTTCCTGCCTTCTTTTCTGCAGTTCCCAGTCGTAGCTGAGGTGCCTGTGTCTGTGGTGTGTATGGGGATTGAGCCTGGAGCCTTACCAACTTAAGTGGTCCTGATACTGGCTTATTTCCAGACAGTTTAGGATCATGCAATTTAGAGTACAAAGCTATGCTTAGGAAACTATATTTTAAACCAAATTCTGTGCTTATGTGATTTTTTTTCCATTGTAGCTTAAGACCCTGGGCCAAATTTAGAAAATACCATCCACCAACCCACCAATCCACCCATCCACCTGTCCATCCAACCATCCATCCATCTTTTTAACTAACCATTGACCAACATACATTCATCTGTTCACTTCCATTCACATCCTCTTAGCCATCCATCCACCTATTCACTTACCCATCTAGCCAATAGTCCATCTCTAACCATCCAACCTTCTATTCAACTATTTTTCCATCCAGCCATCCACTCACTCATCTATTCAGCCAGCTATCCATTAATTCACCTATCTACATGTCCATCTGCCTATCTATCTGTTAATCCACCCATCTACCCACCCACCTATCCACACATCTATCTGGCCATTAATCCACTAATCCATCCATTAATCTTCCTCCACTGACCTTTTCACACATCCATTCATCCACCTGCTTGGTTGGTCACCTCTTTCTCAACTCCCTGACTATAAGCAAGTCTGCAGGTGTCTTCACCTCCTCAAATTTCAATTTTTTTCTTCTGTAAATGGAATAGTATAGCAGGTGCCTAGTGGGGTTGTTTTATATAGTTAACGCATACTAACATCTGTGAATTGTGTGGCACATGGTAGGGAGTATCTACTGAATGCTATTTTCCTTCTAGCTTGATGATATCACACAACAGGAAAACTATAAAAACCACAGTATATACCCAGGAATTAAAGGGTTTAAAACTAAAGGCAGAAACGATAGAAGCTCCTGACTTCCTATTTGTCTGCCCAACTGCCTAGGAGCTAGTATTTAAAACCGCTTTGAAAAGTCGAGTATCCCAAAATATATTTGAATGGTTCAACTGGGACGCTGACGCTCAGTTATAGGCTCATTCGAACGATGCAGCTTTGCCACTTCCTCTTAGAAAGATAAACAAGCAACCTCCAGTGGCTACTATGATGTTTTCTTTTAAATCCTGCTCCCCAAATGTAGGACTTGGCTGTTGAACAACTCCCCCAGGGGCTTGCTCCCCCTCGGATACTCTCCCTGAATGCTGGGAGCTCCAGCCTGGAATTCCTGGGGCCTCATTAAGCTGTCTGTGACAAAGTGATCTTGCCCGGTGCTAACACCGTATAAGTGACTTGGCAGCAACCAGAAGTCAGGGCTGGCTGGCTTTTCTCGGGTACTCTCTTTGTAAGCTCGCCTCCAAGTCCTGAGTGAAAACATTCTTTCTGGATCTGTTTCGGACACCCTGAGACTCTCCCAAAGCCCCACCCAGGCTTTCTAGGGAGTCAAAGAGAGGGAGGCAGAGATCTGCCTGCTGTTGTTAATCTCCCCTTTGAATGAAGACTTGGGAAAACCTTTTCCTGGCTTGCCCCAGTCAGCAATCCTCCCTGTCTGCTTAGCTCTTCTGCTCACGGTGGACACCTTTGGTCTCCTAGCACACTGTACCACACCACCCTCCCTGAACACCTCTGTCCTGGGAGATGAAAGGAGAGGTCCCAGTCTAGCCTAAGGCCACAGCCCTGCGTCAGAGCCAGGAAGTGGCAGATGCTGGTAGGGTCTGTAAGAAGAAACAACAACTAAGCACTCTTGGCAGGGGGTTGGGGGCTGGGCTTATGAATCCATCCCCAGCACCACACAAAAGTAAGCAGAAGGCATAATGAACCTGTGCCAAGCAAATTCATGAGAGAATATGATTAGTCTTACTCACTTGCGTGTTACACAGCACATGAATACACCTTCCTGGTAGGAAACAAGCCGCCATAAGAAAACTAGCCTCTTCACATCCACTTTGCCTACTTTTTTTTCACCCTCCCCCCC
>NW_022196915.1:19950145-19950583 GCF_008632895.1 Mastomys coucha
ATCTCATAAAGAAGCAAGCCTGGATTTCCACCTCCCACGTGCCTAGAATAGAGCCTGGTGGTGTTTTACCGGGGCACTATCAAGTCCTTCTCAGTAGATCCACCCCAACTATCATGCGCCACTTTATCGCCATGTATTAGAAAATTCCTTTACTGAGAACATTTTGCTGGCTCCAGTGTTAAGCAGTTGCCAGCAAGACTGCAATGAATGGCCCCTATACATAGTTTCCCTAGCCATGTGGACAAGAATTCTTGTGGGGCACATACTAGGGAATGGAGTTGCTGGGTCCCAGGATATTAGCATTCTCAAAAAAAAATTATATTTATTCTCTCTCTCTCCTCTCTCTGTCTATCTCTGTCTGTCTCTCTGTCTCTCTATCTCTGTCTCTGTCTGTCTCTGTCTGTCTCTGTCTGTCTGTCTCCCTCCCTCCCTCCCTCC
>NW_022196915.1:19950666-19990482 GCF_008632895.1 Mastomys coucha
TCTGTGTGTGTGTGTGTGTGTGTGTGTGTGTGTAACATTTACATCGAGCCAAGTGATCTTTTTCAGGGAGAAACAGTCCCAGTAGGATAAGCGATCTACTTAATGCAAACTTTTTTTTCCTTGGGACTGTTCACACAGTTCAGGTGGGCTGAGAAAAAGAGCCAGGTGGCTTTAGACCACACCCCCTTTCAGCCTTGCAGAAAGGCTGAGGTGACTGTTCAAAGGATGCTGGAGGGGGAGGAGCCGTCCTTGTCCTTGTCCTTGTCGCACAAGGGCTCTTCATCCCCTTGCGCCCAGCGATTAGGCTTCAGTGGTCACGCCGCCCTTGGTGGGCTCTGAAGCAGACTAGGGAGAGTGTAGTGATTGACGCAGCGCCCCCTGGCGGCCTCTGGGTGCACTAGGCTCGGCGCCGGAGGAGAGTAACGGGCCGTGGGGAGGGCGCCGTCCCCGCCGAGCATAAAAGCGGCGCGCGGCGTGATCTGCGCGTTCGCGAGGACCAAGGAGGGAACGGAATCCCGGTGCGCTGCACGAGCCCAGCGGGCTAGTGCGCGCCAGCCGCGCCGCTCCGGGGGTGTCGCCGGGGGCGTGGAGTGGAGGCGAGCGGCCCGGGAACTGCGGTGCCATGGGGCTGTGTTGCTGCAAGGACTGGAGAGGACACCTGCGAGCGCCCAAAGGTAACTCCGGGCGCGCACGTGCGCTGCGCTGCAGCCGCAGGCACAGCCCCCGCCCGGGTCCCCACGTCCTGCTGCTGCCCGCACCTGCCCGGCTTTGCCGTGGTTCCCAGGCTCCAACTCTTGCCGGGGCCTCCCCTAACTCCCGGACGCGGGGGAGAGAGCCAAGGGTACACGCGGGACAGCGCCGCTTGGGGATCTGGGACGGTAGGTGGGCACGGGCGGCAGGTCCATCAAGTCTACCGCTGCACAGGGCCGAGGGGTCGGAGGAACACGGCAGTGGCAGACCGGTTCCCGACGAGGCCAACCCGGCCAGCGCCGGCTACGCCTGTGCGGCTTTACCGCCCGGAGAGGGGCGGGCCATTCATTCTCTTCATCCGCCTCTGTCACAGACTTGGACTAAGGGGGCCTGACTCAGAGTTTTCCAAAGTCGCAGCGGAACCTGCGAGCGGAGCTGCTTCTGGAATGTAGCCGGCTTGGAGACGGCCCAGAGCTGAACGCTCGGGACACCAGCGGCTGCCCGAGGTCCGGCCTCCCTAGACTGTGGCCGGAGCCGTCTGGCTTAACCCTTGCCACGCCAAAAGGAGCCCTTCTGGTCAAGGGGCACATCCCTTTATTTCACTTCCCAAACTTGCCCGACCCTAACACCTTCCCTGCCTGTAGTAATCGTCTAAGGACCTGAGAGCTGAAAGTTTCAGGCATGCCCTAAGTGACCCTCTGAGTTCATGAAGGAAGGCAGGCTTGTCTGTCGCTCTCAGAGTAAGTCCTGTTCATCTGCAAAAGGTATTCTAGACTCTGATAAGGGGAAAGTATGGACCTGTCAAATAGTGTGAAGGACTCTTGCTCAGGTGATTCTCATGCCACAGAAGTCCGGGTTTCTTTCAAGAAGGGCTTGGGGTGGCCCACAACATGACAGAACAGACAGACCTGACCTCAGGAGTTTAGACAAGACCCGGGACCCAGACCTGCAGCCAGAACCAAATGGAAACCATCTAGATTGTCCTGTTAGGGCTGTACCAATGCAAAGGTTTTCCTTAGCATTTGATTTTTAAAAGAAAAATGAAAGAATGTTGCTTGTGGGGCTTCATGCTTGGGGGCCCCGGGCAGAGAGCCAACTTAGCCAGGGCAACAATGGGATTCCAGGGGAGGGGCTTGCAACTTGCTTTCTGCGGGCAGGTCAGAGTCCAAAGGCAAGGATTTTTTTGTGGGGGCGGGGCCTAGGTAGGTCTCTTTGGTCTTTTCTGACCCCTTCTCAGTAAACAAGGCTTGTGTGAGTCTCTCTCAGGGGCAAGGGTAGATCTGCAAAGACTTGCTTAGGGCAAGTCATGTGTTCAGTGAGCACCCTAGAAGGAACCCTAGGGCATCTCCTGCTTGCAGAACTGTAGACCCTCCCCCGCCCCATCCTTGGCTATGCCCATCCCAGTGAGGAGCAGCCTGGCCTGGCAGTGTTATCCTATTGGTCTCCACCAGCAGAGACTGAGCAGGAGCTGGAAGCAAGAACCCAGTGTGGAATGCTTTCACAAAGGTTCTTCAGCCCATGGAAATAAATGGGGCTGGTTACGTTTAGTAAAATGGGATGCCAGGGTGGGCAGCCAGACAGTGCCCAGCAGGAGGAGAAAACACATGCAGCTAGATAAGAGTCCATGGCTCAAGAGAGGCTTCTACTTTTCTTCTCTTCCTCCTCTTCCTCTTCCTCCTCTTCCTCCTCCTCTTCTTCCTCCTCCTCTTCCTCCTCCTCCTCTTCCTCCTCCTCCTCTCCCTCCTCCTCTTTTTCCTCCTCTTCCTCCTCCTCCTCCTCTTCCTCTGCCGCCTCCTCCTCCTCCTCCCCCTCCTCTTCTTTTTGAGACAGAATCTCACTATGTAGTTCTGACTGCCTTGGAACTTACAATATGGACCAGGCTGGCCTCTAACTCACAGAGATCCACCTGCTTCTGCCTCTCAAGTGCTGGGATTAAAGGCATGAGCCACCATGGCCTGCTGGACTTGGCTTCTTTTTTTTTTTTTGGTTTTTCGAGACAGGGTTTCTCTGTGTAGCCCTGGCTGTCCTGGAACTCACTCTGTAGACCAGGCTGGCCTCGAACTCAGAAATCCACCTGCCTCTGCCTCCCAAGTGCTGGGATTAAAACCACCGCCCGGCTGGACTTGGCTTCTTAATGTGAAAAAAACTCCCCATGTTTTTACACACTCTTGACCCATTTAACACATTTGAATGCATCTGGCCCATCTGTGGGTGTTGAGCAGTTTGGCTCACTGTTTGAAGTGAGTTCTGCGATCAGTGAAAAAAGTGAAGTGTTACATGGCCAAGTAACCTGAGACATCGTCATTTATCAAGATTTTGAAGGTTTCTTCTGGAAAGCCATCTCAGGGCCTTTGACACCTTTGTGTAGCTGTGTGTTGGGTAGACCATGGGTCTAGCTTCTAGGCTTGTCTCCAGGGAAACTGCTTTGCTCAGAGCCTCATGGTGCACATACCACTGGATACACTTTAAGAATTTCTGCTTTAGATATTAAGCTCAGTTGCCATAGCAGTAACTCAGGTAACTCAGCAAGTTGTTTTCCAAGGCTCTGTGTGTGTGTGTGTGTGTGTGTGTGTGTGTGTGTGTGTGTGTGTGTGATGTGTGTGTGCATGCGCATGCATACACATGCGCTAGTCACCTGAGAAGATTAGGGCTCTCAACTCAAAATGTATGTGTATTTGCTTTTTAAAAAAGATTTTTTTTTTTTAAGAAAAGGAAGAATACACACACACACACAAAAAAAAAAAAAAAAAAAAAAAAAAAAAAAAAAAAAAAAGGAAGAAGCCAAGCATGGGGCTCAAACCTGTGGTCTCAGAACTTGGTAAGCTGAAGCAGGAACCTTGAGTACTGTCGGTTCAATCCCAGGCTGGGCTACACAGCAAGACTCTTGTCTTGGAACGAATACACACACACACACACACACACACACACATGCGCGCACACACGCGTGGGCGTGCACATACACACACGGTCCTTTTACTCAGAAAAGTCCTTTAGTTATTGATATTTCACTGGACCAACAGCTAAGGCAACTGTTGTTCCCGATGATTTCATTCTTGGGTGTTCCTGAACCTAAATTTTTGCCACAGAGCATTTTAGCAGATTGTCCATGTGTGAAAGTGTGCTGGAAGAAGTAAAAAAATTCCAGTAATCTGAATGGAATCTGGCAAAGAGAGCCTCAAAACTTCCCTGAGTCTGGTTTAGCAGCAGCATCCTTGTGGCTTTACCACCCAGCGCTGGAGTTAGTCCAGAGGCCACTGGCTGCTTGAACTCCGTGCACAGGGAGTGTGGGGCATTGCTGCAGGTCTTCTTGGGGTGATGGTGGTGGTGTCTGAATGACTGGGTATGCAGAAGTCAGGGCTGGGCCCCAGGTGCTCCCAGAGAAGTGAGAGTTCTTGCTGCACGGTGGGTTCTGCAGAGATCACATGTCTCTGTGCGGAAGAGAGCAGAATGCAGGGCTGTGAGACCAGCTGCTGCCGGCTCTGCTGCTGCTTCTTCTCCTGTTCCTTCAGAAGCTTTTGCTCCTCACTCTTCCTCTGGTCAGAAGCCCTCCCTGCTCGCAGACACCCTCACTCCCTTCGCCCTGTGGCTCCTTCTGCCATTAGAAATCTGCCCGAGTACCGGATCAGAAAGTACAGTCCGCCCACTACTACCACAGATCCTGTGCCCACTTTGTGTTCTTTAGGATTTACCCATCATTCTGTTTTCCACCCTAGCATCCAGGGCCTGCCTGGGCCTGGCTGCTTCTTTCCCTCCATTTGTCCCCCACATTCTTGGTAGCCTCCACTCTAGCACCTGATGACCCCCAGGCCCCTTCTGTCCCACCTTACTGCTGGTGGCTGCACCTGTCCAACCTTCCATCTGTGTCTGTCCCACTGGCCCTCCTGCCCTGTTTCACTCCGTGTGCTCTGGCTTCCCCTACTTTGTGAGTTCTATCTCTCCAGGACTCTGAGGACTGAGCGAGCGGTTGTAGACATGCAGCAGCCCTCTCTGCAGCATCTCTCCCCACCAGCAGGTGCAGAGCCCTGTCCAGATCTCAGCTGGAGCCCTTTACACCCACATGCCCCTCTGCAGAGCTGCTGGCTCTCTCTTCTTCATTTCCCATAGTGGAAGGGTGGGTGCTCTGAGATCCGGTTCCCTGGACACCTTTCTTGCCACCTGCACTGGCTTGTAGGTTAGTCACCCCACACCTGTTTGAGTCTGCTGTCCAAGCATTGTCCCATCAGTAGACTTGGTCACATATGTCCCTCCTAAGACCTGCCTCACAGTTTCTGTCTACAGAAAAATCTCAGCCCCTTAGTCTGGTGACCAGCTTGGCAGACCACATTGCCTAAACTCCTCTGGCCCCTTACACACTGCTCTCTGTATGCCTTCAGCCAGCCTGAGAATGATTGAGCCCCAGCAGGTGACCTGCACCCAAGACTGTCTCTAAGCCTCTGGCCTATAGGCTCCATTCACTTCATTCTTCAGGAGTGCAGTTGGCCTGATCGGCTGTCCCAGTGGTCATCTCTTGTTGCCTCTGTAACCTGGCACTGAACCTGTGTGTTTTGTGAACACTGGCAAGCAGAGTGTAAGCAGGCAAGGTGACACTCTGGCTCCCCACTGGTAGGGCTCAGTGTGTGACTCTGACTACCCAGCAGATCCCAGGGGCAGATTGTTTGAAAGAGTCCTGCCCACACTGCAGGACTCCAATAGTGAGTCTAGGGATGGGCATCAGAGGCCAGCAGCTGGGGCGGCTTGTGTGCAGCTCCTGCTCCAGAGGCAGTGGAACAGGGTGTGGGCTGAGGAGAGGCTGTGAATGGTGGCCAGAAGGTAAGAGCCTCATGGTTCTGGTGAATAGAGGTTACAGGGCCCACAGCATCCTGCCTGTGGCTTGGTTTTTCTTGAAGGTCCCACTGTGCTTCTGAGAAGTGTCCTCTGTCACCTCTTCCCTATTCAAGTGTCCCGGGCAGCAGCCTTGTGGGTTCCTTAAAACAGGAACTGGCCTCAGGAAGAGCAGAGGAGGCTTTAGTCCCATTTCCTAGCTAGGCTAGCCCTCCCCTCCCTGATCCTCTTTGCCCCACCTACATTTAGGAGGCAGGCTCCAGACTCAGGGGCTTCAGAAAGCCCAGCGGTTTCTCAGCTCTTCCTTTTTCTGGCTGGGCTACAGTGCAGAACCTCAGTGGGCATCCGGGAAGAGTGACCAGAAATCTCTGGTGATCTCCCAGGTCCACGGCAGCTGGAGCTTCAGACCATTCTTTTGCTAAAGCTCAGAAGTGCTCTCTGCTTCTAGCAGTGAACGGCAACAGGCCAGACGCTGTCTTCCCTTCATAGACAAGAGTGGAAGCGGTCTGGCTGGGATGGGGGTCCTAAGATCTGGGTTGGGTGAGTGGTCTTCCTTTGAGCATGCATCAAAAGCAGACCTTTTGCTCTTTCGAGAGTCTCTGCCTTCACACCGCTCCCCTGTGCATTTGTCAGGTGTGAAGCCCAGTTTGCCATCTTTCCAGGCTTGAGATTCTTAGATCAGTGTTGTTCAGCAAATCTGTAGGATTTTGAACCATTATTTGTCTCTTTTCTGCCTCTTCCCACCACCATATTTCCCTCTGGAACTCACATTATGTGTATATTGGTACACTTAATCAAGTATCATCAGTTCTGCTGATTCATTTTAATTCATATTTTAAAAAGTATTTCCCTCAAACTGGGTATCTTCAGTTTTTCTCAAGTCTCTGTTGAGGTGTTATACTAAATTATCACATTTTTTTTTTAAACTTTAGAATTTCTATTTGCTTCTTTCTTATAATTTAGATCTCCTTATCACTATTATACAGTCAGTGAGACATCATTAGAGCCAGTCCCCACCTCATCCCCCGCTTTTTGGCAGTGTCTCACTATGTGGCTCTGGCCGCTGGCCTTGAACTCACAGCGATCTGCCTGGCTGCTAAGATTAAAGTTTTATGTGGCGCCCAGAGGTGTCCTTAACTTCTTTGAGTGTATTTACAATGGCTGATTTGTATAGTCTTTGTCTAGCACACTTAGAGCTGGTCAAAGGAGTTTCTCAGAATCCAGACCGCTTCCACTCTTGTCTATGAAGGGAAGACAGCATCTGGCCTGTTGCCGTTCACTGCTAGATTAATTTCTGTGCATAGCCCATATTTTGTTTCTTTCTTACTGTAATGTTTGCTGAAAACAAGACACGGTAGAGACCATGGCAAGCCCACAGCTTCAGCATTGTGGCTTGTGACTCTGTCTTAGCCTTGCTTGGGAAGGGACACATATGGCCTCATAGAACTCTGGAAGTATGTATGCCAAGTGCCCAGTGGATATTTCTTTCCCCAGATGATCTTAAAACTTAAAAAATGCATAACTTCTTTTAAAGCTTTGGCTAAATGCTGTTTCCCCAGTTTGTATCACAGCTGTATTGTTAGAGAATTTCTTCTGAGAGCTGGGCGGTGGTGGGCCCAGTACCCAGTAGGCAGAGGCAGGCAGATCTCTGAATTCGAGGCCAGCCTGATCTACAGAATGAGTTCCAGGACAGCCAGGGCTACATAGAGAAATTCTTTCCTGTGGGTACGGGTTGGGGGGTGGAAGAATTACTTCTAATTCTTTTTAACAAGTGCCCTGAAAGTAGGGTAAGCTGAGAGTCGGGTTAAATGATGGCCATGCTCTGTCCAGGGAGGGAATTGTTTAGGAAACCCAGAGCAGATCAGATTATGACAGTGCCCTGGGATGGGACTTTTCGAGAAGCTAACTCCTACCAAGGTACATGAGCAAATATTTGGATCCTGTGGACAGGGCCTGGTCCCTCTTACCTAAGTTTTACTTGGAGATGTTAATGATGAGTTAAGCAACCCAAGGGCTTGTGTTCAAGGATGTAGAGAAACACTGGAAGACCATGCAGCCATCGGTGCAACAGGCCAGGCTCTGGATCCAACTCTGCTGGCAAACAGCTTACTTCTTTGAGTAAAGCGGTGATAGCTTTGTCTTCCCACAGTTCTTCAGAACTGTGTTGAGCTCTGAATTAGTATCTGCATAAGGGTGGTGCTGGTACCTCAAAAATGTCCAGTGACAGAAATGATCCTTGCCGGATGTACCTTTATTTACACGATAGCATCAGGAACACAAATGACATTGTGTGCTAGGCTCTGACTTCACATATACGAAGTAATCCACTCCCTATGCAACCCTGATATAAGCCATGGTTTTCTCTCTAGAGATGAGGAAGCAGGCGTAGTTTCCCACCAGAGGCCACTCAGAGCTGCAGTTCCCACCCAGCTGGCTTGTCTCTCCACTGGACACCTGTCACTGTGGCTTAGCAGACAGCAACAAAGTCTAGAGCATGGGGAAAAAGCCACACATGCCCTTTACTGATGAAACCTGAGCTGGGTGGAGGTGGCTCAGGCCTAAAGCCCAGCACTTGGGAGGCAGACTCAAAGAGATCTCTGTGAGTTCGAGGCCAGCCTGGTCTACAGATCGAGTTCCAGGACAGTTGAGGGCTATACAGAAAAATCTCTTGGAATTGAAAGAGAGGGAGGGAGGGAGGGAGGGAGGGAGAGAGAGAGAGAGAGAGAGAGAGAGAGAGAGAGAGAGAGAGAGAGACAGAGACAGAGACAGAGAGAGAGACAGAGAGAGAGAGACAGAGAGAGAGACAGAGAGAGAGACAGAGAGACAGAGAGACAGAGAGAGACAGAGAGAGAGGAGAAACATGAGGGCGAGGGTGTTCCTGGTTATATACAGTTTGGAAGGAGTTGAAGGTCCGGCAGAGACAAACAGGTTCTCCTTTGGCTTCTGCAGCCAGGGTCTCTGCAGTCTGTTGCCTTAGGGCCTCTGTCTGGAATGAGTTCCCACACAGTGTTGCCTGCAGCCTGTTCTCTGCTCTAGCCTAGGGCTGGTTGGGAATGCATGGGCTGCTGTGCTGCTGGCCCCTGGCAATCCAGATGTGGGAGCCACAGCACCAACACTGTGCAGGGCATCATGCCAGGCCATGCAGACACAGTACCTTTACTCAGGGCTCCATCATGTTGCTTAGGGCTTTAACTGGCTTGATTATCATCAGTGACGTCACAGTGGTCTCTACAATGTAAAACTTCCATAGGTTCAGAGTAGGCTGTGCCTGCCCCCTTGCCAGCCAGCCCAGCATATGTTGGAGCTGGGGGTGGTGAATGTCAGGGAACCTCCTTAAGTGATTTTTTAAAAAATAATTAATCTTATATAAAATCACTGATTTTACACGTGTGTGTGCTTTGCCTGTATGTATGTACATGCACTGTATGTGTGCGTTGTGCCCATGGAGTTCAGAGGAGAATTGAACCCATTCCTCTGCACACTCCATGTCATCTCTCCATCCCTGTGAGGTCAATTCTTACTTCAGACTTTTCCCAAGCCTAAAGAGGACAAAGCAGGACTTAGACCAAAGCCTCAATTTACACTTAGCCCCTGGCCAAGCCTACTCTTCAGTGTTCATCCCTTGCAGGCTCCCAGCATCCTGCCCACTAGACCTCCACAGCCCCAAGTGTGTAGACTCTATGGTGTCACAAGGAATTCCCGTGATGCCTGCCGCTTCTCAGCAGTTCAGGCATGTTTCGGGCATGCTTCAGGCATGAGAGATGAATGGTCTCACCTGGGGAGGGGAGAGGCTGCCTCCACTGAGTGCTAGCTATGCCTCATATCCTACACACTGAGCCTCTTTCCTCAGCTTCCCGGGGCTGGGAAGGGACTAGACTTCCGAGGCTCTCAGAGGTGACTGAATAAACCCACCCACCCCAACGCCCGCCCCGGGCTTGCAGATTGTCTCGGGTGTGCAACCTGTGACTTTCCCTCTGCCTGCCTCTCACATCCAGCTCCTCTGCCCCTCCAAGGCTCCAGAATAAACTTCTGCAAAGAGTGCAGTTCAATAGCCCTTGTCTGCCAGGACAGTAGGCCTTTGAGGTTTTTCTGGCTACCTAATAAAATGGTGTCTGAGGAAATCTCAAGCACCCTTCCTTCCTGTGCCCCTCCCCCATGACCCACAGGGCAGCTTCAGAGCCTGGAAATCCCTGGAGATCCGGAGAGGTGGTGCCCAAGGGATGTCACCCAGACAGGGAGCCACACCTCCCAATAAACTCCTGGGCAGCCCCTGGGAGCATTGGGCAATGTGGCTGGGGTCACCCTGCATCCGCCATCCTCCGACTCCCTGTGAGGCCCTATTGTCTGGCAGAAGCTCTGGGCGGCTGCCCTGGTTGGGGACATTCATAAGCCAGGCTCTGAAGCCCATTCTGAAGGAGCTATTTGTAGAATCTTCTTAAAATACTACAGCAGTGCCATTGACAGAGCGTCTGCCCAGCATGAACAGTGAAGGCCAGAACAAAGCGCTCCTGTGCCTGCATCCATTGGGACCTCCACTGGGGCACCCTGCCCCCATCCTGGATGCTCTGAGGCCAGGGCCCAGGGTCCAGTGGGGGACCCTGGACTGTAGTGTGTCCTGGGCAAAGCCCATGGCTGAGGGAGCCACAGGGGTGGCGCGTAGCTCCGTCTAAGAGGAACACCGGCCTCCTTTAGTGTCCTCAGGAGACACCTTCTCTCTCCATCTCCCTGTGCTTATCCCTGACATCAGACCTAAAATGCAGCTTGCACAAGTTATGGTGACAGGTGGTCAGAGACTCAGGAGGACAAAGCCTTTAGCATCCAACATTAAAGGCTCTGCCCTACCTGGCTTCTAATTGCCCATGCCCGGTTTTATTATTAGACAGTTAGTGTGGCCCCTTCCCTGTCTCAGCAGCCCTACCAGCATTTTCCAGAGTGCTTGCACTTATGGTCGGTGGCTGGGTTTCTCCATTAGGAACTCACAAATAGGCGCCCATCATTACCTGACACACTATTAGTGAGTTTGGGGCTGAGACAAGCTGAGCAGAGCTGATAGGTAAAGCCTTTCTATGCAAATGGATCATGTGCTGAACACTCCTCCGTGGCTCTGGCTCCCTGTCTGTCCTCTTTTAGCTGCCTGGTGGGACCTTCTGCACTCCTGCACTAATAGACACCTTAGGGCTGGATCCTTAGGCCTCGTGCCTTCCTATACAGATGATGTTTTGTACCCCTCCAGGGAGACCCCCGAATTGCACAGAAAACCACCTAAAGGAGCTAGTTTAGGTCCTCTGAGGACAAGAACCCGAAGTGTGTACAGGACGGCAAGCGAGTCTCTCTCTGGCAGAGAATGTTTGGCAATCAGGATTCAAAAGCAGCTATGCCAGCCAAGATCGCTGTGGGTTCTTGAGTGTACTTGTCTCTGCCAGGCCCCTGACTCATTCCCAGTAATAGCTGGTCAGGAAGGACATGGGTCCTACCTGGCTTGTGGTGGGGTGTTGACATACACAGGGCCACCTGAGGAGATACCCTACCTGGCAGGACCTGTCTGTTGGGGCAAGGAGCAGCAAGAATTAGACAGCAATGGTAGTTTGGGATTCTCAACAACAACAAAAAGCCTATATCCATGTAAACAGGAGCCCTAGCCTCTGAGTTTCACACTCACATAGAAAGGGGCTCTGGGAAGCAGGCAGCTCAACAGTGCTTACTGGCCACAGACCTCAGGCAAGGCCTGTCTCCACTGCTGCTTCCCCATCGCTATGGTGAGATCGCCTGATGCTTGGTTCAGGGTACCTGTGGGGGTGTGAAGGGCCTTGTGTCTACCTGGTCATTGCCCGTCCCTGGCCTTAAGTGACTTGTGAAGTAACTGGGAATTTCTGTGGACCAGCACTCACCCCACTTGAGGTCCCACTCTCAGCTGGCCCTTGTGGCATACTGGTCTCCTCAGAACTTCCACATCCATGAGGCGGCTGTCCTATGTGAGCTTGCTGCCCCTGTGTGATAGAGGGCCTGATGTGCCAGCATATATCAGGGAATCGGTAAGACTGGCTCACCAGCTGGGCGTGGTAGTGCACACCTTTAATCCCAGCACAGGGGAGACAAAGGCAGGCCTGCTCTAAGCTGGCACATTGGAAGAGTGTATCGTGAGAGGAAGTGGGCCCAGAAGCAACTTGGAGTCAGTACATTGCCTGCTTTCTCTCCTGTCTGTTGCTTCTCTCTACCCCTTTACCAATGGATAAAGCTGGGGAAGCCATTTCAGGATAATCAGGTGTTGCTGTGGTAACTGATCGGCTCTGCTAGTTATGGTCCTCAAGCTGGGGTTGGCTAGTGTGATGGAGGACCTTGGGAGTCAGGTCACACTGAAGGGACATTCTCAAGGCCAGTACCTAGTCCCACACAGGACTGGGCCTGTGGACGGGAGGCCTGAAGGGCTGGGGGTCTGCTTTCAATCCTGTAAGCCTTGCTGAAGGCTCGCCAGTGAATAGAGTCAGATAGTTCTGTTGTCGGGACAGCTGAGGCTGTTTCCATCTGTAGGAAGTAGAAAGATTAAGGCTGTCCTAATATGACTGTGAGACCTGCGAGGCACTCAGAGGATACCACTCATAGCATCTGTGACACAAAGGTTGCCTCTAGAGAGCGCTGTACTAGACTACACGGTGAATGGCTGCCTTCTGGAGTTGAACTAGGGAGTAGTCCTAGATGTTAGAACGTATTGTTGCTCCTACTCTCTTGTCTCTCTTACTCTTGCTTCCCACTTGCCCCCTCTCTTCCCATTCCCTCCCCACAAACACGTGGTCATGGCCGCCTCTACTTCTCTACTAGCTCCTTCTCTCTGCCTTTCTCTGCCTCTACTACCCTCTTAACTCCCCTCCCCATGCCTTGAATAAACTCTATTCTATACTAAAAAAAAAAAAAAAAAAAAAAAAAAAAAAAAAAAAAGGACATGTTGTGGCACTACGCGGTGGCACTGTCAAGCCCGAGTGCAGGGTCTGCATGCACAGCCAGAGAGGAGCAGGCCTGGGGTCAGCTGTCCACAGAGCCCCCTTGGGCCCTGGTCACACACTCCTCTGCTGTGTGTCATGCCACTGTCCCCTGGAATCGCATCACATCCCCTGAACCTTCCCCTCCAGCTGAACTGCTCTCAGCCCTTTAATGGCTTCTCAGCCCTACTGGTCCGTCCCCTCCCCATCTTGAGCTGGAAGAAAGGGCCAAAGTCAGGTGCTGTTTAGTCTGCAATCCCCTCCCCCACCCGGGCCAGCCAGATTTCTTCCCCCAAGAGTTCAAGGTATAGGATTGTGGGATTTGGCTGTGGGCCTCACTAGGAGTCGACGCTATCTCCATGATAAAGGGCCAGGGTAGAGGTGGAACTTGAGGCCTTAGGTCCTGCCCCTTCCCACTGGGTACTAAAGAACTGTTGCCTGCTGCCTACCCTTAATTTGCCTTCTTAAGCAAGTTCTCTGTCTGAAGCCTGCTTGTTTATCACGGATGGCCTGCTGAGGACCCCATGTGGGGGCTTGTCATTATTTTGTGTCCCCGGGTGCAGTGTAAAGCCGTGAAGACATACATCAGTCACTGGTGGTATCCAATACACCAGGAACTAACTTCAGTTCCTTAGGGTGACAGGGTCCCAGGATGAGCCCCTGAGACCACTCTCTCCTGGGGATGTGCACATGGAGTCCCGGGAAAGCCTGGTAGGGCTTGGTTTAAGACTGTGATTATTAAGCTTGCTGGGCCTGTGTCCACCACTGGGATCAATGAAGGGCAGAGGGTGATGAGGCTCTTCCAGAATTATTAAGTGAGAGTGGTTTTATTTACTCTCACACGTAGTGTCTAGAGATAAAACATGCAGGGCTTGGGAGCTCTGTTCTCACTCACAGGACCCGCCTGCCTGCCTATCTGAGCTTCACTGGTCCCTAGCTGGAGTGCCCCTCTCTGCCCAGGTTGGTTAAGGCTCATAGGCTACTTCCCATCACCACCAGACCTTTCTGATAGGTGAAATGCCTGTGAAATGCGCCAATTCAACCCAGATTAGAATATATTAGAGGCAGGTTCATAGGGAAGCTGCTCTCGGGCCAGGCCACTGGCCCCAAACGCCAAGGCCAGGGAAGTCACCATGAGGAGAGGGGCTGGGGACAAGGGCAAAAAGAGAGAAAGGGTGTGTGTGTAGGGAGAGAAGAGGAGAGGGAGAAGTGGAAAGGGAGAAAGGGAAGGAAGGAAGAAGGGAGGGAGGGAGAGAGAGAAGAGAGAGGAAAGAGAACATAGGGAGGAGCCTCTGGGGGAAGAACAACCCAGCCCCTGGGCTGGAAAGTTCAGGGTTGGGGGGCAGGCAGGATATGCCAGGTAGGAACTGAGGGATGCTGGGAGAACCTGGAGGTCAGGTCTGCTTTGATATGAACCTCAATCCCTTGTCACCAGCGTCCAAAACCTTAGTTCCTGGACAGGTTAGCCACCCGCCCTTTTGTCCTGCATACCTGCAGAGCACACTGTCCACCTCTCAGCCCCCTCCCCCTCTTCCCCACTCTCCCCAGTTCAGAGGAGCAGAAGCATTTCTACCAGATCTCCCCGGGATGCCCTCTTCTCAGCTCACGGCCCTTTCTCTGGCCATGGAGTTTCCAGGCTTCCGTTTGAGCAGCAGTGTCCCCAGTTCCCCATGGGAACTCTTAACTCTGTCCTGGAGGAGAGGGCCTGGCTTTCTGTGTGCATCGGGCACGCCCTGTGGACCACTCCGAGCCCCACTGTGGCAGCTGCCTGGCATTTCTGGCTGGGCCAGCTCTCCCGAGAGGGGCAGTCAAAACTTCAGGACCACCCTTGATGGTGGATAGTTAGGGCTGGGAATACCTAATTATCCCACTGCTGACTGAACAGCAAGCAGGGACCAGCCAGCCCCCGTGTGTGCCTCTCTCTTCTGCAGGCCTCCTTGGGACAGCTTCCACGTGGAGACTTGCTCAGGCTTTGATATGGGAACTCAGATCAAGGGTGTCTTTCTCAGTTGCAATAGGAAGTCCTTGTGGGTTCTCTGTCTCTAATAGGCCTTCCTGGGATACCCACCTGAATAAAGTGCTCTAGGTAATACACAGAGGGGATCAGCGTACATCTGAGAGGGCCCGTGCCAGCATTACACTGAAAAGGAAACTTGGAGCTTGCTTGTCCGCTGAGCCTGGGAAACTCAGAGTGTCTCTTGGGCCCTGCGGTCAGAGGTGAGGTGGCAAGTAATGGCAGCATGCTTATAGAGTGGCTGACCAGGGCATGCTGCACGAGCAGGTTGGTGGCTTGGTGATGTAGTTGTCATGGCAGCTGCAGCCTTTAGGGTCCTGGTGAATCCTGGAGAATGACATCAGTGTATGTCCCTAGCACATGACGCAATGTCCGCTATATACTAGAACTTCAGTAACTTCATGTAGAAGAAAACATAGAGGGGCAGGAGTTCTGGTCTTCCAGAGGATCTGGGTTCTGTTCCCAGCACCTTCATTGTGGCTCACAATTGTCTGTTAACTCCAGTTCCAGCAGTATCTGGTGCCCTCTTCTGGCCTCCACCGGTACTGCATGCACCATGCAGATCGTACACAGACATGCATGGTAAGTAAAGCACCCATACACAGAAAGTAAAAGTAAATACATATTTTTAAAAGGAGGCGGGTGGAGTGGGAAACTTAAAGGAGCTGAAGGAGAAGTGAACATACTTGAGCTTGACTTGAGTGAGTAGGAATTGACCAGGGGAGCAGATAGGAAATGGGGCTGCATGTACAGAGAGAGGTCTTGGACTGATGGGTCTGAAAGTGCACAGATACCCCAGGGACAAGCAGACACAGGATGATATGGGGGAGCTGATGTTGAGGCTGCAAAAGTGGTCTCAGTTCGGATAGGATGTGTGTAGAAGTCAGGGTTGTTGTAGAGGCCACGTCTGAGGCTCCTGCTGGGGAGGGAAGGTCTGACTCATATTTCAGAGGTAGGTTTCCACCTAGTCAGGTGCGGGTACCACTTCTCTAATTGCCCCTGGGAGAAAGGTCACAGCCTCTCTCTCAAGGGGGGCACCCAGGGCAAGGCCACACTCAAGGCAGAGTCGAACATCCCCCAGTCCCAAGGAAATCCCCAGGGAGATCCCGAGGATCCTGAGATTGCCCTGTTGATGGACAGGGAGGCTCCTGGGGGTGCAGTGGCTTCCCCAGGGCCAACCATACCAGCGAGGGCCTTTTACAAGGAAGAGAAAGTCTTTATATGGGAACTCTTTTACAGTCTCTGGAGAGGTCAGTTTCTCCTGTCCGGAAACAGGCCTAGGCCTCTATGTCCTGATGTCCTTTGCCAAAGTGAGCAGGCATCTACTGGCTCGAAGCAGGTCATCCTCTAAGGCAGGCAATGGCCTGCTTCTCACTGTGTGGACCATCCCTTACACCTTGAGCAGCCTCACCACCTTGTGTTCTTTGGATGTCTGAAGATAATGTATTTAAGCTTGTAGGTTGAAAATATTCTCATGAGAGATAGCTCAAGATTAGAACACGGGCAGCCATCCCTAAATAACAGCTCCTTTCAGAGTGTCCCCAGGGATTTGGTACCTGGGTCATTTTATAAAGGGGGCTTGAGGCTTTAGAGTCTGGTATCCATGGGTGGTCGTGGAACTGGATCCCAGCAGGTAGAGAGGGTCCATTCTCTAACTCACTCGGCCAGCGAGAGTAGGGCTATATCTGCTTTCAGATGATGGATGTCTGACCTGCAGTAACCATGATTACAAAGCCAGAAGCCAGTTTCCAATGGAGTAAAGTCTGTAGAGAGAAAGGAACATGTTGTAGTTGGGCAGGATGGCCACTCATAGGCAGAGACTCCCCTGCAGGGAGGCCTTACAGGGGAAGGGAGAAAGTCAGAATGGCTGATGGGTAAACAGACAGACAGAGGAGAGGTGCCAGAGGGGCTGCACCCCTCCAGAGCTGGTTCCACTGTAAGACATAAGGAAGCCATTGAAGCAGCAGTGCATGGGAATGTCTTGCTCCGTCAGCTGCTTTTCTTCTGAAGGGAATCGATGGTGTCATAAGGAGGTTGGCCAATAAATGGCTTCTTGCTGTGTGCCTGCTCACCAAAGCCTGGCACCAGTCTCCCTGCCACAGTCATTCCAGAGGTGTCTCTGGGGGCACCCAGTGGCACAGGTTGTGCTGGAGAGTTTTGCCAACTTGACACGAGCTAAAGTCATCTGAGAGGAGGGAACCTTAATTAAGGAAATACTTCTATATGATGAGGCTATAGGCAAGGCTGTATTAGTTCTCAACCTGTGAGTCTCAGAGGTCACGTGTCAGATATCCTGCATATCAGATATTTATAGTATGATTCATAACAGTAGCAATGTTACGGTTATGAAGTAGACATGAAACAATTTTTCTGCTTGCAGGTCACTACAACATGAGGAGCGATGGTAAAGAGTCACAGCATTAGGAATGCTGACAGTCGCTGCTGTAGGCCTTTCCTTTTTACTTATTTTTTTTAAGATCTGTTTATTTTATTTATATGAGTACATTGTAGTTGTCTTCAGACACACTAGAAGGGGACATTGGATCCTATTATAGATGGTTGTGAGCCACTATGCGGTTGCTGGGAATTGAACTCAGGACCTCTGAAAGAACAGTCAGTGCTCTTAACCACTGAGCCATCTCTCTAACCTTGTAGGCCTTTTCTTAATTAGTGATTGATGGGGGAGGGCCCACTTCCATCCCGGGGCTGGAGGTCCTGGTTTCTATAAGAAAACAGGCTGAGCAAGCCTTGGGGAGCAATCTAGTAAGGAGCACCCCTCCATGGCTTCTGCATCAGCTCCTGCCTCCAGGTTCTTACCCTGCTTGAGTTCCTGTCCTGACTTTCTTCCATAATGTACAGTGATGTGGAAGTGTAAGCAGAAAAACCCTTTCCTCCCCAACTTGCTTTTTAGTCGTGGTGCCTCATCAAAGCAATGGTAGCCTGAGAAACACAGATCCTGAGAGAGAGAATGATGCTGGAGGCGGGCGGGCCAGGCTGGACCAGGCAGCTGGCTCCTGCTTCCTTTGTCCTGGGCACTGGGGAAACATCAGCATGGTGACTTTTTTCTTGGAAAGATGCCAGTTAAGTTCAGGTCCTGGCTCTGCCCTTCCCAGAGACAGAACTTACCTGTCTCTCCTTTGAGAACCTTCGGCTCTCCTTTGCGACAGCCTGAGAGGGAAAGGCTGAGGTAGGAGAAGTGAGAAGCCAGCCTGGGCAAGTTAGCAAGTTCAAGTCCAGTCCAGATAACAGACATAATGAGACCCTTTCTCAAACCAAAAGAAAACAACAACAAAGCAACAAACAAAGAGCCTAAAAGAGGGGCTGGAGAGATGGCTTAGGGCTTAAGAGCACTGGCTGCTCTTTCAGAGGATCCGGGGTTCAATTCCTATTGCCCACATAGCCACTTATAGCTGTCTATAACTCCAATTCTAGGGGACCTGTCATCTTCACAGTCATATATGCAGGCAAAACACCAATGCACATAAAATAAAAAAGAGTAAATCTTTAAAAAGTAAAAGCCTAAAAGGGATCAGAAATATGAAGTAAGATGTTTCACCCAGGTGTGCAGTAAGCTCTGTGTGTGTTTAGCTTTTATCCCATGTTCCTTCATCTGCAAAAACTGCCAGAGACAGCAGCCCTCAGCTTGGAGCCTTGTCTCTAGCATACCTCCCTATGCTGACACAAAGGTGGATGGTCGGCACCTTGCTATGCTCACGTCTAGAATGTAGGCCAGGGAGCCAGACACAGAACAACCTGCCGTGTGATTTCCACAGGGCCTCCTCCCATCTCACCCCAGCAGCTTGTGTTCTCTGGGAAGTGCCCTTGGAGATCCCCTCCCTGGACAGCCCCAGCTTTCAGGTCCTACAAAATGCAGAAGTCCCCAGGAGAGACAAAAGAGCCCAGCTTAGTTCTTCCAGCTTAGACTCCTTTACAGTTAGTCCAAGAAGCTGTGTGCCTGTGGTGTACCTGGCTGCCGCCCCAGGCTTAGCTGCACCCAGTCCCCATTTTCTCACTGGTCCTTCCACTCACCTCACCATGCCTTTCTGCCCCACCAAATATCTGAAGAGGAACAGGCGCCTGCCCAGGGGTAAGTGGACAATCAGAATCCTAGATGCTTGGGAACCTGGAGAGTCATCATTCAAGGGCAAGTGGCATTTACTGCCTCCAAGCAAGTAACAAGAAATGAGGGAAGGAAGGAAGACCCACAGGCAGCCTGGTGCAGATTGGCACATGGGCAGCTAAGGCTGCCCCCTGGGGATTCTGTCTGGGTGCCCCAGCTGGGTCACTTCCCCAGCTGCCCGATCTACAAACCAACAAGTTGTCTGTCTGTTTACAGTAGGTGTTGTGAGCATTTCAGTTACTTGATCAGTGACTTAGTCTACTGCTCTTGGTCATCTTTTGTGCTTCCTGTGTTCTGTGTGTCCCCTGTCTATGCCAGCCTCCTCCCAGGGTTTTAAGTGGCACAATATACAAAGTGAGGTGGGCTAAACAAGCAGCATGTGTGTCACATGAGCAGATGCTGAATGTGTTTGATTCTAGTAGATGCTACAGGACAATGACATTCACAGAGATGTGAATGGAGTACGGGACAAACCATGCCAGTGGCTGGAAGAGCAGCTCTCTGGGCACTGGGCAGGGAAAGAGCAGATACTGCCCATGAAACAGAGGTCATACTTGAGAATCACCACATGCAAAGAGGGGGACAACTAGAGACAGTGGAGCAGGAGTGGGGAGCCACACCCTGATGACAGTAGCAAGATCATGACTGGTACAGGGACTTCTGGGAAGACTGACCAGGGTGTCTGGCTGCTTTCAGTCTTAGCTGGATCACTGTGGCTTCTGTACTGGGAATCGATTTAAGGAACAAAAAGCAAGGTGCCTGGGTACGATGCCAGTTGAGAAATGAGTGTGACCTCAATGGGTTGACAGGGAAAAGTGATACCATTTTGAACATACTTTGAAAGATAAGCCAATGGGATTTGCTGATGAGAGAAGAGATGTGAGACTGGAGAGGAGGGTGTTTTTTTTCAACCCGAGGAACTGCATGTAGGAGTTACCCTCAGTCATGGAGATGGCAAAGTCAGACCCAGGATGTGATTGCTCTAAGTCTGGAGAGGGATGAGTTTGGAAGTCACCAGTATACAGACAGCACTGAAAGCCTTGCATGATGCCAGTGAGTCCTCCTGTATAGACAAGTACTTGTCTCCCTCAGCCAGCCTCCTCTCTCCTCTTCTTTTTAAACTAATCTGTGTGGTCACTATCTAGAATGTGAGTCTATGGAGGCCCAAGGAGAGAAGGGTCCAGGTCCCTCGAAGCTCTCTGCCTTGGCTGTCTGACACCAAATGGAACCAGGTTTGGTAGAACAGTAGGGATCCCTCTTGGGCATTCCACACTATGCTTGAGCACTATCACGTGGCTGTGAAATTAAACAATCGGTAAGACTCACAGACAGTGCGGACCTGATACATCTCTATCAATGGCTTCCAGTGCAAGGCAGTTTTGCATCCTCCAGGAACATCTGATATGTGAAGGCATTTGTTGTCCTTGCAGCCTAGGAGGTCAGGAGAGGGCCGCAAATGCCATTAGTGCCTGAACTGACCCTGCTCTCCTGTATTAAACTGGATGTAATCATCAAAGTGGACCCTTGGGGCTGCATCTAGCTGAGGTCCTAAGCTGATATTCCATT
This sequence comes from Mastomys coucha, assembly GCF_008632895.1. Taxonomy (NCBI): domain Eukaryota; kingdom Metazoa; phylum Chordata; class Mammalia; order Rodentia; family Muridae; genus Mastomys; species Mastomys coucha. Next base: position 19,970,852 of record NW_022196915.1, read on the forward strand.
TCATCCTCCTGACTTCACTCTCCCCACCTCAAAGGTGTATGACCCCAAATAATACAGCCACCAGCGCCCTAGGATGTGTGATAGAGTGGTGGCTATACAGTGACAACACAGATTAGTTTCAAAGGAAGAGGAGAGAGGAGGCTGGCTCAGGGGGGCAAACACTTCTTGCCCAACTCTGACAACCTGAGTTCAGTCCCTGGAACTCATATGGTAGAGGAACACGGAATCTCATAAGTTGTCCTTTGACCCTGAATGTATACACACACACACAGACACACACACATACACACACACACTAATAATAATAATGATAATAATAATAATTATAATAATAACAATAATAACAAAGGGGCTTGATAGATGGCTCAGTGTTAGAGAGCATGGGCTGTTCTTGTGGAGGACCCAGGTTGGCAACTTAACCACTGCCTTAGTTAGGGTTACTATTGCTGTGACAAAAAGCAGCTTGGGGAAGAAAGGGTTTAATTTCTTTGGCTTATGCTTCATGATCATGGCCCCATCAGTGAGGAAAGTCAGGGAGGGGCTCAAGGCAGGAGCTGAAGCAGAGGCCATGGAGGAGTGCTGCTTACTGGCTTGTTCCTCAAGGCTTGCTCAGCTTGGTGTATATATATCTGAGGACCACCTGCCTTCAGGGCAGCAGTAGCACACCCCGCCCCACCCTCATGATCTGGTCCCTTCCGAATCCATCGTTACCCATGAAACTGCCCTACAGGCAATCCAGATGAATGCAGTTTCTCAGGTGGCTTTCCTCATTTCAGATAACTATAGTTTGTGTCAAGTTGACTTAAGACTAACCTGGACAGTGACCTTTGTTATTCCAGTTCCAGGGAATCCGGCACCCTCTTCTGGCCTTTGGATAATGCATGCATACAGTGCTCATACACTGCACATATAAGCAAGACACCTATAAAATAGCAGTGAACAAAACTTTTAAGAAGTAATTAAAATGTCTAAAAACAATAAGGAAGGATCAGCAGTAACAGCCGTAGGCGCAGAGTACGTGAACCTGCAGTTGTGTTTGGGCCTCTGTCTCTTCCTGTGTCCAGTGTTTAAGTTCTCTGAAGAGTCCTGGCTTCTGCATGTGTAAGATGCTCTCAGTGATAGTCCTTCCTGTGGTGTTAGTGAGGGCTGTGTGTGACTGGGAATGTCCCATGTCACAGGTCCTGTAGAGGCAGTGCTGTGACTGTCACTTCTGAACATGAAGCAACAGAGATCAAATTACTAGCTATGGAAAAAGCAGTGCCCCGACACATGTATGTCTGAAACTATGTTGTCAAGATGTTGGACATTAGAAAATGAAGGGCCTTTGGGCCAGGAGTTGAAAGCAAAGCAGACCGTACATATGCTTTAGTTGACTGCCTTAAGGGAGTTTCCGGGCTGGGACAGAGGAAAGGGACACACCAATCAGTGGAGCCCAGTGGCCTCCACAGGTAGAGACAACACTGCTGAGAGTCTGGGAGATCAAAGCTCGCAGGGTGACGCATGACGAGATGAAAGCTGTGCAGAGACAATGCATGCATGGAGACCTCCCTGTGTTCCTGTCACCACAAGCATTTGAGGAAACCACCCAAGATGGAGCAAGGAAGGATTTGAGGTGGTCACGTCCACCCCAACACAGGATCGATTGGTGCTTGTTCCCATCTGCCAGACTGGAAAGCCGCAAGACCATGAGACACTGGGTGGAATAGACAGAGGACTTTCCCTCTGTAGGGGGACCATGAGCTCTGCCTCAGCCCTCTCGATCCACCTAGGAAACTACTGCAGTGAACCTAACTTTACCTCACAGGGAGGCTCCAGAGTATTTATAGGAATATAAACCCCCAGCTCCCAACCTTTGAAAATCCACAGTGCCTGGCACCTACTCAAACATCAGGAATTCGAAGAGGCAGGAAGGGTGAAAAGTCAGGCAGCTGAAAACAACCCAGAAACCGCACGTAATTTAAGGTCAACAGACTGAGTGAGACATTAGGGTTTTGTTTGTTTGTTTTTATTGAATAGCTAAATTCAATGTATCCTAAAGAACACAGTGGAGACATGATATATATATATATACATACAATATATATATATAATAATGTGGAAAGCTCAAATCATATTTCTGAGAGCAAGCCTTCCAGGTACACATAGAAAGAAATAGCCCATGTGGATGAACAGGGACCATGAAAGGTGGGTGAGCTTAAAGCATTAGAAACTGTGTGTTTGCTATTATTTGAGGGGTTTGTTTATTTGGAGGGGGGACAGGCTCTTACTGCCCGAAAGTTTGTAGGCCTGAGCTGCTTCATGCCTATGAACCCCCTGCCTCAGAGTGCCGGGATTACAGGTGTGTGTCACCATGACTTTGAAGTTATTTCTCCCAGTTCTGTGGCAAGCCACCATGAAATCAGTGGCTTAAAGGATAGCTTGATTTGTGTGGTCTCTGTGGTTCTGGAGGTTACAAGTCTGGTTTAAGTCAGGGGGTCTCAGGGCTGTGACCTTGGGGAGGCTGTAGGGGAGAGATCAGCTTCTCACCACCCCCACATGCTGCCAGGCTCCTGGGCTCCTGACCTTCTTATACCCTCCAGTCCGGCCACTGTGATTGATCACGTCACTTTTTGTATGTCAGTTTTAGTTCTTCTGCGCCCACTTTTGTCTCAGGTTTCCCCTTTACTTTTAAAAAAGTCCATTACAACTGTCCTGGGCTAATTAGCAATTTAGATTCCACTGACAAAATTGCTACTCTCAGCCGGGCAGTGGTGGCGCACACCTTTAATTCCAGCACTTGGGAGGCAGAGGCAGGTGGATTTCTGAGTTTGAGGCCAGCCTGGTCTACAGAGTGAGTTCCAGGACAGACAGGGCTATACAAAGAAACCCTATCTCAAAAAACAAAACAAACAAAACAAAAATTTGCTACTCTTCTGTGATGTAGCCTAATCTGCATGGGTTCCAGAGACAAGAATGGAAGCGCCTTGCTGAGGGGGCATTTTTCTGCTATAACACTACCCAATGATAAATTATATAAAGAAAAATGCTATTTACTACAAACATCTCATCAATGAGCTGTGGGAGAGTCTCCATGCTTAATGCACAAGTAAGTGGAGTCACTGAGGGGCAGGGGACAGGACAGACAAGTGCATTTCTTTATGCTTTTTTTTTTTACCCGAGCTTTAGGAACACCACAAACTCATAAATCTAAGCAGTTCAATAAACCCCATTCACAAGGAACAGGAGGAACCCACGTGGGGGCACATCACAGTTTAGTGACTCAAAGGCAGTGAAGTAGAAATAGAAAACAGGGTACTGGCAAGCCGATGTGCAGATGAGTGGGCTGTACAGCAACTTCCGGGGATCAGGCAGGCAGAGGGAAGCGGCCAACGTGACGCCTTACTCCATGAGACACAACCATGACTCCATCCCACTGTCCACAGATTCAGAGCTAGTCACCAAGAGTTACATAGGACAAGGGATGCCAGAGGAAGGGTGACAGGTAGAGGTGACAATGTCATGTGAGACCTGGATTCTACGGAGAGACAAATGTACAGACCTGTGTCCTTCCCTTATAACTTAAATCAAAAGATGCTGGCCAGTTGAGTGGAAACAATGTGGTATATTGTGGGATAGGCAGTGTTGCTGAACAGCAAGTTGTAAGACAGGAAAGACAATGATAGAAATACTCCTGACAAGATGCGCAGGCATGTCCAACCTTTTGCCACTGTGCTATGAAGTTGTCACCTACAAATGTATTGACCCGTATCCACAGCTGTCCTTGGACATACACATGGGCTGCATGTCTGCAAGTGGTGCAATATTCTTCAGTGTAGACAGTGGTAATTAAAGATGCATATACTGGAGTCTCTAAAGTGATCACTGCTGTGTGGTGGGAGAAGGGGAGAGACAGCTTTGCTAATAAGCAATGTAAGAGATGGAAGGGGTTCATCAAAATAGTAAAATAGAGGTTGGAGATGTGGCTCACGACCTAAAAGTGCTCACGGCTACCCAACAGGACCCGAGCTTGGTTCCCAGCACCAAATTGGACCACTTACAAATGGCTGTAACTCCAGCTCCATGGAATCCACATTCTTCTGGTCTCTAAGGGAACCTGCATTTATGTTTACACATACACACGCACGTGAGCACACACGCATGCACATACACACACACACACACACACACACACATGTGCATCACAAGAACCACAGACCCCTCATGAAGAGAGAAGAAAAATTATCAACAAAATATAAAATTTGCAAGGAGATGTTCCAGGAGTATAAAGCTGATTTAGTATTTGAAAAGCCATCAATGTGCTATATGGTTCTCACTCCGAGGAATGATGTGAGTGCAGGCAAGTTATTTAGTTATACTGTGTCAGTTTCCTTGTCTGTAAAGTAAGAAGAGTGGGCTGAGGCTATAGGTAGCTCAGGTGTACTGTAGCGAGAGACCCAGCTCCTTCACAATATACATCTTTTTTTTTTAACTTATTTTTGTGTGCGTTTCAGTTTTGTCTACATTTATGTCTGTGTGAGGGTGTTGTATCCTGGAGTTACAGACAGTTGTGAGCTGCCATGTGGGTGCTGGGGATTGCACCTGGGTCCTCTGGAAGAGCAGGCAGTGCTCTTAACCAGTGAGCCATCTCTCTAGTCCCTCCCAATATGCTTGTAACAGCACTCCTTTCAGTCCTTGTGAGGATGGGCAGAGGGTGGCTCTGTGCTCTGCAGAACTGTTCTGGAACTTTCCAGTGTTCAGGAAACATCTGTTCCCATCTGCATTCTTCCCCTGGGCCATAGTCCAGTAAGGGGCTACCAACGCTCTCTGCCTACCTTCTCCTGTCCAGGGCTACCAACGCTCTCTGCCTACCTTCTCCTGTCCAGGGCTACCAACGCTCTCTGCCTACCTTCTCCTGTCCAGGGCTACCAACGCTCTCTGCCTACCTTCTCCTGTCCAGGGCTACCAACGCTCTCTGCCTACCTTCTCCTGTCCAGGGCTACCAACGCTCTCTGCCTACCTTCTCCTGTCCAGGGCTACCAACGCTCTCTGCCTACCTTCTCCTGTCCTTTGGGAACAGGACTGTTGCTGGGACTCATCCCCAGCACATAGTCCTGGTTAGAATCTTAAATAAGTAGCAATGTTTTGGGGATGTGGAAGGTGGGGAAATCATTCTTTAGAATCCCTTAAATTGCCCAGCGTGCTCAGCATAATGATTTTTAGAACATCAGGGTGATGAAGTCACTTGCAGAGGGCAACCTGGGAGACGCCCATTTGAGCCAGCTCTAACTCCCCTCCCCCACCTTTTAGTATCGCCTCAACTAAACTCCTGAGGACTCCTGAACAGCAGCTCAAGTGTAACATCTGGCTAGTGGAACCCGGGTACTCACAAGGAATCTGGTGTGTAGGGTGCTCAGCTATACTAAAGGGTAGAGCGCACAGTGAGTAGTACACACAGTGGGTAACTGATTTCAGCAAAACACACTGAAGCTGCAGTAGGGACTGAACTTCTCCGAGTTGCCCTAGAACAGGCATGTTCCCCTCATGATGTCCTGTGATTCGTTTGATAATTTTCTGTTTTGATATGGGTACAAACAAATAAAAACAAGCTGTCATGAGGGCAAGGTAGAAAAAAAAAAAAAAAAAAAAAACAACAGAAAGTGCCTTCATGTGAAAAGAGATTGGATGCAAACCAGAAGCAAGAGCTGAGCTCGCAGGTGCCGGGAGGGTATCCGCTGTGCTGTCCTACATTGGAACCCTGAAGCAATCCTCATCTCCCTGTCTTGCAGGTGGTGCCGCAGAGCGGGAGAAGGTGCCAGCCAATCCGGAGGCGCTCCTGCTCATGGCCAGCTCCCAGCGTGACATGGAGGACTGGGTGCAGGCCATCCGCCGTGTCATCTGGGCCCCACTGGGCGGAGGTACTTCCCGTAGCTCGCATGTCCACCCTGTAAAACCCTTGTCTGCAGGTAATCTTGTCCTCTTGCCCCGCACCCACAAGTCACTTCTCATTTGGGACTTGCTGGGTACATTCTGTACGTATGATGGCAGTCTGGTCCCTCTGTTACTGTTCTTGAAGTCATGCCTCTCACCTAGTGCTTAGCCCCTTGGCAGGGGACTCGAGTCTCCTAATAAAGGCTTGTGGCCTTTGCTTGCTTGTCTCCTTGCTTCCAGACACCCTACTGAATGCTGAATGGGCTTCTCACAGGGTGCAGGTGGATCACACGCTGCCCCGTGCTCATACCCATTGTATCGGTCTTCCCCCTTCTCTTTTCCTAGGCCTCCCTGACACACGGAAACCCAACCCTGACTGCCATGCCCACTTCCCATCCTTGATTTGCTGTTTACTTAATGTTTATTCAAAACGTTCAGTGATTGTATCAGATACCTGGTCTATGTCAGGCATGTAGGAATTCAGTGATGAACAAAGCAGGTGTTGCCTCTGACCCCAACGACTTGCTGTGTGCCGTAGGCATCTATAGACAGGACACACACATCTGAAGGTGCTTAAGGGTGAGATCTGCAGGGGAGCAAAAGGACTGGGGATGTGAAGAGGAAGACAGTGGGAGGGCCTGGGTGAGAGAGGTGGCTGCACAGTGGAGCATGACAGGCCACATTTAGACTTCATCGTGAATGCAATGGAGCCCCAGGTATAATTGTAAGCAGGAGATAGACGAGACTTGACTTAGATTGATCTTGTTGGTTTTTTTTTTCAAGACAGAGCTTCTCTGTGTAGCCTTGGCTGTCCTGGAACTCACCCTGTAGACCAGACTGGCCTCGAACTCAGAAATCTGCCTGCCTCTGCCTCCCGAGTGCTGGGATTAAAGGCGTGTGTGCACCACCACCATTCTGCTTGACTTAGATTGAAAGTCTTTTAGTCATCATGTAAGGAGTGGCCCTAGCAGGCGGGGACAGGATGGGGGAAAGAAACAGTGATGAGGACATGGCTGGGGTAGCCAGCTGCAGAAGCTTCTGGACTTTGCCCTGGCCTAGTCCTGAAGGAAAGAAGGGAGTGCTGACTGCAGACACTTGACTGACTTTCTAGGTTGGTGTCTATCTGCAGTCATCCTCAGAGTGTTCTTGATAGTGTCACTATGCTGGGGTAAGAGGGAGGAAGGCCCGAGTCCCTGATGACCATGGAGGTCCAGAGCCTTCCAGCAGGGTAGTTGTAGCCATGGTGTGAACATCCTCTCTCCCTATAGCATATGTCAGGCAGGAACAGACCCTTACCTTTGGGAGCTCCAAGCCCATATCTGGATCTGACAAGTCTTATACTCTCTGCCTCTTACCTCTCCTGCTCTCCTCTTTCATTGCTGGCTATCTCCTGCTTGATCTACTTCGCCAAGCTGCTAACCCCTGTAGAAGAGCACATGTGATGTTAGAAGTTAAGATTGTTCTCTGGAGCCTCATTGAGGCAATCTCATGATGGCAGCTGGCTTGACCCACAGACCATTTAATAGCCTGGGAAGACCAGAACCACCCAAAGGCAGCTTCTGCAGCCACAAAGGACCTCCTTTTGTGCGAGGACATTGAAAGCGAAGCCAAGGAACAGAGCAGAGTCCACGGGAGACACTGCACATTTGGTCTGCGGTTCATAAGAGGTTGTGAACATCAGAGGGAACTTACAGAGAGGAAAAAGAAATAATCTGTACTGCACAGACCAAAGGACATGCATTCTGTAAGAGTCAGTCGAGAGGCTGGAAAGAGGAGAGTGAATTAGGGAGCAGGTGTCTGTGATATTGGAACCTACCATGCGGTTCCCAGCTCAGCTAGGCAGAGATGAGCCACTTGGAAATGAGCATGGCTCGAATGGGCACTTTGCAAAGAAGCAATCCTCATAGCCTGTGAGCATGGTGAGTGGCCTTTTAGCTCACTGGTCACCAAAGACACGTCGAATTCCCCACATGTTACACCCACATGTCACCTAAATCTCACGTGTATCAGAGAGGAGGTTGCTTGGCGGTATCTGGCAGAGTTACTCCTGCGGCACCCAGGAACCAGCATTTTCCGTGGGAGGCAGGCCCCATGCAGACATATGTGCACAGTGCTTGCAGGGGAGATACGTGCAGCAGGGTTTCACAGCCCCGAGTTTATGGCATTCTCAGACTAGCTCAAGCACCTAGCTACATTACAAGTAAATAGCTAACTCATTCTTACAGTGCGACACTAGTGAGACGGCAGAATCCACTGCAGCCCCACCTAACAGCTTATATAAGACTATAAAAGTGTGGAACTGAAGGAGCCAATCAACATGTAGCATGCCGTGATCCCTTCATAAGGAGTTGAGTGATATAACAACGGGGAATGGTAACATTTATGGATGGTTAGGGAGCAAAGATACAAAGAAAAATGGAAAGGGATGCCTCAAAAGGATAAGAAGGAAAGAAGAGAGAAGGGTTAATCTCCAGTTCCCAAGTAAAAAAACCACACAGCAGTGGTGTCAACAGCGGTGCCCGCACTCCTAATTTCAACTAATTTCAACATGGGGGGAAGCAGAGACAGGAGGATTTCCTCAGGCTCAATGGCCAGCCCACTTAGTGTAAAAAAGGGCAAACTTTGGTACCCCAGTGAGAGTATGTCTCAAAAATAAGGTAGATGACATTCCTGAGGAACACATGTGAAACTGACCTCTAGCCTACACATGTGCCTCCACCCACCAGGGAAGAAGGTTCAGTTAGTAAAGTCTTTGTCATGCAAACGTGAGGTCCAGGGTTTGATCCTCAACACCCATATCTAAGTGAGACATGGTAGTTTACATCTTTAGTCCCAGCACTGCTGTGAACATGGGTATACAAGTTACTTTTTACTGAGACCAAAATACTTGACAGAAACAAGGGAGAAAGGTTCATTTCGGGTTTTGGTCCTCAAAGCTTCAGTCCATCTTGGAGGGAAGACATGGTGGGATTGATGGCTGTGTGCCACAGGCTCCTCATCTAAGCAGGAGAAACAGTGTGGAAACCAGAGGGTTGGCTGGAAGAACCTTTGGAAGCCCTCCCATACTGGCCAGTCAAGCCCCACCCTCCAAAACAGCACAACAGCCAAGGAGTGAGCACTCAAAACATGAGCCAGTGGGTGACATTCCAGATTCCAGCCTTAGCAATGTTTCATGAATAGCCCTTCAAACACTTGCTGTCAGTCTCCTGAGTCCACACCCAGAAGTGAAACTGTTAGGCTCCTGGTTAAGTTTTTGAGGAAACACCATGCCCTTCACCACAGTGGCTGTGCCAAGCAACCCCATGGGTAATGATGTATGTAAGAGTTCATATTTCTTCCCACCCTAATTGTCACCCAACAGCTGGGGACTTTTCCTCTGCTTGAATAGAAACTGTGGGTAAGCAAGGAAGTCCTTCAAATGCTGGTGCCTGGGTGTCTTTGTTTCCCTCCATGTCTGACAGCAGCTAGCACTGGCAATAAGCATGCAGAAGCAAAGACAAGTGATATCATCCTGTTATAGACCCTGTGCTGGCCTAAGGTATTGGAAAGTTAGCCCTGCAAGGGTTAGTGTCCCCACGTAGACCTACGTAGAAGCATTCTTGGCTCTCTGAACTCTGCGGTGACAGCAGTCTGTAGGCTCTCCCTCCGGCTCTTGACAGCATGTTATCAGCTCTCTGCTCTGTGGTCACCTGTGTCACCTCCTCTTCTTCTTGTGCTCAGACCACACTGAACTCTTTTGCTGTGCCTTCAGTTGTCAGTGTGGCCGCCTGCCAGAATGACTGGGATACCTTTGTAAGAACAGCGGTCAGCACTGGGGGATCATAGAACTGGGTACCCACAGGGATTAGAGCTAATCAGGTACAAGTGCCCCCTTACACCAGGGTGTGATCAGCACAGGCCCAGCATCCTGCATCAGTATGGTGTGTAGGAACATGCTACTGTAGGTCAAGCTGCGGGTGAGAGGGAGCAGCTGAGCCTTTACAGCGGAACAGAGTAGCAGAGGGAGGAGTTGTCTTCCAGCCAACTCCCAGCCCTAGCAGCCTGCTTACATGCTCCAAGGAGTCTTTAGAACATTCCTTTGGTCTATTACGTCCCAGCCTCTAGCACCAACCACAAGCATTGAGCCTTATGTTTTGGACCAATCATGGCCTGGGTGCTAGTCATAGTGTTCTCTTCCCTGGTGTGGAGGTGGGGAGTGCACCCCCTCTGGCCAAGGTAGACATGGTTCCTGAAAATTCCTGGTTGCAACATCGACTTTCACACTGTCTCAAACAGCTCTAGGTGGGGCTAGGCCTTCAGGGGCCAGGAGAATCAGCTATAGTTTGTGGCTTAGTTGGCTCAAAGCATTCATGGAGTGTTCATGACAGCCAACAGCTGGCGCTGGCATGAGGGTAGTTGCTCTGGCACGTGACCTACAGTCCTCTTGATCAAGGCGGCAAGGACGATGACACAAGAGCCCAGCAGCTGCCAGGTACTCAGATTCCCGATTCCTGATGTTTGCTTATTTGCAGAGAAATGGACACCAGAAGAAATGCTTAAGTCTAAGCCAAAGAACTTAGCATTTATGCCAACAGTGACTATAGCAATGCTTACACCTGCTAGGTGCCCAGGGAGAGGCGGGTCCCCCTTGCCTCTTAGAAGTTTTTGTTTCTGTTTTGATAATAGCCACCGCAGTTGTAGTAGTGGGTGTGAAGTGGTGTCTTGTTGTTTAAACAAAGTGTTGCAAGAAGGCCACAGCCAACCAGGGAGTCAGGAGGTGGGTGCACATCTCCTGCTCATGCTCCCCACCCCCCACACCCCGCAGGATGTGGGCTTCTACTTGGGGAGATGGAGAGACAAGCACTGGAGGGTTCTAAGACAGGGATAGTGATGATCAACCTTCAGTGTTGAGGGGACCTCTGACTGTTCCCTAGGCAGGCATGAGGGGAGGACCACAACCTGTTTGACTATCTGTGCAAGAATGCAGCTCTACCCTCGGTCTGGCTGGTGAACTGAGCAGGCTGCCACTGTCCAGAAGCTAGGAGTGATGAGATCTCCAGGATCTGAGTGTAAGGAGGAGGTGGGGTGTGAACATTGATCCAGGAGTCCGGTTGAGCTACCTACAAGGACAGAGGTTAGTGGCAGTGAAAGCGGAGGCAGCGTGGAGCAGGCTAAGGGATTGTGAGAGTTTGGCTCTGTCTACATACCCTTAGGTCTGAGCTATCGGTGAGTTTGTATAGGCAGCTAAGGTAAAAGTCAGAGGGCTGGAGACCATTTCTCCCCAGCACCATTTGCTCCACATCTCAGCCTCAATGGGAGACTCAAGAAGACAGTCTTATTTCCAGTTCCAGTGAATGTCAAACTGGCAAGCCAGTGAGCCTGAGCTTCTGACACTTGGACCCTTGAACCTGGTCCTGATGCTGTCTGCCCATTCTAGTGAGACAGGAAGGTGAGGGAGGAAAGTTAGAATGTCAGGTGGAGACTCCCCCACAGGAGGAAACCCGGTCAGTCTGATATAAGGCAGATCAGGCATCTGCAGGGTTTAGGGACTGGTTCACAGTGTCCTTGGGTCTCCTTGCTGGCACTCCTGAAGGCCTCTCCCCTAAAAGAGCTCCAGGAGGCTGTGATCTGGGGTCCTCAAATCAGGAGAGACAGGTGGCAGCCACTGCTCCAGGCTCAGCAGAGCCAGGGCATTGGGGCTGTCTGCCAGGGGAGCCAAGGCCACACAGTAACTGCTTTATCTGGGAGCTCCTCACCACACACAGCCTGCTCAGCAATCTCTCTCTCTCTGTCTCTCTCTCTGTGTGTCTTTGTCTCTATCTCTGTCTCTGTCTCTGTCTCTCTCTCTCTCTCTCTCTCTCTCTGCTTCCCACCATCCTGTCTTTCATCCCTTTGTTGTGTAACCTTATCAACCTGCCTCCCCTCACTGGGCTACATGGAATTCAGCACTTCTACACAGAGTTCAGAGATGCCCATCCGAGCCTAATAGTCCACCTGCTACCAGGATGCTTACGGAAGAGAGTCATCCTGGTGATCTGAGCTTTCCAGCCCTGCTCACAAGAGTGATCCTAACCCAACAGACTAGAGCTCAGTGAAGCAGGGCTGATGAGAACTAATGAGCAGGAGGCGGCTGCAAACCTCCACTCACCTGGGGCTTTCCTAGGCTGTGAGGTCTAACTCAGATAGGGAAACTGGGACTTAGGAGAAAACAAGTGGGCACCTACCTACCCACCCAAGGATGAGTAAGTGGATAACCTCACCCTTCCCACCTTCATAGTAACATGAGGAGGGAAACTGAACACTTTGGATTAGACACACGCTTGGATGGACGGCTTTAGCCCTACACTTAGCTTCAGGGTCTGGACTAAGAGTTTCAGTGTCCCATAGCTAAAAATTAATGCGAGTATGGGCTTCCCCCAAGGACCCAGGGAAGGAGAATATGCCCTTAGCCTTGACACTTCCTGGGCTGACATACCTCATCTCCTCTTCCTCTTATGGTTCAAGCATCCTGGGTCCCTTGGTAGTCTGTGACCGCCTGTATAACCTTAGCATGCTTATACCAACTAAGCTTCTCTAGCTGTATAAGGTGAGGCAGTCACAGGTTCCAGGACGAGACATGGACATCAAAATACCCCACTTAAAATAAAGACAGCCTGCCTCTATTTACCAGTTTGATATTTTGATATTATGGATTTTTGTACTAAGGTTTGTCTTTTGTTTTGGTTTTGTTGTATTGAGATGGGGTCTCTCTACATAGCCCTGGCTGTCCTGGAACTTAGTAAGTAGATTAGGCTGGTCTGGAACTCACCCACCTCTGCCTCCCAAGTGCTGGAATTAAAGGCATGTAAATGTGCCACTACACCTGGTTCAAGGTGTGTTCTTAAAAATATTGCAGTAGGGTGTGTATCTCGGTTCTTGGAGCAGTCCTAAACTTCCCCCTTTAAGCCAAGTGAGAGACTATTAAATGTGAGCAAATAAAGAGACTGCCCCCTGCACACCTAGCTTGAAGAGAGGCCCCATTCCCCCAGGCTCAAGGCTTTCTTTCTTTTCTCCAAGTCTCCATCTCTTCCAGCCTCACTTCTTCTGCCGTCAGGTGCAGACTGACCCTGTGTACCACTCGGAAACATACCATTGTGGACTCTTCTTCGGAAGGAACCCTGAGATGTTAGGCTTCATAGACAGACACTTGAGGAATGATCATGTGTCACTTCCCAGCTAGGAGACTTCAGACAAATTGTATAACTGCTCTTGAGCCTCCACAGCCTCTTTGAAAAAAAAAATGTTGTTAATTACCTTTTAGAGCTGTTCAAGGAGATGAGATCAAATCCAAACCACTGCCACTAACCCTAGGGATACCAGTTCCAAGGTCAGAGACCTGGAAGGCCCTGAGTGCGGAGCCCTCCACGCCACTGTTGCTTTAGGTGGAGCATCAATGCCTTGTCCGCAGGTTGACTCAGACCCAGTTGGCCAATCCTCTCTGGCCTCCCTTGCACCACCTAGAACTCGTGCCTCGTCGGGGCTTTGGCCTGCGTGGGTGTTCCTGAAGAGGGTCCCCAGCTAGAAGGAAGTGCTCGCGTGCAGAGCTGCTGTGAACTCAGGGCTCCTGATATCGTGGCCCCGAGAAAGGGGTGCGGACCGGGAGCTTCCAGCGCCGGGAGCTGCCTGGCAGGAGGCATCCCAGGCACTCGATCCTCCCGCCCTCGCCCCAGGTCCAGCCCTGGGCGGCTCAGGCCGGGCGGGCGGCGGGCAAGACGCTACCTGTGCGCGTGCCGGGCATTCCTGCCGCCGCCGCGCCGCCGCGCCGCCGCGCTCGGGCGCGCCATGGGCCTGATGCCGGCCGCGCGGGCTTTCTCGAGCTGCCGCGCTTGTCCCCGGCCACCCTGCCGCCTGCCCGCCTGCTGCGCGCCCGCCGCCCCAGGTAGGGGCTCGACGGGGTGCGGGACCCGGGGTCGCGGGGCGCTCGAGGGCCCTGCGGGAGGGTGGCTGCATCGCGGGAGCCGGGGATCCGAGATGGTTCCTTAAGGGGCTGGAGAGCCACGTACGTGCTGTTTATGTCGGTGGGAAGAGGAACAGCCGATCCCGGATCGATCCCTTCTCCTGTCAGGGGTCCGACCTTTGTGAAGAGACTAGGAACTAGGAATTTGCTAAGGATCCTCCTCATACATACCCTTCCACTCTGAGACCTAGCAGGAAGTGGGTCCCAGGCTCTGACTCCAAATCCAGTTGGAAACCTCTGGAAGTCTCCATCCAGAGGAGGGAATCAGTATGTCCTGGGCCTGGCTAGCATTGGGCAACCCCATCCTCTATGGCCTTAACCTGTGGTGGATTTCCAGGCCATTCTGGGGGCAAGTTAGAAGGGTTTCTCAATTCCTTCCCCAGCTGAGGCTATCAGTAGGCAGGGCCTGAAAGAGGGGCAGTGGGTAGTCCTGTCAAAGGCGAAGTGTGTGTTCAAAGTGGGTGTATAGTGGGTTGCAGATGGGAATAAACCAAAGAGCAAGGAAAAGCTGTAGCCGAGAGGGAGAGCGGAGACTGTAGATTTATCCAGAATTTGCAAACCTCTGGAGAATTGTTTTCTCATGCCGCCTTCCTCCTGGCTGTGGCCCCCTCTCCACTGGGGAGAGCCAGAGGCAGACAGACAGTGGCCAGGCTGATCTGCTGCCTCTGCTCTGGGACCAGATCCAGGAGGGAATCTCAGCAGCCTCCCATTCTTGCTGTGGCAGAATCAATCCCCACTTCCTCCAGGGCTTCCCTTGAGGGTCAGGAGAAATCCACTAGGTGCCCTGTGTTAACATTCATCCGTGGACATAGCTCCAGGACCTGGCAGGAAGGTTTCAGGGCCGCTTCCAGGGTCTTCTGGAATGATCTCTGAGCAATGGCAGGATCTGTGGCTTCCACTCCTGCCTGGATCTCTGAGAAGTGCTTACTGGAGGCGTATAGGCTAGGCTAGAGGGAGCAGCTGCCAAGGCAGAACCTCAGGTTCATCCCGAGGAAAGGCACCTCTGCCAGCTTCCTCTCAGTTGGCAGAGCAGGCACTTGGGTGACGAGCGTAGGCCAGGCCCTCAAGAAACCACATACTGGCTGGGTTGCCAGCTACATGACAAGCCTACCAGAACTGGTTCTTGGCACATTTCCTCTCTTGAGACTTGCCAGGAGGGCTTTGGGAGTTCACAGAGACTACAGGGGCGGGGGCGGGGGATGTGGCAAAGACAGCAATGGGCAGAACCTCTGGAAATGGAGGCTGCCTGAGGATTGAACGTGGCTTGTCTACAGCAGGGGCAGCTGGCACGGAAGACTCAGAAGGCTGAGCTGGAATGAGGTCTGGGTTTTTCCTTTCCTAAGTTCAGTCAAGGAGGGGATGCCCTGGGAGTGTAAGTCCATCTTGGGTCTCAGGGCAGTCTGTGAAGACAGATCTCACTCTGAAGATGGAGAGCTTGTAGTCCATTGTTTCAGCCAAATGTGTGGCCAGAGCCTGTTCTCTGTGGTCCTATTACTGGCCTGCTTGTGCCCCCACCTCATGGAGTCTGGGGTCAGTGCACATGTGACCCTTTGTCTCCTCTCCTCGATCTCATCCACGGACACCAAGTGTCCTCCATCAGAGCTACTCCACTGATCCCCACTCCCCACAATTCCTTACCTCATATTTAATGTGTTTACTCTGTCGCCACCTTCTCAAAACCTCTTCTGTTCTCAAGTGCCAGGACTTTGTGGCTTTCCCTCTGCTGGATTGCTGCCCGATTTGGGGGCACTGAATGTTCAGAAGGCTTCACTGGGAAGCAGGGGTTGAGAGGGGCTGAAGAAGACCAGACCTGTCAAGACTGGGTGCTGTGTGAACCGGTGGGCTTGTCTAGGTGCCTTTTGTGCCTACGGGCTTGTGGGGGCCAGCAGGGCAGAGCTTGCCTCCCAGCCTGATTCGTACAGTGAAGACCTCAGCTGGGGACATGCTCTCAGCCTGAGAGCAGCTCTGAGGTTTTGCAGCATGGTAGCCCCCACATACTCACAGTTTTAATTTTTCCAGGTTTCTAGTGCCCAGTGACCACCTGCTGCCTGAAAATACTAAGTGGAAAATTCCGGAAACAAACAGCTGCTAATTTTTAGATTGTGGATTGTGGTGAAATCTTGAACCCTTCCACTCTACCTACCCTGTCTGGGGTGTGAATCATCGTTTTGGGGTGTCTGTTCTGTGTATGTCACCCACCTGTCAGATCGGTTGTCATGGTACGACAGTGCTGGTGTTCACATAACCTTTTATTTTATTCAACAATGACCTCCAACCACAAGAGTAGCACAGGCAATTGGAGAAGTTGCTTCCTTTATGTGAAAATGTTCAAGTACAAAAAGTGGCAGGATATGAGGAGTAGGGACATTCATCATAACTGTCATTCCAACACATCGTTCTGGAATTGTTCTGTTTTGCCAACTACTTAGTTTGGATCCAAAAGAAACTGGGACAAATGGCCCTCTGTGGTGCCTAGTAGAGTACCAGCAGACAGACTGCCCTCCAGGCTCCTGAGGTATCACAAATGCTCCTGAACACAGTCTGCACTGGCATCCTGGTTCTTCTCAGCCCTCTCCCTACCCTAAACTTCTCCAGCTCATGGCTTCCCTCCCACAGCTTTTCAGTCCTTACAATCTGCTTTCTGTTATGCCCTGTCTTTCGTCTTCCTCTCTTGCCTGTCTTTCTTGGTCTCCTTTGCTCACACTCTTTTTTTCTTCTTACTCTCTTGCTCTCTCCCTCCTTCCCCCTCCTCTCATGGCCCTGCCCAATCTGCTGGCCATGTTCAGTCTGCTGCTCTCTCTTCCTGCTCTGAACTCCTCCAGATGCCTCTGGCCCTACTCTCCCTCATACACACAGTAAAAATCTTCCCCTCACTCACACCTTGGGACAGTCCTGTGCTTGGTTTATACATCTGGGGCAGAAACCCTCGGTCTACACACTTAGATCATGGTCTACTTAGGGGATGGTGTTGTCTGCAGTTTCACTGAGGATCTAGGTTAGCCTCCCCTGGGGATAGGGGATCTTCTCTTCTTAGAACAGGGCCAGGCAGAAGCACACAGTAAGAGACAGATGGCAGAGATCCTGCGCATAGAGGGAACAAGAAGGAAGCTTTGTGAGTCTTGTATCTTCCTGACGGTGGCCTTCAGTTACTGGAAGCTGAGGCCAGGAGCTGAGTGCAGTGACTTGGGACAGGAGAATACTGCATGGTGTTTGTCCTACACGATCACTCCTCCACCTCTGTCCCGAAGAAAGCAATGCTTTCCCAATGCTATGACCCTGCGGTGGAGGTATAGTGGACAGAGAAGGCCCTGCCTCTGTGTGTGTGTGTGTGTGTGTGTGTGTGTGTGTGTGTGTGTGTGTGAAAGCTGACATTGGAGACAGTTGAGAAGTGAGTCTCACTGAATGGAAGGTCTCTGTGAGTGGATGGGAGGAGGCAGGGGTCATGCCAAGCTAGTCCGTGCCCCACTGGGGGGACACTTTGTTCATGGGCACTTCCTCTGTATGTTCTCTGCCTGCTCATTTGAAGTAATGGTGTACCCAGTTTCAACAGATACGGCTTCCCATGGCTTCTTTCTGTGAGCCAGGTCCCCTCCCCCACTTATCCAGACTCTGGTGTCATTTGGGGAAGTCTTTACTCATAGACTTAAAGCAGAAGAGGCAAATAACTGCCCCAAAGCCTGAAGCAGCCTAGGTGGGATAGGGAGCAGTAAGAAATACTGCGGACTGCAGAGGATTGGCAGCGGATTTCTGTCAAAGACAACAGCTACTATGGAGTGCTCTGCCACTCTCGCCTTGTGGGAACCTAGGCCTGTCACTACTGTGGGCGTGGATTATCTCAAGAGAAACTCAAGAGCTGGGGTGTAGTTCAGTTCTAGAAAGTTTGCCTAGCACGTGCGCCTCAAAACAAAGAGAGACAAATGGAGGAAAAAAGCAAATTTTAAAACGGTTTCCAACATGACAGGAGGTAAACTTGTGCATTGTTGCCCTGCGTGTGGGTGACTGAGTTCTGAGTGAGAGAATCATAGCTGAACCTCTTTGCCCTGAGCCCAGCCAGCTCTAGCCCCAAAGGCTAGGACACTATTAGAGGTGACTCAAGGCCTCCTGAGTCAGCCCTGCTTTGAGCTGCCTGAGTAGCCAGCTTGTCCCTGGGCTCCAGGCTCAGTGCCTTACCCCTGCGTGATGGGACTAGCCTGCCAAGTCCCAGGAGAGGCAGGTTTCCCTCTTGTCCAGTATTGCTTCCTCTGCCATGACCCGGATGTCCATGGGTCCTGCTGCTGCTGGTTCCTTTGCCTCCATTCCAACATGGACAATGACGGCAGAAAAGCTGGGATGTTTGCTGTTCCCAGAGCCAAGCTGAATGGACTGGACTAGGTCCCTATGCACACATGCACACACAAGCTGACATGCTCATATGACTATATGCACACACAAAAGCCCAAAGTGTGTGTGCATATGGCCCATGCAAGCACATACACCTTTTCTTAAGGCACTGATAGTATCCATTTGATGGCCCTGAGGCTTCCCTGGTCTATAGGCTTAATTTCCAGATCATGCATTCTAAGGAATAGCATTTGCAATGCCATTCTCTTTAGTACTTTGTAGTGCTTGGAATGGAACCCAGGGCCTTACATGTGCTGGTCAAAGACTTTACCCCTGAGCCACACTCAGCTGGGGGATTGATGTGTCTTATTTTTAGGCAGCCTGGAGCAGGGAGTGAAGTAGGCAGCCAGAGAGGTGGTTGGACATCTCACTTGGCTGCCTCATGACCCAGTTCCCACAAAAATATGACCCTTAACACAGCAGACCTCTAGCACGGTGCCCCTGTCATGCCTCGAGACATCCTTCAGGGATGTTTGCACATCCTGCACAATGAGGATGTGAATATCACTACACATTCTAGAGACCAGACCTCCTAGAGCGGTGGCTGGGTCTCAACCTGTAGGTCTCGGGGGAGGGGGAGGCTTTGAGCGACCCATTCACAGGGGTCACATATCAGACATCCTGCACATCAGATATTTATATAATGCTTTATGATTGTAGCAAAATTACAGTTATAAAGTAGCAACGAAAATAATTTTGTGATTAGGGGGTCACCACACCATGAGGAACTGACTGTATTAAAGGGTTGCAGCGTTAGGAAAGTAGAGAACCATGGTCCTGTGGCTTACGGCAGTGAGAATTTCTCCAGCTGCTGACCCACTGGGCAGAGAGCTTTACAGATCTTGGCACCTGTGCTCATTGCCTGGACTATTAGGAAACTCCTAGTCTTGTCACGTATCAGATTATCAGTGTTCTTAGCTGGGAGTTCCTCTGCCTTCTCTCCTTCCACTCTGGTCCTGATGAGATGATTGGATTCTTTTCTTTCTGATGTTTTGTTTTTGTTTTTGTTTTTGTTTTTGTTTTCTCTAATGTTTTCAAAGTATGGCATATTGGAAAATGTACAAATCATCCAGGCACTGTTCAGTGGTCTTGCTTTATTAAACTGTGTGTGAGTGGGATGGTGTGTCAGGTTCAGATACAGGGATGCTGGAACCCTGAGGCACCTCTGGTCACAGACTCCCTAAGAGCTAAGTCCTGGATTGACATCACACCAGTAGTTTGACTAGTTTATAGCTTCACACGGAAGAAGATACACAGTGTGTACTTGGGGGCTCATTTATTTTGCTCACAATTATGGTTTTTGTTCTCAAGAATTTTCACAGAATCTACCATCTGCTTCATCCTTCTTTTTTTTTTTTTTTTTTTTTTT
>NW_022196915.1:19990698-20031853 GCF_008632895.1 Mastomys coucha
CTCAGAAATCCGCCTGCCTCTGCCTTCCAAGTGCTGGGATTAAAGGCGTGCGCCACCACCGCCCGGCCTGCTTCATCCTTCTTAAACCTTGTTCACATGGTGCTGTAACCATCCTTCGGCTTTGAAGTTGTGCCATTGAATACCCACCTCCCTCACAGCCCCCAGCAGCCACCATTCCACTTTCTGTCTGTGTGTGACAATGTAGGAATGTCTCACCAGCACAGTCACACTACTTTTGTTCCTTTGTGAATGTCTTATTCTGCATGGTGTCTTCTGGATTCTTCCCTGTTGCAGCCTCTCTCAGTATTTCCTGACTTTGTAAGGCAGAACTGCATCTCACTGTGCAGGTGTAATGCATTGTGGGTATGGATGAGCTGTAGATGAACTCCCATCTTTTGTTGCTGTTTGCAAAGCTGCTGTGCATGTGCATACATATTTCCTCCATACCCCCTTTTAGTTCTTTAACTGGATCTACCCAGAGCTGGGATTGCTTGCAGTCAGTCGGTTTTCAGTTCCTTGGAAATCCCACCACACTGCATGTCTGTCTCAGCTGTACCATCTCCTGTTCCTGCTAGTGGTACACAGTGCTTCATTCCTCTGCTCTGAGCGTAGTGCATAGAGCTCCTCCTCCTCTTCTTCCTCTTCCTCTACCTCTTCTTTTCTCCTCCTTCTCTTCTCCTCTTCTTCCTCCTTCTTCCCTTCCTCTCTCCCTCCTTCTTTGTCTCTGTTTCTCTCTCCCTGTTTGCTGTGTGTTTGTGTGTGTGAGAGAGAGGGCACATATGAGGATAAAAGACAATCTTGGGTATCTGTCTTTAGGGACAGAGTCTCTTGCCTACTGCTACATATGCCAGGCTAGCTGGCCAGTAAGCTTTCAGGGACCCTCCCATCTTCACCTTCCCATCCAGCCATGGGAGCACAGGCACTGAAATGACACATGTGCGCCACTTTGTCCAGCTGTGTACGGACCTGAGCTAAGGCCTCACACCTGTGTGTTGAGCTTTACCCACTGAGCTGAGCTAGCTCCCCAAAGCTCATTGCATCATTGTGAGGAATGGCGTTGAGAAGGGTGGTGTTTCTCACATCAGCATACTATCTATCTTGTCCTATGAGCTGTGCCTTCTGACCACTCCCTTCTGCAGCAGTTCCCGTGGGCTGACCCACTAGGCGTCTGCTCATTTTCCTGTGTTTGGGCATGGCATAGTCTCACTTCTGGTGTGAGTTTATCCATCAATACAATACAAGCACATGCTCCCTAAGGGGCCCCTTTCTCCTGGCTTGGACAAGCTCCACAGGCCACACCTACTGCTGTCCTATCAGCCACCTGGCTGTGCCCTCCCAGAGTCCAATCTGTTTCCTTGGGAAGAGCCTCCTTTGGTGCACACACAGCATTCTTTGACTTCCATTGTCCCAGACACCCTTCACCCACCATTATGCTGAGTGCCAGGGGAGTATGAATAGTCCTTTTCTATGTCCAGGGATCTTTGGGCAGCGACTGGAGGACACGGTGCACCATGAGCGGAAGTTTGGTCCCCGGCTGGCACCTCTACTGGTGGAGCAGTGTGTGGACTTCATCCGAGAGCGAGGACTCAGTGAAGAGGGGCTCTTCCGTATGCCTGGCCAGGCCAACCTGGTGAGGGACCTGCAGGATTCCTTCGACTGTGGGGAGAAGCCGCTGTTTGACAGGTGAGCTCTGGGGGGGACAGGGCAGTATAGGTGGAACTACTTGCTAAGGCTCCAGTAGGCTCCTCCCTGACACCAGCATCTCTGAGCAGGGCCTGGTGTGTTGGTTGCCCATGTGACTCATGCATGTTTAGCCAATCTGCCCAGAGTGTGGGATACTGGGGCACAGAGTTAAGCTGGTGCCTGATCTTCTTGAGGGTGTCTGCCACAAACAAGGTCAGCCATTTGGTGGTTTCCACAGCTCTTCCCTGACCCAGGGAATGAAGGCCTCAGCTACTTGCCAGGCACAGCTGCATCTAGGATTCCACGCTTACTGCAGCGTGCCTCTTAGCTCTGCCTCTCCCACTGACCCAGTCCAAGCTTCTGTAACGGCAAGATGGCAGAACAACTGAGTTCCATCTCAGTCAGATTCTGGGAAGACAGTCACTTCTGTTCACTTTGGATCTGTGCTCATCATTGAGGCTGTCCCAGGGCTAGGGGAAGCCAACACTATGCATTGCCCAGGGTCTAAGAATGGGGGAAATGGGGTTTGCCTCTCCGTGGGGTTGTGTGGGCTGTCTCATTACAGTGTAGTTTTGTATAGTTCTTATATCAAGCCATCAAACCAAACCAGACATCCATAAAACTTCTGCCTCTTGTGACATCTTCCCTCAGATGTAGGCTCCTTCTGCCAGGAGACAGGTTCTGCAGCGTTCATCTTGGCCTTGGACCTCCCCGAGGACATAGAGTGGGCCAGTTCTTTCATTAGATGTGGAGTTCAGGGCTAACCATGGCTCCTCAGAGAGCATAGGAGTCCCTTTACGTGGCTCCTTGTGAATCTCTGTCCACAGCTTGTGGAAACTTGTGCATCACTCTCCATATCTCCAGCTAGATGTCATCAAGGTTAAAGACTGCCTCAAACAAGAGCTGCCTTGGTAGGGCCCGGGAACAATGGCTTTTAGGATCCAGGGTCAGATACAGTGCCGTAGGGTGGATACCACAGAAGGATGTCAGACCTCATGCCACCACCATATTGGGGTCTCCAGGCAAGGAAACAATTCTTCCAGCCTAACCCACCCTGTAGTGTCATTGTCTCATCATACCTCCTGTTTTAATGCACGGTGCCACTTGGGCTCAGATTGGCTCCTGTCCCTGAGTTCAGGCCCATAGACCTACATCTCTGCTTTGGCAGCATGACAAGGCCCCTCTTCCAGGCTGTGGCTTCTGGCTGCCTCTCAATCATGACCCTTCCTTTCCTGGGGCTTTACCAGTCCCTCCTCGAAGGTAGGCATCTCAATGATGTCTCTCCACCGTAGGGCTCTGACTTGCCTCTGTGCAGAAACTCCTCTAGGTTTCTGAGACCATTCTCTCCTGATTTCTGCTATTCTCATAGCAGCTGTGCCTCCCAAGTCACAGAGCCTCCAGGGCTCTACTGTTCTGTATCTGTTCAAAGTGGGCTCTAGGGCTCTGCTCCCCTCCGCTCACTCATAAGAGCACCATAGTACTTTACTGCCCCCTACTCATAGAGGCCAGGGGGCTCTGCTCCCCTGCCCACTTGCTCACTGTGGACACTGGAGCTCTGCTCCTACAACTCACTCACAGCGAGTCCTTCCACCAACCAACTGGGCTTGCATGATGGGGTTCCCTCTCCCAGACTTACTCAGCCTGGTGCTGCAGTCCCCACCCTCCAAAACCCACCCCCACCACTGCCCCCACCCCTTGTGCTATAGCCTATGTTCAGAAACTACTTCTGGCCTTGGTTTTTCTCTACCTCAAAACTCTCCTTACACCCAGTTATTCTTTCTCCATAGTACCATTCTCTCAGCCCCAGGTGTGTGTGTGTGTGTGTGTGTGTGTGTGTGTGTTTTCCAGGACTGGAGAGAGTTAAGAGGCAAGGCCTTTATTCCAGATGAATGCTGCTGCTGGCATGGGCAAGAAGGTGTCTTTGGAAATGGGGAGATGATGGGAAGCTGCAGATGGGGCATGGGCAGTGGAGACAGCTGACTTGACCAGAGCAGGTCTACTGACCCATTGGGCCTTCTGTGGCCTGGCCTCAGCCCACCAGCTGATGTAGCCTATACTATGAGATATGAGGCTGATGGGCCCGGGCATTGACCTGGAATGCTGCTCTCTTCTGTGCTACTGAGAATGTGATGGGGTTGGGGTGGATTCACAGTGGTGTTGGAGGGAATTCGGGGACATCGGAGTCAAGTGTTCAAGAAGAGACCATCAGTGAGTAGGGATAGAGGGCTGCAGATCGAGCCCATGGGAGAGCCAGAGTGTGAGGAAAAATGGGCCAAGGGTACAGCTGAGTGCCAGGTCTCTGTGGATGAAGGATGGTAAAGGTGAGGGAGGGAGCTTTGAGCAGGGATGCAGGAAGGTCTGTGGACTGGAGTAAGGGGAGCTACCACTTAACCAGTTCCACTTCCTGTCTCCTTGAGGCAGCAGCAGCTGCTGACCCTGAAGAGTCCCAGTTGGGAAGGATACTGGCCTCCAGGGTGTATGGAGAAAGTGGCCCAGGAGAAGGCAGTGGGCAGTGAGCATGCTTGGCTAGAGAGGTGAGGTCAGAGAAGAGCCCCACATGTGTGGATCTTGGGTGTTTATGGCAGTCCCTGGCCCATCTTCTCCCAGTGCCTCCTATGAGGAACTTTAAGCTGGGGCTTGAAGCCAGGGGCCAGGAATCCAGGAGGAGCCAGCTGTGGCCAGGACTGGCCAGAGCCCAGATTGACAGGAAAAGAGGATGTGAGCCTGAGCTGGGATACCCTTGTCTCTTTCCTACCACATACATGCATACATACACACATACACACACACACACACTTCAGCCCACACACAAGCATACATACACACACAGACACAGACACACACACACACACTTCAGCAGAGGTATCTCTGAGCCAGTAGTGGAGACTAAGTCCTGTGGTGGACATCCAGAGACAAGGGCCTGACCTCTCATCTGTCCAGTCAATGCTTAGATGCCTGCTCTCTGCAGGAAGGTCAGCCCTGATGGTATCCCTCTGATATAGATTCCCCAGTTCAGCCATGAGCTAAGCAAGCTCAAGCAAAGGCTTGGGTGTACCATGAGAGCTTCCTATGAGCTGATCCAGATCATAGGTAACTCCTTCCACCCAGAGCAACCCTGTGGCTTGTGCTGCAGAACATCTCCCAAGTTCCACACTGTATGTAGAGAAGGTCTCCAAGTCCCACACTCCTATCACAGAAGAGGGCTCTCCTTCACTCCGTATGATGGACCAGACACTAGCTAGATTCTGAGCCAGTGGTGTGGGACTGACCCAAGCTAGAGTTTCTGGTGGCTCAGTCACACTCCCCACAGGGGCCCCGCCTCCTGTGCTTGTGGGCAGCTTGGGCCTGACCTTGACCAGGGCAGCTGCAGCTGGCTCCAGAGAACCTAGCTGTATGCACACAGCTTGACCTGAGCCCAGGACTGCCTGGGGCATGTGAAGTACAGCCTAGGTGTTAGTCTTGCAGCTGCCTGGGGTCTTGCTCTCACTCGTGTCTCCCTTTTCATCCCAGCACCACAGACGTGCACACAGTGGCCTCCCTGCTGAAGCTGTACCTTCGGGAGCTCCCAGAGCCCGTCATCCCTTTCGCCAGGTATGAGGACTTCCTCAGCTGCGCCCAGCTGCTCACCAAGGACGAGGGGGAGGTCAGTGCCTCTCGGGACACATCCTGGGGGTAGGCTGCCGGGCAGCGGGCATATGGAGTCAGGACTTATCAGTTGCACATGGATCCTGATGGAAGGTTGCTGTGTCGGAGAGAGGGAATCCCCAAGTGCTGTGCAGTCTGTGTAGCCTTCTTAATTTTCCTCAGTAATCTCTCACAGAAGTAGAAGTGGGGGTGGAATGTAGATCTCTCTTAACCCAGGCTGCCCAGTTCTGGCCTCTTCACAGTGGGTGCTTCTGTTCTGCCATCATCTCCCACAGACTCAGGCTTCCAAACCTGCACAGTGACCAAGAGCCCTGTTACCTGTTTCCTAAGACAGCTCCCAGGATGGGAGGGGGTCTCAGCCCCTTGCCCTTCACACTCTGCCCTCCTGGCCATCTGCAGCTTTGAGCTGAAAAGACTGTTTGCCTTCTCTGTGGCTGTGTGGGGGGATGAGAGTTGTTATCTGGCAAATATTTGTGCCCTGATAAGTGAGCCGAGACATTCCTCTGTGGCCTTGCAGAGGCTCGCCCCTCACCCCAGCTCCCCAAGAGGTCACAGCCACACTTTGGAGGCATGGAGGAGGTCATCTGGGATGGGCCACACCTCTGTTCTGTCTCACAGCCCTCCCTTCAGAGAAGGCCTTACTGCTGGTGTCTGAAATGCTTTCTTCTCCTTTCTTCTCAAGGGGACGGTGGAGTTGGCTAAACAAGTGAGCAACCTTCCTCAGGCCAACTACAACCTGCTCAGATACATCTGCAAGTGAGTGGCCTGTTTGGGGTGGGGCTCCTCTGGGCTCCTCTGGCTCTCTGCTCATTCCCTCCATCTCTGGAGAGACAAAACTGTATAGGAGGGCCATTTGCCCTCTCAACACTGCCTCACCAAGTACTGGAATGGCAGGAATGTGGAAAAACACAGAGATGCAGGAGGTAGTCAGTGATTCCAGAAGCAACCTGCCCTTTGCCCTCTCACTTTCCTTCTCTGCAGGTATATTCCCCTTTATGAGGTATATATCTCATGAGGTATATACTCTCATGTACTCTCATATTGGGTACTGGTAGGCCTGTGGTGATGACATTCACCCATTACCAGGTGGGGGCCTGAGCTTTTGGGACATTAGTCTTCTGCACCAGGGATAACCAAACCGTGTCCCTTAGCCTTCGTTTCTCTTGATATTCTTAGATCTCAGGGGATGTTCTGTCATGATCAGATACAGGTGCATACAGCTGACCATACCCAGCAACCATGGAAAGTCTGGGAGGCCTGGCTGAGTGTAGGGTGGGATGGGGCCTGAGGGCACAAAGATGGGGCCGTGTGGTGGGGGTTGGGGGGAAAGGGTATGGCTAGAGGGAATGTAGATATGAAGGTATAGGCTGGGTGGGTGTGGGATATGACTGGATATTGGAGGTAGCATAATAGCATAGTGGGTGGTTGGGTATAGTGGAGTTAAGTGGGTAAGGGTGGGGTGGGCTTTGTGTGGCTATCTCTGGGGTTTGGCTGTTCATAGCTGTGACAAATGAGGTGGGGGCTTGGAAGCAGAGGTGTAGTCTGATGGATGAACAGAACATGTAATATGTGAGTGGCTGGCTGGCTGGCTGGAGTGGGCCTCGTTCATATGGTATGGTGGGTATGTCTGACAGGTGTGGCTAGGAGTGTTGATGTGGTGGATGGCCAGGTGGTGTCGAATTAAGTAGATGAGGTAGGTGTGCCTTGGTGGGTTTGGAGCTCACGGAAGAGTTCAGAGTCCACTGCTTCACTAATTGTTCCTTCTCTCTTTTGCAGGTTTCTGGATGAAGTGCAGGCCCACTCAGATGTCAACAAGATGAGTGTCCAGAACTTGGCAACCGTCTTTGGCCCTAACATCCTTCGGCCACAGCTAGAGGATCCAGTAACCATCATGGAAGGTCAGGTGGCTTGGCAGTGTCCGAAGCTGGGGGACTGTGGGCTCAGAGCCAGGCCAGGGGATCAATAGCTTAGAGGTCCTGCCCCGATGTTCAGGGACAGAACCTCCTCCCCTTCATCTTGCCCTTTGTGGCTGCTAGCAGCCGATCTTTGGAAAACATTAAGATGGCCAGTGGTTAGAGATGACAGGACAGCTGGGAAGCAGGGATCCTTGAGCCCACCTGGACTGTTTCCTGCTTTACTGTCACAGTCAAGTTATTGTCTTAGGTTCCTGGATGACAGACCCATGAAGCACCAGAGAATTTCTCTTTTGCGATAAGTAATAATACAATGATGTTTTTGAAAAGCAACATAGTGAGCCTAAGGTGGAGAATGACTGAAGTCCAGGAATTTGAGGGCAGCCTGGACCTCATGAGACAAAGTCTCAGGAGGGAAGGAGGTGAGAAAGGGCCAAAGCAGCCTCCTGGGCTGTCCTCACACCCAGCCTAAGTGTCAAAATTGCCCTTGAGTCCCAGATGATGAAACAGGCCAAGCAAGGTGAAATGAGTCACCAGGGTCCTGCCAGCCAAGCTTGCACAGGGCCCACGTAGACAGGCTGAGTGAAAGCAAGAATGTACAAGCCCTTGGGAAGACTGTCACCAGCAGAGCCAATGCAGGAATCATGCTATCCACACAGGATGGTCACATCTACCTGATGGGGACACTCCTGAGGCCCTGGCTTAGGACTTGGTTTTGGCCCCAAGTTGGATACCAGCAGCAATCTTAGAGCCCACTCTGGAAGGGCCCAGTTTTCTGACTGAGAAATACCTTCTGTACTTCCTCCTGGATCACTAGAATACCGTGCGGAGCTCACCCAGGCCATGGTCATCTTCATCCATGGTGAACCTCCCTTCTCTGGTATTTGGTTGCAGAATAGACACAGTAGACCTTCCCATCACCCTGTCCTTGGTGTGCTGGGCCCCACACCGAGCTCCTAGATTTGAAGCATTGAATCTTGGGGATGATGGAGTGATGGGTGGGCAACACTGTGTGTGTGTGTGTGTGTGTGTGTGTGTGTGTGTGTGTGTGTGTATCCATACATATTTATAGGGGCTAGAGCCATGGTGGTATTTGCTACTCTTGCAAATGACCCAGGTTTGGTTCCCAGTGCTCACATGGCAATTCATAATTTGTATCTTTGGTTCCAGGGGATCTGACTTCTTCTTCTAACCTCCACAGACACATAAATACATGCCGCCAGAATACTCATGTAAATACTTTCTTAAAAAAAATTTATTTTGGGTCCAGAGAGATGGCTCAGTGGTTAAAAGCACTGCCTGTTCTTGCAGAGGTCCTGAGTTTAATCTCCAGCAACCACATGGTGGCTCACAGCCATCTGTACTGGGATCTGATCCCCTCTTCTGTCATGCAGGCGCACATGCAGATAGAACACTCATATACATAAAATAAATCTTTTTAAAATTTTCATTTTAAAATGTGTATCAGTGCTTTGTCTGCATGTATGTTTGTGTATCATGTGCATGCCTGGTGTCTGCTGAGGTCAGAAGAGGGCATTGGATCTCCTGGAACTAGAGTTATGGATGGTTTTGAGCCCCCATTTGAGTGCTGAGGATTGAACTCAAGTCCTCTGCAAGAACACCAAGTGTTCTTAACTGCTGAGCTCCCAAATAAGTAATTTTTAAAAAGGGTGTGTGTGTGTGTGTGTGTGTGTGTGAGAGAGAGAGAGAGAGAGAGAGAGAAAGAGAACGAGAACTCTGTCCAAGAGTCGTGTGTGGTGGATGGGCTCTGACTTACTGGCTTTTGATTTCCATTTGCATCCTGCCATCCACCATCCCATGGCCTTAATGAGCATCATGTGTGCATGGCACCTTACCTCCTCCTAAGGTGAGCAGTGCTATGCTTCCTCCATGCTCAGGGGCTTTGTGGGCACGCTCCTGTGCTTGGTACTGGCTGGTGTGATGGTTCTCACTCAAACACAGGGGAGGTCCCCTGCGGGAACAGGCATCCTGTGGCTGAGCTGTAGTTAGCCCTGTGTGTGTTAGTGGCGTGGGTATTGCCACTTGCAGCCAAGCTCTCCCTTCTTTGTCACAGGCACGTCTCTGGTTCAGCATCTGATGACTGTCCTCATCCGCAAACATGGACAGCTCTTTGCTGCCACCTCCCTTGAAGAGCCTGCCTTACCACATGGTACTGTCCAGGGCACAGTAGAGTGGGGCTCTGAAGAGGTCACCAGGAATCGCCAGGGTGAGCCTGGCAGCCCTGGCTTGCCCACGCTCAGAACTTCATCTCTGGATGGGCCAGCTGCCGCAGTGCTCTCTAGAACTTCCCCGCCGCGCCTTGGCCCCGCAGCCACCAGCCCTGGGAAGAGGATGCACACTTTGCCTGGCTGGAAGTCTTCTTTTCGGCAGCAGGGGTCACGGTCAGAGAGCCCAAAAGCGGTCAGCTCATCCTTAGAAGTACCCATCATCTCCTCTGGTGGGAACTGGCTCATAAACGGGCTATCATCTCTTCGCAGCCACCGTCGGGCCTCATCAGGGGACCGCCTTAAGGATACAGGCTCAGCACAGAGACTCTCCACCTACGACAATGTGCCGCCATCCAGCCACTTTTCTAGCACTGCCAGCGTGGCCAGCACGGCATGGTCTGTAGCCTCGTCCTCCCGAGAGGCCTCTGTCAGCAGCTGCACAGCCTGCCGGGCCAGCAACTCTTCCGCCTGCAGTTCCTTACACACTGAGTGGGCTCTCGAGCCCTCTCCTCTCCCCAGCAGCAGTGAGGGCCACCGGTCCCCGGACCTGAGCCACAGCCTGGATGAGGCATGTGTGGGCAGTGGCAGCAGTGAGCCCAATGACCCAGGCAGCCCCACGCAGGCTCATGTTCGCCGCTGCCGGGCTCTCCAGGGCCAGGTGGCTGAGCTCAGGGCAGAGCTGTGTCACCAGAGGACTGAGTATAAGAGGAGCCTGAAAAGGTAAAGGACCACGCTTATGCTGGCTGTTTGGAAAGCTGCAGGGGGAGGGGCTTAGAGAGCTGCAAGGGGTGGGGCTCAGAGCAGCCAGTTGCCTTCCTTGGAAAATAGCACTATCCTGTTGGGGGGGGAGGGGTCGGGAGTGGGTGGACCCATCAGCTGGCAGGCCTCCACAAGGGAGAATGCCAGTTTGTTTGTAGAAACAGGAGTCAGGAGCCACGTGGCTCTCTGGGATGCCATGGGTGAGAACAGAGCCTTGAATGACCATATCACTGAGCGTGACCACAGAGAGGGCTGCCCAGAGGCTGTCCAATGTGCAAACCAGCCTATCCAGGGAGCCTGTAGTAAGCCTAGTTATACCACTCCTTAACTACACAGGGCCTCCTTGGGAAGAATGGAGGGGAACAGTGAAGGCCCTTGAACCACTCTCAACTGACAGAGGGGTCGCTTGGAAGGAGAGTTTGTATGAGGATGGTCTCCAGCACAGGAAGGAAGGGGACCATGGTGCCATGTCCCATCCAGCAGGCTTCTGGGAATATGCTGTATTGGCATACAGGGAGCTCACCCATTCTGCCTCCTGTAATCCAATGTCTGCCCTTCCAGTATCTCCTTAAGGGGATCTTTTGTTGGCAAAAAACAGATAGATGCTGTGCTAGATACTGGGGACTGAGCTGTGTCCCAAATTCACCAGAATTCTGTGCCTGACTTGTATTTGGGGGTTACCAGGATGAGACCATACACAAGATTCATCAGAAATGCATGACTAGGAAGTGGATATAGAACAGGAGCCCTAGGGAGGGAAGGGGGCCTCCCTGGGAGAGGATAGTAAGGTCTAGGGGTTGGGGGATAGGAGAGCATGTCTTAGAGCTCTGCAAGCCTTGAGCAAGGTAGTAAGGCAGGGGCTTCTAGCCTGGGTACTGTTTGGTCTTCTTCAGGGGAGAGTGAGTGTGGAGGAACTGAGGGAGTGTCTCAAGGGCTTTGGCTCTCTGGAAGGAAAGCTTACTGGAGGTTTAGTAGGAACCAATTAGGAGGCAATAGGAGTCCAAGCCTGTGGGGTAGCATGGGCCGAGGGAACAACAGTGGAGGTGGGAGAAACAGATTTTGGCACGTGTTTTGGAGGTGGATTGGGTGGGCCTTGCTCTCTGATGAGTTGAGAAGAGTTCAGCTGGCATAAACGTCTTAGAGCTGTGGGGGAAGAGCTAGAAGCAGGTGCTCACTGGAGAGAGAGAGCATGGCTGTCAGGAGCTCCATGTCGGACTGTTCAGCTGGAGATGCTCACGATCAGGCCAAGACCTTACTAGGAGGGCTTATTAGGACCAAGAGACTGGACAAAGTCACTCTAACATAGTATAGACCGAGAGGGGGAGGCCCAAGCAAGGAGAGGATAGCAAAGGGCTGGGAACGGAAGAGAAGCAAGCGACACCTCAGTGCCATCCTCCGCAAGGTTCCCTTTCTGATAGTATGCTCAGAGCTGTGGTGAAGGAAGGCCACCTTTCTCCAGGCACTGTATAGAAAGCAGCAGCAGATGTGGGTAAGAGTATAAAAACATGGGCCAGGGACCTCTGCCCCTCTTGCTAGTGAAATGTGATTCCCCCACCAGGACTCCTGATGGGAGTGGAGAGACAAAAGGCGACATCTAGCGAGGGCTCAGGGATACTGCTAGTCCCGGTGCTGAGCAGGAATCCTTATGGTGGCCTTTCTGGGTCACAAACCCAAGGAAGCTTCCCTGTAGGGAGCCCCCACTGGCTTGTAGCACTGAGCAAGACTGTGAGATCCCTTCCTACAGCCCTCTTCCCACCTCCCTGACTGGGTGAGACCCAGGTCCATTCCTGCTGTGACAGTACCCCAGTAGCTAGAGTCTGAAAACCCCTCTTCTTGATTTTTAAGCATCGAGGAGGGCAGTGCTGACCTGCGGAAGCAGATGTCTCGGTTGGAAGAGGAGCTGGACCAGGAGAAGAAGAAGTACGCCATGCTGGAGATCAAGCTCCGGAACTCGGAGCGAGCACGCGAGGACGCAGAGCGCAGGAACCAGCTGCTGCAGAAGGAAATGGAGGAGTTCTTTGCCACCCTCGGAAGCTTGACTGCCGGGACCAAAGAGGCCAGAGCACCAGAGTGAAAGGAGCAGAGGCACATGTCTGTCTATGTCTGCTCACTTTCCCTGCAGGGCTGGCCACAGGCTACAGAGGAAGCTAGAAGCTTCAAGTTTGGGCCAGGCCACCAGCAGGGCCATCTGCCTCTAAGTGCCAGATAGAGAGGAGGAGCCTGACACCAGAATGGGGACTGTCAGGATCCCACATAGTCCAGGCAGGATCTGGATACTTCTCTAAACACACGGGCTCAGCATGTGTCAGAGGGGATAGTGCCAAGATCATCAGCATTGGCCTCTCATTCAGGAAGGGTCCTCAGTGGCCACCCAAAAGGATGGCACCTTGAGAGCCCGGCCACCACCAAGAGCTTTATTAAACGTGCTCTGAAAGCATGGTACCTGTCACCAGTCTCATTCTTCATGTCTGTGCCAAGTGGAGTTTACCAGGTGATAAGTTTCTTGGAAGGCTGAGCATCCCTGGGGTGTGGGTGAAGCTCCCTGAGGGTCTCAGCACTACTGTTGGGGAAGCCACCTCAGAGCCTCTGTGGCTACTTCTTACCCTGCAGGGTCCTCTGAGCTGCCCTCTGCAACCTGCTTTCCTCTGCAGAGGCTTAGCTCTGCTCCAGAGGGCTGGATCTATAGGAGGCCAGAGCAGAGCTGGTTGGTCCTCTAGGGCCTGCCCACCTTCCAGATCTGGGAGTAAGAGTGGGCCCGTAACTTCCATGTCTCCCCACTCCTTGAGACATCTTCAGACCTTGAGTGACCCACACCCCAGCCTCCAGGAAGCTCTGACATATTCTGGTGGTTGTGATGAAATACCTGACAGAAATGTTTTAGGAAGGCCTTCAGCTGCTGTGGCATGAGTGCTGACCTAGCCGGAGCAATAGAAACTTGAGACAGCTGGTCACATTGTATCCACAAGACCATGGATCTTCCTCTGGAAATGTCCTAGACAGGCCCAGAGGTGTCTCAGTGTCTCTTCTATGTATGCAAATCCAGTCAAGCTGACAGTAAAGATTGGCCATTATACAGGCCCGGCTGGGAGAGGACTGGCCTCTCCTTTCCCCCTGCTTCTCTGTTGTCACATGTGCTGCCTCTTGTTTCCCCCTTAAGCAGTAACTGAGGGGTGTGTGTGTGTGTGTGTGTGTGTGTGTGTGTGTGTGTGTGTGTAGGGGGTTGGTTAAGAGGTCTTCAAAGTATCCCAGTTTCTGGTCGCCATTCAGAAAGGTCATTAAGCTCCTAATACCTACCTGCCTGACTAAGGGGTATCATGTCTGACGACACCTGGGCAGCAGAATGGCCAGGGTTATAGTGCTGTTAGGTAGCACTGGCTACCCCCATGAAATACAAGGCCAGCTACTCCTACCTTCACCCTCAGTGGTAAGGCCGACTGACACCTGACCTCTGATTGCTCTTAGAAAGAGGACTGGAGATTTCCACAACTAGGATTCCTACCAAGGACCCTCCCAGTGTCAGAGGCCAGGGTTAGGGTGTTCCTGAGAGTGCCAAGAGGGCAGCAGAGATATTAGTGTATGTTATGGGGTACTGCTGCAGCCAGTGAGCACTCCTTGCCCAAAGGTAAAACACCCCTCCCTGCCTCCCCCCCCCCCATTCCGAGAGGAAAAGCTAAAGTGACTGATTCCTCAGAATCTCTCACATGGCAATTTAAAGATTATTCCTTATCTCCTCTGTGACAGGGGTAACAACCCTGGGAGAAGTTATTCAATTTATTCACACAATCCTGCTTTGTTTCCTCAGGACAGGTGTAGAATTCTGCTGAGTTGTCCTGAAGTAAAAAATGCCATCAGCTCATCAAAAGAGCTTCCAGGACCAAAGTCTCAGCAGGGTTTCACAGGAGGAAAGGAGTCTGGCCATGGTAGAGCCAGCTGCCCGCCTGCACCCACACACCCACCCGCCTGCCTCCCTGCCTGCCCTGACAGGGGAGAGTTTGCTAGCCAGCTCTGCCACCTGCTGGCAAATAGGGATCTGGGCATGTACAACTTTTATGGGAAACTTAGAGTTCTCTTCTCTCACTGTGCAATGCACTCTCCTACCTAGACATCCGACTTCCAGTGAGAGGCACTGACCATGAGGCACATCCACAGTGGGTGCTCTGTCCAGGAACCTCTCAACCTTTCCTTCTCTTCCCATTAGGTTATGTTTACGCAAGCTGTTCCAAGCCTGAAGGTTCCAGCCATAATCATACTAGAATGACCTCTCTCAAGTCAAACAATGAATTGTGACTATGAACAGATAGGGAATGAGGCTTTAAAAAAAAAATCGGGTGAAGCACTCTATAAAGAGTGAGCTTAGGCCATTGATAAAACCATCCTCAAGTTAAACAGGAATGAATAATTGTAAAGTGGTATGAACTGGTAAAAATTTAGGATTCTGGCCACAGGCTTTCAGATATTTTCAAAATTTGTTTTGGGGAGCTGGACAGATTGCTCACTGGTTAAGAGGTAAGGCCTTAGGGAAGGTTGTGTGACTTTCTTGGGGAAGACATAAACTCTAATCTAGCGTAGTAAGTTCCTTGGGGTTACTTCAGGAGGATGGGTGATGAGCCAGGAGCTCCCTGCGAGCTGGTCGGTTGCTACTTCTGCCAGGGTCTTAAGCTTTTGTTACTTTTATAAATGTGGGGTGCGGCCTTGAGATTCCTTTCTCAGCCTCCCCAGTCTTTTAAGGCTTTAAGAGTCTTCTCACATGGTGTGGGACACATACCTTTAATCCTCACACTCATGAGGCAGAACCAGCGAGTTCTAGGCCAGCCAAGACTGAACATCAAGACCCTTCCTTTCCAGGTCACTGTTTTAATAGAAAGGAAATGTCTGTAAAGAGTTCCTGAGATCACACGCCATGTACCCTGAGGGTACTTGAGGACTCTGGTCCTTTCTCCTTTCTTTGCTTTATGGCACATGGAGTTGGTTTTACCATGTCCCCTACCTTGTCACAGGCCTGAAGTATCCTAGTTAACCCATCATGGCTGAACCTTTTTCCTGAAACTATATGCCTAAATATTTTCTCTGTAATTATCTAGAGTATTTCACTATAGTGATACAAAGCTGATCAAGGCAGATGGAAAGGAATGCAGTTGGTGGGGAGCAGGCCTGATGGGGTCAGATGGAGGGAGCAAGCAGGCAAGCTTTCACTCCACTGACATGAACAGGCTTGAATTTAAACAAAGTCTGCATTTTTGGCCAATGTATAGAGTGGGCACAAGTGGATGCAGGTATAGTAGTCAAAGACACTGGATGTTGGAAGGCTGGCCGAAGGTTGACGGGGAGGAAATCAAGGGGAGAATGGTGGCACATCCTTTTATATCCTCATGTGGATGGTGCCATGAAGCAGGGTTTTGTTTAACATTTTATTGAATCTTTGGGAATTTCAAATCATGTACCCCAGTTCCACTCACTTCCCAGTCCTTCCATACCCATCCTTATAATTTCTTCCCCAAAAAGAAATAAAAAAATTAAAGGTCAGAGAAGAAATGAAAAGCAACAACAAAAAGTATCTTGCCAACCTCTCTGGGCAATGACCCTATCAAGCAGTTTTCTGTTGCATGCACTATTTCCCTCCTGTTTTCCCCACATTTCCCATACTCATTCATGGTATTGCAAGGTGTGTATCACACAGTGCATCCTTTTGTTCAAAGAGCTCTACTTGCTAACATTGCCATGAGTCTAGTTCAAAGCCTCTGGCTTCTGCTACACCAGCAATATTGAACCCTCAGACTCTTGGATATCCTGCTGAGTCGTGGAGTCCTGCAGCTTTGGTCCTGCAGGATTGGCTCCTTCACAGGCTCCAGCAGTTCATAGATAAGGCAGATGTTGGTGTGGGTCAATTCATAAGCCCTGGGTCTGGGGCTGGGTGGTAGCTGAGTAGCATCCCCCCCACCTGCCAGCAGGGTTTTTTAAAGGCAGCACTTAACAGGGTCCGGTGGCATACTGCTTATGTGAGAACACTAGAGGTGGACCTTTGACAGACAGTATGGGTGTCAGCAAAGGGTAGAGGAATGATGAGGCTGGCCTGAGGACAAGCAGGATGAATGCACACTGCTGCCTCAGGGGTCCTGGAAAAGGAGGGAGGCACTCATCTTAGCATTCTGTGAAGAGGAAGTACTAGACCACAGTACCTTCTCAGGCCCACCCAGAGCAGGGACTACTGACTGACAGCCGACATGGCTGTGGTGGCATCTGACACCTGTCTCCACAGACAATTGGTAGTTTCATTTTGGAGTCAGATTTGAAAGATCATAATCCAGCCTTGCCAACCCTCAAGTTGTAAATCACAACCCTGACCTCACCCACGCCAAGGCTGGCCCCAGTCCAGGTCAGTGGGGGCTACAAACTGCCCTGCAGAGTTGAGGCTTCCCTGTCACTATACCAAACCCCTTTCAGGTAGTTTCTGGTGTCTCGTTCCACTGCTGGAGACAAGGGGCAGGATCCACGATATGTGATGTGGGGCTTGGGAATGCCTACTCTACTGGCTCTGCTGCACTGGGAGGGGGAGTGCTGGGTGTCAGCAGCTCTTTCCAGCACATCTCATCAAAGAGAAGTAGCATTTGCTGCATATCAGATTCTTATGAGTGTGTATTTTCCTTAAGAGCTGGCTGCTGTTTGAACAAGTGTGTGACTGTGGCGAGCTGAACCGTAATGCTCTCTACAGACTGAACCTAGAGTAAGAGACAACTATTTGCCAAAGGTGCCTTACATACTGCTCCACCTATGTGGGCACTGAGCCTTTACAGTGATTTACGCCTTATTTTTTTGGGGGGGGGGTTCGAGACAGGGTTTCTCTGTGTAGCCCTGACTGTCCTGGAACTCACTCGAGACCAGGCAGGCCTCGAACTCAGAAATCCGCCTGCCTCTGCCTCCCAAGTGCTGGGATTAAAGCGTATGCCATCACCACCAGGCATGCCTCCTTGTTTTGAGAAAACAGAGCCAGGGGAAGGGTCAGGCCATTTACCAAGACTAGAGACCAGGATCCAATTTTGGGCATTTTACATTCCCATTACTGCAGTAATTTCATATTGTATGCAGTGACCTGTGCAACATGTTGAGAAATATAAACACTGCACAGTCAAAAGTCCTAGTCATGGGCTTAAACTGCATTTGCATGCAAAGCGTCTACACCCAGGCCAGGCTCTCCTTTCCCAGGGTATTATGGGTCAAGGAATCAATAGAGCACAGGCTGTCATTAACTAACACATGAACATGGTGCCTCCTTCATTACTTATCAGAAGTGAGAATAAGTGAGCAAGCATAAGGGCAAAACATGCAGATGTGACAGCTAGCATCTGTGACACAAACATGCCTATAGAGATGGGAGGTGGAGACAGGGCCTGAAGCCCTCAAGCCTGCTAGCCTTGAGCATCCAGCATAGATGCAGAAACACCTGATTGGGCTTCAGCAAAGAGGTGAGATCTAACCTCTATATGTTGTCCTCTCACCCTACCCCCTACACACACCTTTTTTCTTTTTGGCTCCCCTCTACCCCCACTTGCTCCAGCCTTGGCTATTTTTTTCTTTCTTTTTTTGTGAGCAAGAATTATGTAATCATGTTGCATGACTTCCTAGGGAGATATGGACACCCATTTATCCCAGATAGGGCACTCCCAGATCAAAGATTTAACTTCACCCAAGTCCAGATCACAAACTCAATGATCTTAACTGAGGCAACTAAGAGGCAGCTACCCAGTGGCTAAGTCCCCTCTCCTCGACCAGCAACTGTTCTCTACCAGGGAATGCTAGTCACTCCCTTTCTTAGAGTCTTGGGTTATAGCTGCTGTAATTTAGAGATGGCAAAGGCTATGCTATTTGTGGAGGACGGATCTCTCTAAGAGGCAATAATCAGAGACTTACAGAGGCAGAATAATTGCCTCTGGGCAAGTGTGGGTGTGCATGGCACACTCAGGATAGGACAGAATACAACGGGGGTGGATTGGCTGACAGACAGGGCCTGGTGGGAATGACACAAGAAAGTATCAAAACACAACACTGCAATCCTTCATGAAAATGTAAAACAAAGAACTGGCCTTTGGAAGTTGATCTTGAGGTATCTCTCAAGGAATTCTTACCAACCACATGCAGTTTGGGACTGTGGGATATGGAGAAGGCAGCTCAGGGTTTAGCATACAGTCATTCTGGAGCACACAAAATGCCTTTCTTTAGGGTCAGCATTTCTCCACCGTGCAACTTCCATTTCTTACACTGCCTTACATAAGAATACATGCAACCAGCACACACCTAGAGAGTCTCCCATGCTTGGCAATGCAGAAGCACAGCACATTTCAATGTGCCCACCTTGCCAAGATGTGGTTTTGCCAGGGAACACATGCATTTTGGCGTCTCCCTTTTGGTCCATTCTGATCTGTGGCTCTTCCCATTTCTTGGCCAGGTTTCACAAGTATTTGTCCAGAAAACCTGGGTGTGCTCATGTGTGTTACTAGGAAGCTTCTCCTTGTCCTTCTGTTCATAAGGTGATATAAAATGCTATAGGGAAATGATAAGCAATGTCACAGGCCTCATGCAGACCGAGAAAACTGGAGGAATCCAGAGATAAGTAGGATGCAAGTCAACTGTCCCATTCTTCCTAAGACATGCTCTCTGTCAGAGATCCTGCAAACATGTGAGGCACAAATTCTAAGATGCACTGGGTATAGACCCACTATAATGAGTGTTCCTCACAAGTACAGGGCCTAGAACATTGCCCAGCTTCCCATGCTAACTAAGCTGGGCAATATGCTTAAGTGAGCTCACTTTCCCATCTTACTGCTTTCAACAAGGAACCTGGCTTCCATGCCCGTGTTCACACTTCTAGACTAACTGGATTTGTTCTCACCGCAGTGACCCTAAGATAGTCTCATCATCTCACACTGCAATGGATTCTGACTTATCCAGAGCAGCGGTTCTCAACCCAGGCCCCAAACCACCCACAAGAGTTGCATATCAGATATCCTGCATATCAGATATTTATGTTGATTCATAATAGCAAAATTAGTTACTAAGTAGCAACAAAGTAACTTTATGGTTGGGGTCGCAACATGAGGAACTGTGCTTAAAGGTGCACAGCATTAGGAAGGTTGGAGCCCCTGCTCTAGAGAATGAAGCAAGTCCTGTTGTTTTCTTTCTCAGTGTTCCAATTCTGAACCTTAACTTTCCTGTCAGTAAGATTATTTTTGCACACCTGTGCCTTGCCCATCTGTCCTCATTTCCACCCAGGCACTTACTTTTAAACCTGTAACTTTTCCTTGTTTAGAATGCCCTTCTTCTTCAGAAGTCTTTTCACAGAAAGATGCACCTTCTTGAACAATATCCTTTCTTTTCATCGAACCTGCCTGTTCCTTTCAGCAGAGTCTTGGTTTTCCTCTCCCCCCACCTCAATTGCTCTCATTCCACTTTCTAGCAGAGTCTCAACAGTGTGTCTTCTTTAGCTGACTAAATAAAACTTGTATTGGAAACCTAACATTTTCAAAACATATCTGAAGTTATCTTATTTTCCAGTAGGTTCAACCACTTGTATATAAGCTTAAGTAGCTTTAAAAAAAATCTTAAAATCAATACAAGTAAATCACCCTCATTTAGGTTTGACAGAAAAAAGATACTTTAAAAAATGCAATACCTGTATTAGCCAAACAAGGAACTACACTTTAGGACTGAGTGGAAACTTTGACTACTCAACTCAAAATAAGCTTGAAGCTAACATTCTGGTTCCTGTCTCCCTACCTATGACAGTAACAAGACAGCATGCACCAGCTCAGCAGTCTCATGGCTGCCAAGGCAGCAGGAATAGGTAGCAAATGTCTTCAAAAGTTAGTGTATGCAGAGGCAGGGGAGGATGGCATGGGTAGAAAGGCTGCATGGACAGGAGCCAGGAAAGATGGCTGGGTTAGCACTCTCAGAGGGACCCTGTCCACCTTCATGCAGCTTACCCATCAGCAGTGATGAAAACCTGTGGACAGAGCAGATACAACTGGCTCCATGTGCAAACCTCCTGCTTTCTTTGACAGACTCAGGTATGATACGGATTTTTCCCACTGACCATGATGGCTGCTTTCTCATGCAGTTACTAGGTCAAAGGGTATTGAAGCAATGTTTCTTTCTTAAAGTTCCTCTAGTGATTTCAAACACAAGAACAGTAAGCCTAGATCAAGCCATACACCAGCAGTGAAAACCGGGATGACAAGTGTGTAAAATCCAAACCTAAGACATCTGCTCTACTAACAACCTTACCTCAACCCACAGGAAACCTTACAACCACCAGGAAAAAACACAATTTTGTTTTGCTTTCAATGAAGAACTCTTACTTTCATACCACTTTTTCTTTTTTATTTAAAATATTATAACCAATTGACATACTAGATAACACTGTTTACATCCAGTGGTGCATGTTTAATGACTAGGGCATGAACGAGTAAACCACAGTAATGATCTCAGCATTCCCTACAAAGTGCCCCATTTTGTTTTGTCTAGAGGGAAGAGAGGAGAGCGCAGGAAAGGGGAGGGGTGAAGAAAGAATGACATGTACAGGGAGAGAGAAAAAAAATCTAATTATCATCCTATGTTTTGAGGTTTAAAACCTTATTAACAGGGTAAACTGTAATGAGAAAATAGACGTCACAGTCCAGGCAGACAGCTACTTCAGTTTAACTTCATCATTTGGCTATAAGATTAACAGCTTCTCAAAAATATACCAAATATTGGGCCTACAAAAGTAATTTATTTCTTCGTAAAATTTACTAAGATTTACTCCTTTTGTAAAATGTAAAGCATGGACTGATATCTCGAGCAGTTTTCTTACAAAAACAGTGATGATGTCAATCAATAAGCATATGTAGCACAATTCCCCAGACACAGTGGAAGACTACACGGGACTGTCTCTTACTGATGCAAGGTTTGCACTTCACATACTTACTGGTATTTTGTGAACAGTGGCTATAAAGTATTCAACGCACATTTATAATTTACACTCAGTAAAGGTCTAACAGTAAGGGCAACAGCTTACTTGGGAAAGCATAGAAAATCAGTGTGAGGTAGTTCAATAAAAACCTAGTCTAATTTTAAGTCATTGTGAGAAGAGGACATTGTGCAAAACTAATCCACAGGTAATATTCCTCAGGACTTTCAGTAATGAAGAGAATCTAAACCAGAAGTGCCCATAAAGTTGCTTACTAGACTCCCCTTAAGAGCACTTTGCCTAAGAGCAGTTACTTTGAAAATAATTAGGACACAAGTTTTCCTATCTTACCCCAAACCACACATTTCTGCTTCAATGCCCTTATCTCT
This sequence comes from Mastomys coucha, assembly GCF_008632895.1. Taxonomy (NCBI): domain Eukaryota; kingdom Metazoa; phylum Chordata; class Mammalia; order Rodentia; family Muridae; genus Mastomys; species Mastomys coucha. The sequence goes on from NW_022196915.1 coordinate 20,012,255, forward strand.
TTCATTTTTTCGTGCGATTAGGACAAATGTGCCTCCTGTGGTTCGCAGGAGACACCCAAGAGATCAGTAGAAACACGATGCACACTAGAATGCAACAGGCCACGAGGCAATGCTGAAGAGGTCTACGGGTGAGAGACGGTGCTGGGTATCCTACTCACTGGTAAGAATTTACTGGGGTCATGGGGCATCATGCATCCACTCTACACTAATGAGTGACTAATGAACAACACTTACAAACTACAACAGTATTTCTGAAAATATACTATGTTGTTGTTGTTAATGTCAAAATGCTGTGCAGGCTAGTGCTGAGGCAACACTGATGGTTGTCTTCATGTGTGTGGCAGAAACTGGCCAATAATGTAAACCAAGTTCTATTTGTAACTCAGGAAACAGCTTCCTTTGCCTACTGCTCATCCAATCCTGTCAGTGTCCTTTCCGCCTCCGAGTCTTAGGGTAACAAAGTGAGGTGAGCTGAGAACTGAGGGATACAGGCTGGCAGGCAAGCTGCTACTTTGTACACAATCAAGCTTCTCTGGACTGGTGGGGGCTACTGCTTCTCTTACAAGCCAGGTGTGAACACACTGGGCCTTTGCTTCTGGTGTGCACTCTTCTGAGATTTGGCAATCAACAGCATGGTATGACACAGTAAAAACCACTTAGCAAATAGCATTAAAGAGTGTGATGCTCTATTTATAACAAAGCAATCCCAACAACATGGTCATCTTACAGATGGTCACTATGTATTAGTGGGTACGAGAACTGTAACCAGGAAGACATGGAGGAAGAATAAGGATCTCTTTCCTAAACCACGAAGTGGAATGCCAATTCTCAGCTAAACAACTTTTAGACAGTAAGACAATGGATAGCATAAGTATATATAATTGAAAAGTCAAATTATAGGGTGGTTTAACAAGTACTGATAGACAGAAATGTTATTTGTAATTTCTTAAAAAAATACTTAAGATGCTTTAAGACTCTAAAAGTACCAGTAGGATTTATGTTAACAGATTTAAACAAAGTGTGTGTGTGTGTGGGGGGGGGAATGTATAAACAGTAGACCTTAATGTTTGGGGTACATGTTTTACAAACAGACCTTGCTTTTAGGATATAATTTTGTTACATACTTCAGCTTACATTAAGCACTGAAGGCTTTTTTTTTTTTTTTTTTTTTTTTTTTTTTTTTTTTTTTTTTTTTAATTCAACTGAAACATGATGGCTGGCAAGTGGGAGCTGGCAGTGACAACAAATGATACAATCAGAACAACTGGTATTCCTTACTTAACTCAAATCAGAATCAAGAAAGATGGCTTCTCAGCAGTCACACACAAGCACAGGAAACTAACCGAAGCATGCCAGCTGTTAAGTGCAACAGTGACACATTTGATCACAGGGAAAACAAAACCAGTTAGCTGCAAAACTAATATAAAGTAAGAACACACACATGCTCCAATTTCTGCTAAAATCCCGACTTCAACCTTATATTTCTACAACCCAAGAAGCATAACAGTCTCAAATGCATACTTGTCTAATAAAATTAATGCACCATGTTGTACACATAGAAATGGAATCACTAAAAGGTGGGAGGCTAGAAATTATGATAAACTTGCTATATGTAAAAGTATATAAAAAACATAATGTATCTTAATCTAAGTATTGCACATTAACAATGACTTAAAATAACTTACTTGAAAGTAATTCTACACTAAATGTTTAAAAAAACAAACAAAAAACCCAAAACCAAAACAAAATCAAAACAAAAAAACCTGCTTAAACAACCTTTCAGAAATCTGCCAAGCTGTGCCTGCTCTTATTCCTGTTGGCTGTGAGCTCCAAGGGGCTCCAGGCTCTTTTCTACCAACCTTGCAGCTCATGAAATATGCATTTCCCAGTTCATTACATGAAATCCCTCTAGTTCCAGATAATACCAAAGGTGGCTGGGCATTACAGACGTCATTTCAGAAATAATGAGACCTTGATGACATTTTACTTAGGAAAATTCAGTTACAGAAAGGATTCTGCAGATATAAAATGTAAACAGTTAACACACACTTGTCAGGAGCAGCACCATTCTTACACTACTCAACGTCCACACTGGAAATCAGATATAAAAAAATCAAAGACTCAGATTAAAGAACCACCACTATGCCTGCTCTGCTCACTGTGAAGAAACAGTCCTTAGAAAATGACATCCTACATATGGCTGTGTGCTACTATTTTCAGATGAACGGTATATTGCTCATTTAAACGTCACCTACACAAGTTTAAGTAGGCTTTGGAACCTCCTGACAGCTAGTAGAAACAGGATTATGCTACAGGTAGAATCAGATGGCCAGAAACACCACAAACTGGTGCTCTAGAGACTGACCTGCTAAGGAACAGGAACTGGGAAAAGTCCAGAGGCCAGAAACTGTACAAAAGGGAAAGTCCAGGCTCTTGGCCAATGTCAGGACCTACAGCCTGAGGAGATTAACTCAGTGTATACAGAAGCAGGCTCATAGCTAGTACAGGGAAAGCATCTGTTGATCTCCACTGAAATGTATATTCATGAAGTATCCTCTTAACTTTGTGTGATCAAAAGCTTTAAGCATGCCACAGATGTTCAGAATATACCACATTCCTTAATTTGAGTTTTTGTTGGGTTGGTGTAGGGAGATTCAAATTGTAGAAGGATGTGCCCAGCATCTTTAAAGACATGCTCTGAGTTATTCTGCCATTTAGATAACAGGGTGTTTGCTAAAATTTAGGTAAGGTTGCCTACCAATTGTTTTAACTAAGTTGGGATTGGCAAGTAGCACAAATTGGAGGTTTCTTGACACGTTCATCATTTACAGTAGTTATTCCTGAATATAACTGGCTACAGGTTATTTTCCCTTATTCCTCTGGGGTTATTTCATTGATAAGCACATAACCCTGAAGGATAGCATCATGAACAAACATCTGAAATAAATTCTAATAAAAAACTTATAAACATCTTAAATAATTCATGATATATGTAAGTCACCACATAATAGTTGCTTTGATAAACAAAAATCTTACAAATTCAGTAAAAAAATCAGCAGCATAAGATAAAGCAAATATGCAAAATTTAAACCATGATAAAATAATTAGGTTTACATTATACAGTTAATTACAGCAAAAATACAATACAGTTTTGTTGCTGTTTAAAAACACAACTTAAGTTTTAAATTACAACACTTGAAATTAAAAAAATAAACTACTTTACTACAAAATGAATTCTACATTTTTCTGAAAAATCACTCAAAAATATGACCACTGAATTGTTTTAAAAGCAGTTCTATCAATGACTAACCAATTCCCCATCCCTCCCACCCACCCAAGGCCCAAGTAGTCATCTACAGCAGCCCAGAGGTCCGGCTGATGCTTCTAGGCTGCTGTCTGTATCCGAGGCCAAAGTCGGATCTGTGGACATTGAAGACATGTCATTGACAGACGGCGAAGACGATGGATGCTGAGAGCCATTGATCATTGCTGCACCTGTGCTATGAGAAACAAAACAGCAAACCAGTTGCAGAGAGAGTTGCAGACCGGGCTGCCTGGACTGTGCTGCCTATCTTCAGTGTCAACAGACTTCTCCTGGGCTTACGGGTTGCTGAATCGTATTGAATCCAACACTAATGTTCTCTTGTGCATACAAGCTATGAAGGGAGAATTATGAAAATGTCTAGAAACCTACACTTGTTTTCTTTCCATAATGCATTTTTAGTGTAAGACAAGAAGTTAAAATCCAAGAAACATGGAGAATGGCTCTAAATCAAGATCCATAAATGGGCCTCAGGGTGTGTTCCGAAAGAGTTGAGAGTACATACAAAACTTTTTACACTGCATTTTGTTGGAGAGAAGATCTCTAAGATCCAAGTAACTAAAAAAATAATATAGAAAATTACTTTTGATAGAGTCTCACAAAAAACACAATGTTCAAGTGATACTCCTGGTCCATCTTACAAAGCAGAAGCCAACACAAAAGAACAGCATTTGATCAGGAGGGACCTGAATCAAGTATGCCAGTCTACAAGAGATTGTATCACTCACCAGGGTAACCAATACAGCCAAGTTAGGTAAATTCAGGTATACTTTGATCATAGTAAATGCCAGGCAAATACATATATGGACTTACTAAGCAGAGAGAAAATGCTTTCCTCTGCTAAAAAGCAGTATCCAACAAGTATTTCATGCATTTAAAAAAATAAAAAACCTCAAAAACCAGAAATCCTGATTTTTGGATGGAGAGACAGAAATCCTTTTAAGGGGTAGGCCTCATTCAGAGGTAGGAACATGTTAAAGCACCTCAACAAGATGTAGCAACTTTTAAGCCATAAGCTTACTAAATAAGGGTCATTTAGAAGTACAAGAATGTAACTTCTCAAAAATACATTTACAGAATAAAAACAGTGTGTAGTGTTCAGGGCTCCGAGATGCTGAAAGCAAAGCAGGTAGAAACTCTGCTGAAGCACATGTCACCCTTCAGAACACTGAGACAAGAGGTCCCCAGGAGCTTGTATTCAAGTGTGACTAAAAGGAACATCAGAACACAGCAAATTTAGCAAATTTTGTGGTGAAACTTTTATCTACTCCAACTGAAGACTTTTCAAAGCAAAGCATACTGAACTCTATGAGATTTTTCTTGTTTAAAGACATTGCTGTGGTGCCAATGAAAACTGGGTTTAAATCAGTACAACAGAGACAGCAGCAAATGTGTCAGTGCTTTCCCATTTAACTACCAAACTGAATGAGCATGGGATGAACTGCAGATACTAGGTCCCTGAAGATTATAACACAAGATGTAAAGCACAATCACAACCGCAACCACGTTTATATTGTAACCAACCTAAAGGAGATGGCTGCCCTCTTATGACTCCATTCTTAGTTCGCTCCTCCAAATCCATTACCTCCTTGTATATCAGTTCTGAAAAAGAAGAGGAAGAGTGACTCTCAGGTATGTAGACTTAAGGTGCATCAAGCTGGGTTCCTGCAGTGGTAGCAATGGCAGAGGATCTGAGTGTCAGCTTCAGACTCATAGGTGTTAGCAATGAATTCACTGATCTTCAACCTCAGACATGTTGACAGAAAGCTAAGCTCTCTGCTCTAACTGTCCCAGCTGGTTAAAGGGCAACTGTTGTCAGAAACCAGCCCCTGCCTTGAGTGTATCAGCCACATAGCACTCGGCCTTACAGACACTTGTCTAATCCTGTCAAAGTGAGGGCTGAGGTCTGTGGATTATCTTTATACAACAAGGTTGTAAATAGATTTATAACCAAAGCAGCATTTACAATTAGAATGGGACAGAAGGGCATTTTTACTGAAGGAAAAGCAGTAGCAGCTTCAGCTTCTTCCAAGTAGCCTACAGCAGGTGTCAGCATCAATACCCCTTCCAGCACTCATGCATTCCAGCAGATTGTTGCATGACAGGTTTGACCCTGCCCTTGCTTGTTCTTGTTTGGTACCATTTTCTGTCTCCTTTGGGTCATAAACTCTTCGAAAAATTACATAAAAGTAATTCTGTGAAAAAATGTAAAGAACTCTAAAACGTTTGTATAATTCCTGAAGTTCAAGGTTTTTTGTTTTTATAAAAAAATCCCTTGCTAGAGACCAGGCATGGATGACACATACCTATAATTCTAGTACTTGGGAGACTGAGGCAGGAAGATCACAAGTTTGATGTTAATCTGGGCTACATGCATACTTTTATTTCAATATTCTTACAACATTAAAAGCATTATCAAAAAGCTGAATATTCAACCAATCAACCAACTAACCAATAGACAGGACAACTGAACAGAAAATTATCAAAAAAATACAAATGGACAATAAATGTATGAAAAAATAATCAACATTCCATATGCCATCAGGGACACACAAAATAGTACCGAGATTCTATCCAACTTCAATCGAAATGGCTACCATCTCTCAAGAAAGACAATAGTAACAAATGCTGGCAAAGATGTGGGGGGAAAAAAGGAACTTCATACATACTAGAGTAAAAATGTAAATTATAATAGTCACTACAGAAATTACTGGTTCCTCAAAAAAGACCTAAAAAGCAGAATTCCATTAAAGGAACCTAAAGCAGACAATAGCAGAAATACCTGAACACCCATTTCTATTATGGTACTATCCACAGCAGTAAATACACTATTATTAGCACAGATGGCCATCAACAAAAAAAAGGCATGGAGAAAATGTGGTGAGACTGGGTGTGGTGGCACAGTCTTTAATCCCAGCACTCTAGAGGCAGGCAGTTCTTGGAAAGTTTGGCATTAGTCTGCACTACATAGGGAATTCCAGGCCAGGCAGACCTAGTTTTTTTGAGATCGTGTCTCTGAAAACAACAACAACAAATGGTTTATGTATATGCAAATTAGTTTTAGCCAGTCATAAAGTCATTTGCCAGAAAATGGATAGAACTAGAGATTATCAAGTTAAGTAAAAATATTTGACTTAGAGAGATAAATATTGCATGTCTTCTTTCCTATGTGAAACCTGGATTTGACAATATAAATATGTATGACACAAACACATAGAGGGGCTGATTAGGAGGAGAAAAGGGACAAGAGAGAAAAGAGAGGCCATGAGAGAGTAACAGGAGGTTGGCATGAACAATGTAGAGTGATATACATATCTGAGGCTGTTATAGTGAAACCTGTTACACTGTACACTGAAATAATAAAAAGCATATTTATGTATAACCATATTAATAAAAAGAAAAAACTAGATCTGATGAACATTGAAAGATGATAAATTAAGCCACTCTACTGATTAGAGTGGGGGTGAATTAATACTCTTGGGTCATGATGATGAAGCAGAAACTATAATTTCTTTAATAAAAAATGAGGAAGTAACTAAAATTTAACATTTGGTCCAGCATATAACCTTTTTGGACTACTGTCTCAATTATGTCAAATATGTGCACATAAACATATGGCTACAGTAACAGTCTATGTGAAGATCCGCCTTCAATGCTTCTCATAAGGGAGCTGGACACAGACTGGGACACAAGTTTCCCTATAGCTCACCACCTGCCAGCTATTAAAGTGTGAAGGTAGCTGTGTGGGCCAATAGGGTCTGTCATCTTCAAGATGTATACAGGTGTGTTCAGTACACTGAGAATACAATCACCAGTGATCTTAGAGATGGGACACCCCAAACATAGCTGTTGGAACAAGGAAGAAAATACTAATGTGCCTGTAACTGAGGTAGCAATTTTCAAAATTAAGGAAGGAAACTGACTTTCTACTTTTGTAAGACAAACAAAACTTATTACTAAATATAAGTCATGAAAACAGAAAGCAACAGTAATTTCTAAAACACAAAGAAGCCCTTGGGTTGTCTGTCCAAGGCTCTGGTGAGCGTTACCTTTCCACTCCTCTATTGTGTGCTCCCTTTCATCTAACTGCTTGTCAGGGATCTTTGGTGGTGGCTGAAAGACACAAGTCAGTAATAACTGAGTTAGTTTACTGGAAGTCTATGTATGAAATTAATTATTTGAAATATCAGCTAGACATAAGACTTGTAAAAATGAATCACGATACAAAGGCTGATTAATTATCATTAACTAACTTTCTGTAGAGTAGTTCTTTAAGATTTCTTTCTAAGTAGTAAGCTGTTTGTCTTTTTTCTTTTATCCCAAGTTTTAAAATTGTCACATTTTACCTGTATTTCAGAAATCTGCTCTGCTTTAAATACAAAACATTGTTTCTATCTAAGGATGCGCCCACAGGCATCCTAGGCTCCTCTAATCAACTATGAGTTTGAAGAGAGAGACACAGTAAGAGGTTCCTGGACTCTTATGATGGCTTAGATAGATGCTCATTAACCTAAGGTTTTCTTTATGAAAACCTAGGGAAAAACACCAACACCATCTATGTAGATTTTTACTTAAAATGACAAGTTCTCTTTCAATTTAATTTCAGCCCTAGCTCTAAGATTGGAGTATATTCTTCAAACAGTAAGAAAATAACTTACGGCTTCTGCTTCTGAAGGATCATACCAGACGTTGATGTACGGGTGCTGGAGAGCTTCATCTACGGAGATTCTTTTGGATGCATCTATTACTAGCATTTTGGATAACAAATCTCTGGCCTGACTGGCTGCAAAAATAATGATATTAATATACACCCGTTCATGAGATTCTCCAATCATTCATATTAGGATGCTGAGGTTAGGTTTATTTTAGAAAATTCATCTTTGTCAAGTATGTGGTGGTGTATATGCTTGTAACTGCTAAGCTAAGGATGTGGAGGCAAGAGGATCACAATTTCCAGGCAAGCTTGGTTTATATAAACTGAACCAAACCAAACTAAACCAAGATAAAACAAACCCTATGCTTTTAAAAAGATGCTTTTGTTATTTATTTTTATGAGTACTAAAAAAGATTTATTGCAGATTTTGTTTGTTTCATCTTTTGAGACAGGGTTTTCCCTGTGCAGCCTTGGCTATCCTGGAACTTGCTCTGTAATTATGCTAGTCTTGAACTGGTCTCTGCTTCCTAAGTGCTGAAATTAAAGGTGCTTACCATTACTGCCCACCTTGATTTATTGCTTTTTCCAGTTGTGTGTGTGTGTGTGTGTGTGTGTGTGTGTGTGTGTGTGTGTGTGTATACAGAGGAAAGGAGTTGGGTGTATGTGTGTACACATGAATGCAGGTGCCCAGGGAGGCCAGAGAGGGCACTGGATATTCTGGAGCTGGAGTTGTGAGTGGTTGTGAACTGCTTCACATGGAGGGTAGGAACTGAACTTAGGTTCTTCACAAGAGCAGCAAAAATCTCTGTGGCCCCTGTTTTTTGTTTTTGTTTTGTTCTGTTTTTTAAAGACCAGGTCATGGTAGGTACCCTGGGCTAGCCTGGAACTTACTAGGTAGCCTAAGATTATCTCAAACTCCTAACAATCTATCAGACACAGTTTCCCAAGTGCTAGGATTACATAGAGAACCACCACACCTAACAAATAATTTTTACTATAAAACCAGGGCACACACATGATTTATAAAATAGAACTTCTTTCTCTTTTTTAAGGTAGGGTCTTCATTATGTAGCCCTGGTTGGCCCTGAACTCATATATCTTCCTGTCCCTGCCTCCCAAGTATGAGGATTAAAGGCAAGTATTACTATATCCAGCTGAAATGCAAAAATCAGAGACAAAAGAACAAAATCTTTATATGTTCCACTAGCAGACAAAATTTTGAGTTAGATCCTTTAAGATTATGACCAAACATTCTTCCTATACATGTATATCCAAAACAGAGTTTAGTGCAGACAATTATACAACTTACCTTTAAGTTTGTTATGCTCTGAGTCAGCTGGGAAAAGCACATCAGGGAATAGTTTCTCAAAGCTGTATCCAGCATATTTAGGTCTATTTTCAACGTAAGTCCTTACTGTTGGTTGTAGTTTCTTCATGAATTCAGGACAAGGTGTTCCAAGCTGTTCAATAACTTTATTCCACTGATCAATATCTATTATCAAGTAGCTAAGAAAAATACTCCATGTATCAAATATTCAACACTTTAATCATATATACATTACTAAATATAAGAAAATGGAAATTTTAAAAATCCTGAAGAATGTGGCCATTATATATTTTGTACCTCAAAGCCACCTTACAAAAAGCAATGATTGTAAGTGGATAAAAATGATCAATAAATAAGCTTTGTTAATCTTATTTATTGTGTGTGCAGGTGTATATAAACACTAATTTTACCATAAAACGGAGGCATAAACAAGCAAATTGAAAATAAGAACTATAACTAAAAACTATCATTACTATACATAAAAAATGAAATGCATACTGCAAAATTTTAACATTTAAAATCTGCCTTTTTCCCAGCTCTTAAAAAATGTAAATACATTTCCTAGAGTAAGAGGTATTTCTAGTTTGGCCTGCTTTTTTGAGTTCTTTACTAATAGAAAACACCCAGTTGTGACAAAAATGATAACTTTATATAATAGTAGCATTTTCTTTTGCCATTCTCAGGTTTGCCTACGTTAATAACTTTTGTAAAGCTGTGAAATGAATGAACATGATACCAGTATCTCAGTATGCTGTAGACTAGGATTTTTTAGTCTTGTTCCTACTAGTCTTTATACTCCAAGCCTCTGAAGACTAATGTCCCATGTTCTTACTGTAACGTGGTGAATAGTCTCATTCCATCTAAAACAATTCTGTGCTACTCACTGATCGACACATCACTGTTAACATAAATATTAAAAACTGATGAACTAAAAGCATGAATCCAACCTAATTACCAACACAGGAAAACTTCTTGCTGACAATCTCAGCATGCTATGTTAATGTAATGAGACAAGACATAACACACAGAACAGTAACAGAAAGACATGGGGGAACCAAACCAAAAAGAAAAACAACAACAAAAAACAAACAGTAGCAACAGATAATTCCAAAATTCATGCTACTTTCACAATAAAGACTTACTCAAGTGTTAGAAACTTTAGTGAAAGCCATAACTTTTTATGTTAATCAACTCTACACACGCAAGGACCTGTGAATTAACCACACTTGAGCCCTTTTCATAATTAACATATAAAACAATAAATGAGGAGAAGAAAGTCTATGTCAGGTAAGAGGTGGTACTCTGGAAGAGTAATTTAATAATGCTTTGTATCAGGAAGAAACAAAATACATTCTACTTGACCAGGTTGACGCGGTACCTACATTTTGACCTTTAGAAACTACATTTTAGGCCAAAGATAAGGATACGATCTGTACCTGGGAACAAAACACCACCTTTGATCATTTCTCCCATGATGCACCCAACTGACCAAATGTCAACTGAAAACAAAATGCAATGACATTAACATAAAGATTTTGGTTAAAATAAAAAGAAAAATATATAAACACTAAACACACACACACACCATATACACTTAAAATTATAAAAAGCAATATAAAATAAAAATGAATGACAGTGAATGTGCTGACGACCAGCAGAGACTGTATGTCCTGCTGCCAAATGCAGCCTACTAACACTTCAGCTTCTTAGCTCAACCATTTTTTGAACTATAACAGCCACAAACTTTACATCTATTTTAAAAACCTGTATTGTACAAATGTAGCATATATTTCTTTTCATTAGCAAACAGAAGGAAGTTTATCACCTAACTAATGAATCTGCTGCAGCAGCACAAGGATACAGTCCCTTCCTGGAAAGAGGATTTTGTGGCAAACCATTTCTCCCATAATGCACCCCACAGACCATAAATCCACTATATGTTTGCAGCACAAAAGAAGAAAAAGCAAAGCAAAAGATCGTTAAAATCAAAGAAGCATAATATGACTGCATCATCTAAAAAATTGCAGAACATCACAAAAAGAAAAAGGTGGTTTTAATTTCAAATAATGGAATAATTTAAAACACAAAATACTTTTCAAAAAGCTTTGATTCACAAAAGAAAATATGAAGTATGGCATTTTAATTATATGTCTAATTTTAAAGTGAGAGCTATGCACAGATATTGCATACATTTAAAAACCTATACATTCTATAACTGAAATTTTGTATATAATATATGAAGTAGAACGAAACAAAATTTACAAATAAGATTTAAAATGTATATGAGATCATAAAATTATAAAATTAAGATGCACTACTTTGAGGTTTAACTGTGCATTTTACCCTCTCTTTAAGTTAAATTAAAAAGCATGAGCAGAAATAATTTAGCATATTAAAAACAGATAAATGCCTAAATTTTAATAAAATACTAACCTAATTTCTTTTTCAGAAAATTCCAAACTGGATTTCCCAGGTTTATTTAACTGAAAGGCTTTATTTATTCTGAACTAAAACTAACTTATGCTCTTGGCAACACATTTATACCCACCTGTACCTATAAAGGAACAAATGGACAGAAAAAGAACAGCGTATCTACTAAGAAACCTTGGTAAATAAGTGTTTCTCATATTTCATTTTTAAGTTTTTTTTTTTTAAACTTTGGGTTTAAAAGTTAGTTTTGGTAGAATGCAATATCAAAGTGTCAAAGTGCCTACAGATCTGTGATCTACAGTCTCTTAGCAGACCTCTATATAATAAAACCTGCTATAAGGGGTCTAATTTGCTATCAGGCAGTTTAAAATAGATTAGATTACCCCCAAACTTTCCAAACTATTCTGAAATACTCTGCAATAAAACCAAACAGGAAATCTCGCCTCTCCCCTCCTCAACAACCCTCCCTGTTGAGTGTGTTTGAGAGGAGGACATGTATATGTCGCCTCCTGCTGGGTAATACACTTATGAGTGAGGCAACATTAGATTTAACTTGGTTCCTGGGGGAAAAGGCAAGATAAGCAATGAGATGATCTGTGTGACTCTCATCTAAGAGATTCACATCTATGTTAATTCTTATGATAGCTTCTATAATTTCTGGTAAGGAGCTATGTCAAGATCATATTTATAGGACATTAACATGTAGTGCAATTTCTGTGATAATTAAAAGTTTCACAGCAAAAGCAATAACAATCTGTCTACCAATTCTTAAAACAACACTTTTAAACCTTATGTTGAAACTAAGAAACAGAAAAGCATGTTTACTTTAAATACTGATAGTTGATAAAGTATTTGTTTTAAATTAGCTCAAAAACGGAAAGAAAATTAAGCAATTTTCCCAATTTCACTGGTATAATATACGTTTTTATGTATGTATATTATGTATGTACGTATTAAAGAACCTTCAAGACTGACTTAATAGTTTCCTGATATAAAGAGAACCACTGTTCCAATTTCCATCCTAGAAACATGCCACACCTAAAAAGTTATGGTTTAATTCAACATATTCACACATAATACTATATGCAATCTCCTTAAGGGAGGACACAGGCTTTAATCAAACACTAGTGCTTCCCACAAGAGGTTGAGTTATCCAGTAGCTTTCCAGAATTGGAAAATGTAGCTCTCAGAGTTTATAGTGAGTGCTGCTATTTCTTTTTTTCTGTATTATTTTGTTTTGTTTTCTGAGACATGATTTCTCAGTGTAACAGCCTTGGCTGTCCTAAAAACTGCTTTAGAGACAAAGTGGTCTCTAAACTCACAGAGATCTCATGCTTCTGCCTCCAGAGTGCTGGCACTAAAAGTGTGTGCCACCATACCCAGCTTGTGAGTGCTACTGTTAACATTGACTAAAGGTGCTGGAGATGAGAGCAAATACGACCAATATACACTAGAATTACTACTCTAAGATTCAATTATTAAGAAGTAAATTTAATCCCAGCATTTGGGAGGCAGAGGCAGGCAGATTTCTGAGTTCAAGGCCAGCCTGGTCTACAGAGTGAGTTCCAGGACAGCCAGGGATACACAGAGAAACCCTGTCTCAAAAAAAACCAAAAAAACCAAAAAGAAAAAAAAAAAAAAAAAGAAGTAAATTACAGATAAGCAGAGGGCATAAATCCTAGTTCTAGAATTCTTCATCTAGGTATTCACATTTAAGATAAGATTCCCATGCTTTCCCAAACATTCATGGCAAAATGTTCAAATCCTGGATAGACAATTGAAATAATAATGCATGCTTTACTGGATGCATTACAGTTTAAGTATATAAAAACGGATTGTTTTGTATAAACAAAATCAGAAGAATATTTCAAAGTGAAAGTATATGCTGACCGTTCTCCTTGTAGCCCATGCCGAGAATGACCTCTGGTGCTCTGTAGTAGCGAGTAACCACGTAAGGTGTCATCATAAAACTCGTTCCTGCAGTCCTCGCCAGTCCAAAATCAAGAATCTTCAAAGTGCAGTCTGATTTGACTACTATATTACTAGGCTTTAAGTCCTTCAAGAAATAAACATTAAAACGATTGCTAAGACAGATACAAAGATTTGTTCTGCTCAACTGAGTTACATCATCTATCAAACAATTTGTTAACTGTTCATTGTTTTCACTGCAGTATCACTGCAGAGGTTCCTTACAATAGGCAAACCCAACAAGTCAGATTTAAAATCATTTCATTTATATAAACAAACCCAGTATATTATTAATGTTTATTTACTTAAAAATAAAAATGCATTAAAATTTTATTGCCTATTTTGTTTTATTTATTTTATTTATCTCTGTGAAGGTGAGGAGAGCCTGGGCTACAAAGCAGGTTCCAGGATAGCCAGGGTTGTTACACAGAGAATCCTGGTCTCAAGAAAACCAAACCAAACCAAACCAAACCACACCATACCACACCACACCACGCCACGCCAAACCAAACCAAACCAAATCAAATGTTAGTATTTCCTAGAAATTCTTGGATAAATAGAATAAGAGATTAGGAAAGGAATCTTAAATCTCATTTAAGAACCTCTGTGCTAGGCTTAGTGGCCCATCCTTTGAAATCCCTGTACTTGAGGACAAAGCAGAAGGGCTGGAAGTTCAATATACACAGTATAATGTTTAGTTTTTTGTTAAGTTGACACAAGCTAGAGTCATGTAGGAAGAGGAAACAACAACTGAGAAACTTCCTCTACCAGAATGGCCTGTAGACAACTCTGTGCATTATTTTCTTATCTAGTAATTGATGTGGGATGATCCAACTCATAGATGGTGCTATCCCTGGGCAGGTGGTCCTGGTTGTCTAAGAAAACCGGCTGAGATAACCACAGGAGCAAGCCAGTAAACAATACTCTTCTAAGGCATCAGCTTCAGTTTCTAATCCAGGTTCCAGCCTGACTTTCCTCAGAGATGAACTGTTACATGAAAATGTAAGATGAAATAAGCCCTTTCATCCTCAGATTGTTTTTGGTCAGTTTTTTGCCACATCAATAGAAAGCAAATTATGACATACAGCAAGACCCCATCTCAAAATACCATCAAAAACAATTAAAGTGCTATTGTGGTAAGACTCATAAATTAGCATTTACATTCATTTATATACTAAATTAATAGCACTAAAAAATTTCATTTTAGGACTAGAGAGATGGCTCAGTGGTTAAGAGCAAGCAGACCGCTCTTCCACAGGTCCTGAATTTAATTCCTAGCAACCGCATGGTGGCTCACAAGCACCTGTAATGGGATCTGATGCCCCTTTTTGGTGTGTCTGAGGACAGCTACAATGTACTCACACACATTAAAAAAACTCATTCTAAATTCACAATAAACTTTATATCGCTCTAAATCCACCATGGAACATTCTGATAATATTTGTACAATCTTGACATGATCTAGGTATATGTTGGTTGAACACGATAGCCATACATGTTCACTTTTGTGGGGAGGGAAGCTTGGAATCAGTCTCAACACAATAGATACTCAAGAACCAAAAGGTGATTATCAGCCTGCTCATCCCTGACTTTCCACATATATCACAAACATTTGCTTATAAACTTCTGTTCACATGTAGCAGACACTAGGCCATAAAATTATTTCCCACTGTTTGTAATAATGTCTTTGTGAAAAACTGCTCCTTGGCTGCAGGTAGAAGGAAATGTGTGTAGTACCTATTAAAACGAAGGCAATGGCATAAACACCCAGGCCTTCACATTCATCATGCTCTTGCCTTTTAGCTTTGACGAACATTCATATCTACAGCACAGTCAAACTTTCTCACATGTACAGATGACTAGCAGATTGACAGCAAAAGCTAAGGCCCTCAACACAAAGATCCCTTTTTAAATATCTACATGTAAGAATGCTTATGTGCTGTCTCTAACTTACCCTGACAAGGTATCATGGACAGGCTTAGAAAACAGACACTAAGGACTTTTGAAATTTAGCATACTAAGACTACAGGTTATTCCTAAAGAAGACAAAAATGTTATCATTTCTATTCTGTAAATAGAATGTTGCTAATACAAAACAAAGGAATGCCCATGCTTAAGAATAAAATTATAAACCTCAGTATTTGTCTCACAACTGTTGTTACAGTGGAGATTACTGACTCTTCATACTAGGTGGTTCTAGTCTAGGAAAAAACTCAAAATACTTTTTGTTCTGGAACAATTAGGAGCAAATAAATTTCTAGTTTAAAAGAAACTGTGTACAGAAATAAACTGCCAAGAGTATTTGTCTCTATGAATATTAACTAAAGCTGATTTTTTTTTCTGCAACAATGTTTATCTTTCTATGTATGTCATAATTACTTATAGGAAGAGTGACTTGGAGTTTACATTTATTTGAGCAGATAGAGTAGAAATAACTCAATATTCTACCCACCACCCCACCACCCCCACTGTCCAAGCCTCTCTCTCTAATCAGGCAAGACCGCAAAAGTAGAACTAGTAGGTAGAGTGGGAACAAAGTGGAGAAGGGCCAGAACATGACTTCCTGCAGACCTTCCCTTGTTTTGGTGATTAGTAACATTGTAGATAGGGGGCATCTCCATAAAGCCAAGTGCCCACCTCTACCACCATCTGCCTACATAAATAATGTGAAAAATAAACCTTAGTCATGTTTGGCTACTAAGAGTTTGATATTTGCCTCTGCAGTGGTAGTGTACACCTCTGATCCCAGTATTCGGAGGGCAGTGGACCTGAGTTTAAGCCAGCCTGGTCTACAGAGTTCCAGGACAGTCAGGGATACACAGAGAAACCCTGCTTTGAAAATCAAAAAAAAAAAAAAAAAAAAAAAAAAAAAAAAAAAAAAAAAAGCAAAACAACCCAAGAGTTTGATTAGTTTGATTATTGTAGCTAAGCCTAGCATATTCTGGGTAAAACCCAGGACTGCGGAGTTACTATTATCTCTAATCTGAAATCTGAAAGGCACAAATTTAAGTATCTTTTTTAGTATAACTGGCAATACTCAACAGGTTGTTATATCTACTTTGATATCTATGCTAAGGAAAACTTAAAGGTAGTCTCAAATCAGTCCAAGAGTACAGGAGCCATCTTTGATTTAGGGATTTCTGATTTTCAGATTAGGGATGCTCACTAGTAAAGTCTACGCAAATATCTAAAATCTAGAATATTTCACAATCTGAAACAGTCTGGCCCCAAGCATTTCAGATCAGACAACCTATGCAAGGACACAGGACCATGAGTTTGGTGACTGAACAGCATTGACAGCAGTATCAAAGTGGAAAGAGATCCAAATTGTGCAGAGGCAAAATATTTTATGTCATCTGCACAGGACTTCAACTGATTGCTTTTGCAAAGGAAATTTTATTCAAACTTAACCACAGTCTTTTTCACCCCATATTATCTACAGTTTTTGTGATAGAAGGGCAAAGTCTGATCAGTAGTTGTAACAAAGGACATGTCCACAAACAAAAAAGATTCAGAATATAAAATTCCTTAACTGTTGCTCTATAAGAAGTTAGAAAGCAAAACTTTGTCTGCATTAAATATAACGGTTACTTTAAAAGTAGAAATCAAAGGTAACAGTGCCATCGTTTTGGACAAGCTAAATGCTGCTAGAACCAAGAAAAAGGCAACAGATGGTTTAGCTTATCCCTGGACCACACATCATCCTTTTACATGCCTGTTCTTATGACTTGTTTCAGTTAATGGGACTCAAAATAACATGATGCTCACCAGATATGAAAAATTCTGAACATGCTCAAGTTAGCACATTCTTCTACCTCATACCATGGGAGAAGGATGTCCCTTGAAGTAACCCTGAGCCTGACCAGAGGTCTGGAGTAATGCTGCATGGGCCAACACTGTACTGTTTCAAGTCATGAATAGCTTATTAGAAATCATGGACATCTTGGAAGTCTGGAAGCTTGAAGGTACACTCAAAGGAGCTTCAAGTAAGCCCAAGAATACATAGGCTGTCACCTAACAAATATGCTTTTAAAAAGATATACAATCAAAAGCTATAAAGATTACTGATATAATAAACAACCACAAAAACCAAAACTCTAGTCTGCTGTCAAGAAAGTTCCTCAGCAACTTATATGGACAGGACAGCAAGAAAGAAACTGTCCAAAATGTCAACAACAGCACACTTGTGCTCCTGTCTTTCAGGGGTAGGAAGCAGGCCAAGAAAGCTGAGCAGCCCATCAGTACACAGACTTGAAGTCTATTTAAGGAGGCTAAGAGGAAAGGAAGACTTCCATCAGGGAGCAGCCAAGTAATGTGGACAACAGTGGGCAAGTTGCACTGTGTGGAAATGAGAGTCAGCTTCTCAAGAGGGAACACTCCTATCTCCAGAGGAAGGAACACTTACAATGTCCATCCAGCAGAATTTCAAGTGCAACTAATAAATCAACATCTGTATTTTTCAGTTTTTCCAATGAGACTATTTTGGCTACCTTGGCCCCACCTGACTATTCTATAGAAGAAACTTGAGGGAAGGGAAGACAGAGCCAGTTCCTATGTTTCTGGGCCTACAAGATCAATATCTGAATCTGATACAGATACTAACATGTATCTACATTAAGGAGGTATGGAACAGAGAACCACTGTATGGCAGATAACCACAGGCTATGGCAGGCACAGTACTCACCAACATTCATGAGTTTGCCCTCCTCACATTTTCCTGCTCTTCTATACCTAGGCAGGTCTTTATGGCTAGCTCTGCAGATGCACTGAGTAGGAGTGATGTGTGTCACTTCCAGGCTAGCACGTGAGCCAGGGCATTATCATAGAGCTCTCTTCTGCTTGACTCAGTGGGAACTAGTTAGAGCAAAGTCTCTCTCAGCAAGGGTTTCTAAGTGCCTACAGGGGCATCTAACTGCAGTGCCTGGAATAAAAGTTTAGATTACTTCTTAAACCAAGTGAGTAATCACAGAATGGCATAGTTAAGGTGAACCGAGGATGGAGGTGCTGTGAGGACTAAATGTAAAACTGAGAGCTAAAGTTATGTCAAGTTTTGTGGTAGTTGCTTCAGAAAAAGACAGCAAGAAAACATTGACAGGAACAGCCAGAAATTAGTACCCTAAGACAATGGGATTGGCTTCAATAGGCTCTGGGATGACTGTTCAGACTCTTGGCTCAGAGATAATCACTCTTCCATTGCCCAGGAGGGATGGCTGCTGGTGGCCTTTAGGAACCTCCTCCAGAAAGGACCTGTTTGCAGTGCAGAGGTTAAATGGGAGCCACCAGCTGAGGCTTTTGAAATAAACATAGCCAACATAATTTCTCTCTTTGTCCATTTTTACCTTGTAATAGATATTGATCTTAATGGAACTCTCTAATAAGCTTCTTACATGTATAGCTCCACCCTAGTATCGCACATTGTCCAGCCTAAGATACAGGTCACCATACCAACAGACCTCTTAATATCTACTACTAGCTTAATTTTATTGCTTTAAAAACATTCCTTCAACCATACTTGATTTTTCCTAACACCTTCTAAAATAAGTAAAAGCAGTTACGTAACAAGAAAAGAAGGAATGCATCTTAACTTTCACTGAGACTACTAAAATACTGATACCAAAGTATGATTAAAACCATCTTTACAAAAAAAACTACAAATGAAATCATTAATGAATCCAGGGGTGAAAAACTTCAACAGAAATACTAGCAAATCAGTTCTAATAGTATACTGGAAAGATAATATATACCACGTCCAAATGGGATCTATCCCAGGAATAAAGATGACTCTAAAATACAAAAATCCATCAATGAAGTACAACACAGTTAAGGGAAGCAATATATACGGTAATTTAAATTGGTGCATAAAACCTCTGGCTAAGTTCAATACTCTCTAATGACAAA
>NW_022196915.1:20031895-20032628 GCF_008632895.1 Mastomys coucha
AAAAAAAAAAGAAAAAAAAGAAAAGAAAAGAAAGAAAAGTCAATAAGAAATAGAAGGTAAATGGAGAAGAATTAATTTTCTATAGAAGGAGGTCTGGTCTTTGCCCTAAACTACAGGTGATGGTAACACCTGGAATATCCTGCTTGACTGAACTGCCCTGTTAATGTGGAGGTTTTGACCATGATAGATTAACAACATAATTTATGATAAGGGCTTTGGCTTGCAACAGTTCCAACCTTTGGAGGAAATGGAGATTCAATGTAGTAGCATGAATCAGAGAATGATTCCTGCCAACTAAGGAAAGTGGAATATTATTATGACCAAGTAAAATACCTGGATGAATCTGGGTGAGCTTCCTTTGTCAGTGACACTGTACTGTCATACTCTGTAGCCAACAAAACAACTAAAAACTCTATGTTGAAGCTAGACTTCCATAAAGCTTCTTTCTTTGGCTGGTTCTGACTCTTACCATTCAGTTAGAAACATGGTAGAATTGGCGATTTGTAACCAGATGGTCTAAACTCAAGGTAATTTTGGGGCCCTTGAGCCTGCATGTGCCTTTCTTTAGGTATTTGTTGCGACCATGGGAAACAGACTAATACAACGGTCAGTGATGAAAACCTGTCCCTTATGACAAGCAAGACAAAGATGCCTATTTTCACTATTGTTCTCTAACATTTTACTTAAGTTCTAGCTAGGGCAGCTGGGGATGGCAAAGTGCCTAAACTGAATA
>NW_022196915.1:20032638-20097174 GCF_008632895.1 Mastomys coucha
GGTCAGAAAAAACACAGTGACATACTCTATGACAAAGGAAAAACCATGTGAAGCTACAGAGAGTGCTTATGGACCTCATCTAAGTTTTGGAGACTTGAGATCTGTGAGAAAATAACTTCTGCTGTTTCAGATGCCCAACTTATAGTACTATAGACTAACACAACTTAGGAAATGGAAAGATCTTAGGCTTACAAAGCTCTCAAGACAAACAAGCTAGAGTCACGTAGGAAGTGATAAAACCACCAACCAGCTCATTTTTCATATTTAATGAAAGCATTGTCAAAAGTCCATTGGCTTTTTTTTTTTTTCTACAGATGTGGAGAAGCTAATTTCCAAATTCTAATGCACTTAAAGGGCTTTTAAAACTACTAAGAAAGAACACAGAAGTCACAGTATCCTATTTCAAAGCAGTACAGTTACATGTGTAACTGATATAGGACAGATGGCTCAGTAGTTAAGCCTTGCAGATGACCTGGGTTTGGCCTCTACCATCCAAATGACAGCTCAATTAAATCCTGTAAATACAGTTTCAGGGGATCCTACCACCTCTGGAATCCATGTGCCCCATATCCACATGGCAACACACACATACTTAAAAATAATAAAATTTGTAAAAGTGTGATTCTAAAATAGGGACATAAAGTCTAATTATATAAAACTGGCAGGAAAAAAAAACATTATTTCTAACCAGGATTCTACAAAGATACCAATACAATTGTCTGAGAGCTTGGACAACTAAGCTTCTAAACATGGGAGAATGAAGATAGGTTTTTTGCACGAGACCATATACAAAACATAAATTCAAAATGGACCAAAACCTTACAAAAAGAAGCAATGTTGAATTTTTATGACCTCAATTTGGCAGTAGATTCTTATGCAAGACACAAGACCACATGAAATAACAAATATTTGATATTTCATGAAAATTAAAACCATTTACATATTAAGACATCATTAGCAAAGTAAAAACTATATAAATTTATAAATTATGTCTGGTAATGGTTATATATAGAGAGAACTGGAATATATATATAAATCTAAAATATAATAAAGAGGCAAACAACTGATTTAGAAACAAGGGCTTAAAAATACATGTTTTTCAATAATACTGAAATGGCCAACCAACAAATGAAGAGATCCTTGACTAGTTTGGTAGCATGAATGAGAGTGGCCCCCATAAGATCATATGCTTGAATACTGTGCTCACAGTTGGTGAAACTGTTTGGGAAGAGTTAGGAGGTGTGTTGTATAACTGGAGGTGGGCTTTGAGGTTTCAAAAGCTCACATCATTCAAGTTAGCTTTCACTGTGTTGCTGGTGGCAGATAAAGCTCTTGACTATTGCTTTAGTGCTATGCCTGCCTGCCTGCCGTTGCCATGTTCCCCACCATGACAGTCATGGCCTCTCCCTTTGAAACTGTAAGCCCCCAGTAAACTCTCTCCACTATAAGTTGCCTTGGTCATGGTGTTTTGTCATGGCAATAGAAAAGTAATTAACACAACCATTATTAGCCATTAGGAAAATGTTTATCAAAACCCCAATAAAATGCCACTCCATAGCCATTGTGATGACTAAAATGAAAAGATCAGGTACTAAACACTGGCAATGCTGCAAAAAAAAAAAAAAAAAAAAAAAACCAACAACAACAAAAAAAAAACTGGACCATTATATATGGATTCTGGGAATATAAAATTTGAAAAACAGTTTGATGGTTCCTCAAAAAGTGAATACCACATGATTCAACAATCCTACCCAGAAAGACTAAAGAACAAAGATTGAATAAATACTTGTACATGAGTTTTCATAGCAAAACAGTATTTAACTGAAAGGTAGCAACACAAAAATTATCTGTAGAATATTACATATGGAATATTATTCATTCATAAAAGGAAATACTAATACATGACACAGCATAGACACAATAAAAACTTTATACTAAGTCAAAGGAGCCTGACACAAAAGGCCATATAGTATATTATTACATTTATATGAGGTATCTAAGACAGGTAAATCCATTGTCCTGAATTTCCAGGCTCTGAGGAAAGAGACAAAATGAAGAGTGACAATTTAAGGGATATAGTTTTCACTAGATAAAGGGTGATGAAAGTTTTAGAATTTGACATACATGTACAATAATTGTGCATGGACTGCTACAAAATACTTCAGATCGTAACTTGTTTTATGAATTTCACTTCAGTGATTGAAAAGGTAAGAACATGGAGAGCTACAGAGAAGGCTCAACAGTTCAGAGTACTTGCTGCTCTTGCAGAGGACTGAGGTTTGGTTCCCAGTACCCACGTGGCAGCTCACAATTGTCTATAGCTCCTGTTTCAGTGGATTTGATGCCCTCTTCTGGCCTCTGCAGGCACTGCATGCATGTTGTGCACTTAAATACATGCAAGCAAAATACACAAAATTTAAAAAAAAAATCCTTAGAAAAGAACATGGTGATATTTTTCTACTAACCCGATGAATAATTCCAGCAGAGTGAAGGTGCTTGATTCCACACAGCATTTGATAGAGAAGGTAGGACATTCTTTCATGATCTAACTCCATCTGAATCACTTGGCAAAGATTTGCATCCATGAGCTCCATGACTATGTAACTTCATGGGTAGAAAAAGATAACAGCTAAAGTGTATAGCAACAATCTACAGATAGGTACTATCAAAACTTTGTATTAACAGCATTTTAATTACCACACTTACACATCTTGAAATTCTTCTAGGGATTTCTGTGGTGTGAAAACATTCAAAAGGCCAATTATCTGTGGCAAAAGCAAGGAAATAGAAACATTAGAAACTACTTCCTAATTCACTAACAGTTTAAAATCATTCCAGTTTTATACCCAAAGCATAAGTAAACTTATTTATTAAAATTTCATTGCTAGGGAAAACAGAAAAAAAAAAAAAAAGATCAGGCCAGAAGATCTTTTGGACAAATAAAAATGAGTGCTATAAAGGAAATACAGAAAAATACCATATTTGTTCAAGCTCACAGGTTCTTAAACCAAGTGAACCTTAGGGCTGAGAGCATACTTCAGTGGTCATGTTTACTAGGCATATAGAGTCTCTGGGTACATTTCCTAGCACTGGAAACAAAAAAAGAATAGAATGTATATAAATGTACAACCCAGGTAGTAGCTACTGATTTTGAGGGTGCTGAGGCAAGGGATAAATGCAAGCTTCTAACTTTCTTTCAAGTTTGCTATGAAACTATCCCAAAAGTCTTAGAAACCGGTCTTAGAAATATAATACTTTCTATTTATGAATACTCTATCAAGCTCTTATTTTATTATAAATAGCCACATAATTTGTCAATAAATATTAAGTACTTTCTACTAATTCTTTTTTGTTTGTTTGTTTGTTTTTCAAGACAGGGTTTCTCTGTATAGCCCTGGCTGTCCTGGAACTCACTCTGTAGACCAGGCTGGCCTCGAACTCAGAAATCCTCCGCCTGCCTCTGCCTCCCAAATGCTGGGATTAAAGGCGTGAGCCACCACCACCCAGCTCTACTAATTCTTATACAACTCAGTAGTTCTATGGAATCCCAGTCCTTTCCTTCCTCTTGGTTTTCATAATACTTTACTGTGCCATTTTCTTTTTCTCTTTCTATTTTTGAAGGTTTGTTTCTATTTTGTATATATGAGTGTTTTGTCTGAATGTATATATGTGCACTGTGGATGTTTGGTGTTGTGGAGATGAGAAGTGGGTGCTAGATCACAAAGAACAGTTGCAAGCTACTATGTGGGTGTTAGGAATCAAACTAAGGGCCTCTGCAAGAACAGCAAGTACTCTGAACTGCTGAGCCAGGGCTCCAGCTTCAGTCAAACACACTATTTCATCTACGAGAATATTGTATGTCTCACTGCTGTCCTTAAGCTTTTTTTTTTTAATGTCTATATTATTCTTACATATTATTTGTCTTTTTCTTCAAGAATTTATCTGTACATCATTCCCAAAAATGCAGTACTCAGAGGGTCCTTCTGAGCACCCTCCCTTTTATAATAAAAGGCTCAGTGTGACTCTTTTTCTAGTATTAATACCATAAACTATTTCAAAGAACATTATTCATTCATCAGTCAGTATGTCAATCTTGTTTTCCCATTCCTTCTGTATGCATACAAGCCAAGGATTCTAAAAATCACATCTAGACTATTTATAATTACTTTTAATGCTAGACTGACAGGCTAATCATCTGTATCTTCCTTGCAAATTCATGCTGAATTCATAGACTCTAATGAGAGCATCTACAACTGGCGACTTTAAGTTAATCAGGTCATAAGGCCAAGGCCCTCCTAATGGTAAGATTAGTGGTCTTGTAAGAATAACAAAAAGATCTCTTTCTCCATGTCTATGCATCATGGGAAGACAAAGCAAGAACTGTTTGTTTGCTAGTCAGGAAGAGAATAATCAACAGGAACCAAATCAGCCAGGACCTTATCCAGGACTTCCTAGCCTCTAGAATTTTAAGAAATAATTCTTTTGCTTTTTAATCCACATAGTCTTCTGTATTTTGTGGTAGTAGTCTGAATAGACTAGTACAAGCAGAGTCTTTAACAATAGTTTTCAGCAAATTCAGATGCCATTTTACTATCTATAATATGGGAGAATTATAAAGTATTATAAAGACAGACTTGATTCTATTACTTATCACCCTCAAAATTTAAAGCCAGTAAACCTCCCCAGTGGTCTATCTGAAGTCCCCCAGAGTACAGCACTAACTCATCCATCCTTTTGCTAAATATTAAAACTTGTCACTTTGACCATACTAATTAGTTCCAAACATGTTGCTTTTTTAAAAACAAAAAAACCCAAAACTCTTTCAATGTATTATTTCCTACGTTTGTCATTTATTTACTGAGCTTAATTACCTAAAGATGGACCTCCTTTGTATAGTCCAACATCCTTGGCCTTCAGTTACTGTTCATGGCATTTCTACATTCAGTACACTGTAATAGAATCTCATTCCCATAACAAGTTCATCCCAGACCACAGACGGTCCTTGTTAGAAAGAACTACTTGATCTGCTTTCCTAGGCCAGTATGCAACAATACACTTAATGTCTACCAGTAGTTTAGGAAAAGGAATGTTTCTCTAGACATAATCTTCATGAGGACAGAATGGATGCCATTCATGTATACATTAAACTCTGCTTATAGAAGGCAACTGTCAGTAAATATTCAGAAAAACATTAAGCCAGAAAGGGTAAAATGAATTATTTAAGTTAGAGGGACAACTGTAAATAATCAACCAGATAAAGTATATATATGGGGACCCAGACAAGTAGTAAAATTATTTGTATTAATATTTGAGAAAACCAACAGTACAAGCTAGATATTAAAGGTTAAAGACATGGAAACAAAACTGGGGTTAATGAATGCTTAGAGCTGTTGGGTGTGGGAAGTACAGAGGACAGCAAAAGGACACAGGGTTTCTTTCTTTTTTACATATATTAGTGAACATATCCAACTAACTGAATAGTATTTGAACCACATCTTACTGAGATTTTGTAAGGCAAATGAAAACACAGCTGTCCTATTTTATAATAAAGAAAAACAAGAAATTATCTTAGTCAGACTCAACAGTCAAGGAAAAGTCAAGGAATGATTAGTAGATGGGTTATAACTAGTTATCAAAGAACAAATAATTACCACAACCAAGTAAAAACTTACTAAAAACACTATTTTCCTCTAAGGACATAAAAAAAAGTAACAAAGAATAATAGCAACAGAGGAATAATACAACTAGATATAGAATATAAAGATTTCAAAAAGGTAAAATGCCTCTAATAATAACATGCATATGAACATGAAGAAGAATTAGAGAAAGCTGAATAATTCTGATAGATAAATATGGCAATTTCTACAATATGCTTAACAGTTCTAGCTATTATGAAGACAATCTTAGCAATTCTGGCAAGTGAAACCAGTAAATGTAAAGCTGAAATAAAGATATTATTCCAGAGCAGGTGCATGCATGCATGTGGTTGGGTGGGGGTGGGCGGTGGGGTATAGGGGAGTAGGGAGTTGCCTAAAACTCATAGCCACACTTCACCTTTTATATCTGAAGGTGAACAACAAAAAGTACTATATTTAGTTTTCTCAAACCAACAGGCTGCAATGTGACTTGCTATCAGGACTTTGACAATTACTTGTTAGACAATGAGTCTGAAATAAGGAGTCAAGCCTCAATAGCTATTAGAGGAATCCATCAGACATGCAGCATTTGTGTGCTATGACCTGGTGAAAAGAGAAACTAAAAATTACAAAAACCTTGAAAAGAGTATAGAAACATCATTTCAAGATCATCTGCCCAGAACAGCAAAGCTCTAAAAAGATAAAACATTACAAAATACCCATTATACACCAGGGGTGGCAGAGTGGAGCTGCCATTTGTGGTTTTCACCATATTAATTTTTTTATACTCATCCAATAAACAAAGTATGTGAGTGTCCAGTCTAGACCACTTTAGATGGCTAAGCATATGTAAATGGTCCCTACATTCACCATTTAGCAAATGGAAAAATCTTTTCTGCTACTCAGGGTGAAGGAAGGAGCATTTGAATTGAACAAAGAAAACCTGAGACAACACTTCCACAGCTCTAAAAAAACCCTATGTCCAAACCAGAAGGGGCATGAGCAGCTCTAACAGAAGTAGGGAGCACAGCAGAACTCTGACAGCACCATATCTGGCTCCCACCTGCAACAAGAAAGACCACCATTTCTTCCTTGATATTGAACACTCACTCTGTCAGCCCCTTTTTTCCAAAAAACTTTCACCCCAACTTTAAAAGTCCGTTTCTTCTACTCCTTTGCCTCCATTAAGCCTTCCCAGTGTGCTGAAGCTCACAAAAACTTGCCTCTTGAGATCTCAGCATTTATTGTATGCCCTCTTATCTGACAGCTAAATTATTATTGCTTTGTGGTACGTAATTCACTATAGTTCACCACCATCAAAACATCATAAACTTCCCAAATAATAAGCCTAATCCTTAACATTTATGTATTTCCCAATGGTGATGGATGGTAATACACAAAAGGTTCTACAGGTGGCTAGCTCTCAAAATGTGATGAGCTATACTTTCTACACTAGAAGTATGGAACTCATTACATTTTACAAACTCTTTGGACAATGTCTCTGGCAAGCACTTTCAGTTTAGTGCTTTAAAAAATTGCAATTCTCTCCTAGTTTATGTCCTTCCACTTTGGAAGAACTATTGCATTAAGATATTCCTAAGGAGCTAGAGAGATGGCTCAGTGGTTAAGAGCGCTGATTGCTCTTCCAGAGGTCCTGAGTTCAATTCCCAGCAACGTCATGATGGTTCACAACCATCTGTAATGGGATGTGATCCCCTGTTCTGGTATGTATGAAGAGAGCTACAGTGTACAGTGTACTCACATTAAACAAAAAAAAAAAATTCCAAACACATCAGTATATTTAACGCAAACCTACAACAATAACTGTTTATTTTCAAAATGAATGAAAATTTTATCTTCAACTTAGAAATGTTTTCCTAGTTCTCTGTAAATATTTGTAAAGTTTTTCTTCAACTATTATTATCAGTGGTTATCTGAGTAAAACTAAGTACTGATACCACTTAAAAGAAGTCAGGATCAGGTACAGAGTGGTAGTTTGAATTTTGTGTCCCATTAAATCCCGATGTCCAAATAAAATGGGCATGATTTCATCTCTGTATAGCTTTTTGAAATGTCACCTTTGTGTCTTACAAAAAGATGTAGATGAAATCAATTCTGAATAAAATACTTTTCAAGCAGTACCTCCTTAAGACTCCTACAAATTAAATGCTAGGAAATTATCCAATCTAAATTTCAGAAGACATTTTTTTTTTCATTTGTGAGGGGTGGTAGGAGGATCACCTCAGATTTTAAATAATGTTTCAGTCTAGAGATGCAATTTAAAACCCCTAATATTTTTTAAAAAGCCTGTATTGTATTGAATAAATCTTGATTTCATCTATACCTCAGAACTATCCACTTACATTTTTGTGATTAACACACTTCATAAGAACTAGTTCTCGGTAGGCTCGCTTAGCATGAGTCTGATTCTGAAATGGCCGGCTGAGCTTCTTGATCGCAACATTTCTTTCAAGAATGGCATCATAAGCTGCACTGTAATAAGAAATCAAAAAATAATAAAAAAATGTTAAACACAAATCTCTAAAACCAAATTTACAAACCAATCAAGTAGACTTCTTACTTTTTCCAACTAGACTGTTACCCAAGATCTACTGAGCATATGTGAGCATTAGAACACAAGTTCGTTTTGTCTTTTATTTTTTAAAAAAATTACATTTAAAAAAATGTATGCATTTTGTATGTGCAAATATGTATGTGTATAGATGGGGTATCATATGGAAAACAGAAGATAACTTTTGTTTATTGGTTCCCTCCTTCCACCAGATGGATCCTGCGGAGTGAACTCAGGCAGTAAAGCTTAATGACAGGTTCCTTTCTTTACCCCTTGAGCCTTGCTGCACAAATTATTAGTATCAGTCTAAGGTCTAAATGAGTCCTTCACCTTGCACATCTATCAAGAAAGACAGACTATGTAATCATGACTTCTACTTAAAATATTTAGTAAAGAATTCTGTAGCTGCTCTCTCAAAGGACCCAGTTTTAATTCCCAGCATCCACATGGCAGTTCACAACCATCTATAACTCCAGTTCCAGGGGAACCAGTGCCCTCCTCTGGCCCCAACAAGCACTAGGCACACAAGCAGCGCACATACATACATGTAGGGAAAACACACAGAAAGAGAAGGGGGGGGAATTGTGATATAATTATTGGAGACTATTACAGGGTTTTAAATAGAATACAAGACAATGAGTATAGAAAGGAGACTATGCCGATAATATGTATACATACAAAAGACTAAATAAAAATCACAAATCCTTTAACATTTTGTTTTGGAGGAAGAACTAAAAACTCAAGGTATGAGGACATTAGAAAAGAATAAAAGTCAGTGTTTCCCTCATAGGATTCTATTATTAAATTCTAATAATTATTTTACCACAATTGTTCTGATATGTAAGAGACGTATTATAGGTAAGAACTTCTTTCTCTTGTATTCTCAGAGGTAAGTGTTTCTCTCTTCTATGTATAGTCATTTCACAGTACAGAGGAATGGTACAAAGTGCACTATTTTGTACGCTGTATTAATACTCAGTGCTTACTTCTCATAATGCCTGGCTGACATATACAGCTCTAGTTCATTTTAAATGTTGTACAGTATTTTGCTGTTTTGACTATATCATTTTTTTTATTTTCCTGCTGCCAGACTTGCTGTTTCAACTTTTGCTATTAGAAATAATTTTTCAGAGAATAGCTCTGTGTACATGTATTTGTGGACAGACGCAAGAGCTTTTCTAGAACCTTATAGACATTCTGAATCATAAGCACTCCCAATTTCTTTTAACAGATTTTAAATAAAATTGTTTAAGAAGTAATAAAGATGTAATTATGCTTGGGTATGGCTTAGCATATCTCCAAACACAAGATTATAATGCTAACTTAGTGATTCTATGTCAGTAGCAGAACTATCCTAAGGCATATTTTCTACTTCAATTTATAAAGAATAATGCTCATCTATAAAACCTGGACCTTTTATAGAAGTTAGTTTATAAATCAACTTTAGAATACATGAGTTTTGTAACAGATGTACTACTAACTTTACTCCCCAGGGTAAAGTGGTAAGATTTCTGAAATTCCCGTTTCATCATAGAGCGAAAGTGAAGATTCCATGAGACATCTCACTAATCAGCTACGGGAAACGATGCATCCATGGATGAACAAGGCTGCCACTTCCTCTTCCCTGATATCAGTATATGTCTCTATAGGACTTTGCCCAAGTAAGTATTTAGTCACGATTTACCTATCAAGATAGTAGTGTTGGTTAATAGTTACATCTTTATGAATAATAGTAATAATAACAACAAAAGACCAGTAATCCCCAAGGAAAATTAACACAGTATGGCTTTCATTTACATAGCACTGATTTTTTTTTTTTTAGAGACGTTGATACTTACCAAAGGATCTATATTAAAAAGAGAAGAGGTCAAAACTGCTAGTCATACTTTGAAATGAAAACTTACCACACTATTCCTTGAGCTCCTGAGCCTATAGGCTTTAAATTCTGGTATCGTTTTAGGACTGTGAATGTAGAATCTCCAATCTCTACACTATAAAAATTGTTGTCACGTTTGCTTCTGCTCATGATGGCAAACAATTAGTCTAATGGCTTCATCCAAATATTCACCAAGGCTGCAAAATAAAAGAAAACATGACTTAAGAAAACTATTTTGTATAGTATTAACATCCAAGTCCTTAATCCACTCACCACAGTAACACAGACTGCTAGGTCATCCTCATTAAGAAGAGTGCATCTTAAGAAACAAAGCCATCACAGAGTTTGGTCAGTACATGTTACATGTAAGCAGATACTGACTGACTTTTTTTTTTTTTTAAAGATTTATTTATTATTATATATAAGTACACTGTAGCTGACTTCAGATGCACCAGAAGAGGGCGTCAAATCTCATTATGGGTGGTTGTGAGCTATCATGTGGTTGCTGTGATTTGAACTTAGGACCTTAGGAAGAGCAGTCGGTGCTCTTACCCACTGAGCCATCTTGCCAGCCCCTGACTGGTTCTTTAAAAACATTTTTATTATGATGAACTGTTTTCTAATCTTTAAGTCACTGGTGTAAATGCAAATTTCCTTATAAAAAAATAACGAGAAGCTGGGAAGATAAGCTAGCCAGTAAAGACCTCGTAACATAAGTATGAGGGCCCAAGTTCAAGGTCCAGAATCCATATAAAAAGCTAGGTTAAGTGGAGCACCATGTGCAGTCCCAGTGTGCAGGAGGTAGGCATAGGAGGATCCTTGGCTATCACTGACCATCAAACTTAGCCTTATTAGTAAGCCCCACATCCCAGCAAAACTCAAAACATGTTCTAGAAATCACTATTATCATCATTATTATTATTAAATTATTTTTACAAAGGAAAGCCAGACAGTACATAATATAAGCACATAATACACCTGTTTAACAGACAAGGTTCTTTTATTGTGACAAATCTCTAACACCCAATGATGATATCCTGGTACATTACAATAGTAGAAAGGATAGAAGCAAGACAGGAAACCTACGTAAGGTCAAGAAGGGGAATGGGCCTTCACACACTGATCAAGGAAGAGGAGGGGGCTTCATACATTAGTGCACAAACAATACTCTTCTAATGTGTTTAGGGCATCAAACAATTCATCTTGGTTTTGACCGCAATTCTGTAACCTATCAGATTAAAAGGCAAGGCTTCCCACCTCATTTAAATATTAAACAAATCTCTCCTTTATTATGCAAGTATTCTATTTCAGAATACATGCACTGGGTGTGTAGGTTGGACCTATAATACTGGCTCTCTGGAAGCTGATATAGTGAGGACTATTTAAGCCCAGGAATTTAAGAATAACTTAGGTAACATAAAGACTCCATTTAAAACAAGCAAGACAAACTAAATGCATGTAAGACAACTCTAAGCTACCATTCATTAACCCAGTAAATTACCAATCCAGTGGAATCCAAAGATTTGGAGTGTGTGTATTGCTGGGGAAGAGGCTGGGGGTGTGTTAAGGCAATGATAATAAACTGATACCCAACTGATCATTTTTTTTAGATGATTTATTTATTTTTATTTTATGTTTTTCCTGCATGTGTGTCTGTGTGAGGGTGTTGGTTCTTCTAAAGCTGCAATTACAGACAGCTGTGAACTGCCATGAAGGTGCTGGGAATTGGCTTTTTTTTTTGGTTTTTCGAGACAGGGTTTCTCTGTGTAGCCCTGGCTGTCCTGGAACTCATTCTGTAGACCAGACTGGCCTCAAACTCAGAAATCTGCCTGCCTCTGCCTCCCAAGTGCTGGAATTAAAGGCATCCGCCACCACTGCCTGGCTTGGGAATTGGCTATTATCCTCAAGAATAACAGCCAATGCTCTTAACTGCTGAGCCACCTCTCTAGCCCTCCAACTGACAATTTCTAATGCAAATAATTAACTCAATAAATATCATGGGCAGCCTGGGGCCAGGTCATAATCTATGGTCAGGTCAGATGGAAGGCCTGAAAGATTGCAAGCAAAGCACTGGTATTAGCCTACAGAAGAAAGAAGAACTAGGAGTAGAAGAGGAAAACTGGAGAAGCTACTGTACAGCTCACAAAAGCTCAATCAGCTCTGGCCCCTTTGGCTCTCCTCAGAAACAAGAGTGGTTATTGAGTAGCCCTTCTACTGCAGGCAGACCTGTATGCTTGAGTGCTAAGAGCTTCTAAGCTGACAGACTCAGGAGTCCATAGCTCCAAGCTTGGACAACTGAAGTCTTATGGCTCAAGACTCTAGAAGCCAGAGATACATGGTTCTAAATACCTAGGCTGGGTACTGTATTTACACTCTGGGCTTTACTGGTGGCTTGCTTTTGGCAGCTAGTTTAAGCCCTCAACATATCTGAAGAGGACATTTTTACTATCTCTATGCCTCATATGGACTCAATTTCTAGTATCAATATATCATTATCATCTTCCTTTCTTCCTTTCTTCTCTTCCCCGTTTCCCTATTCTAACAGACAAGAGGAAGTTCAATTTAAGATAGGTAAGAGATTAGTGCTAAAGAAAGTAGGTTAACAAAGAAAGAAGTTGAGACCGGTTCCCCTTCAGAATGAGTTTGGTTTTTTTTTTAAATTGTTTTTGCTTGTTTTTTAAACAAGGATAAGTAGATAGTTGGGCCCTGAGGTGGAAGAGTATTAGGAGTGACAGTACATCATACAGAGGCATCTGATAGGGCAATAAAGGGGGAGGGGGGAGGTGCTGGGAGGGCTTCCCTTCAAAAATCAGGAGAGGAACTTAATTAGAAGAAAGACGCTGTCTTCAGTGGAGAGGCCAATTTTTAAACAATACCAGAAAATCCTGTACTTTAAACAACAGAACACAATATAGGTATACTACCACCACACTTCAGTTAGCTGATATCTAAGCTTCTAAATACACTGCATTCAAAATACAAATATCTTAAACTATTAGGAATGTGGCTCTAGGCTGCTCAACATTAGTTATTTAAAAGAATGCCAACTTTGTCAACTGAGTTAAAACAGGTAGTTTGAATCCATTTTGACACGGAGTGATGAATGATCAATCTCAGCTTGCTTTCTCCTTTTTACGCAGTCAAGGACCCTGGCCAATGTTACTGTGTGACTCCTACATTTAGGGTGAGTCTTCCCATCTCAGTTAATCTAATCTAAAAAAATCCCTCACAGACATATTTAGAGGTTTGTTTCCATAGTGATTCTAAATCCTATCAGGATGATAATCCAAATTATCATGAGATACCCAAATTTTTGGATCTCTGCCCAACTCTAAGAAAGAGATGAACTGATTAGTTTGCTCTGCCTTCTTACTTTTCACATTTATGTTTTTGAGATTATAATTACAACATTTGACTCCTCTCCCCCCACAAACTCTCTCATATACCCCATTCAAATTCATGATGTCTTTTTCATAGATTATATGCTTGCTTATATGCACACACACTCCTAAATATATAATCTGCTCAATCTGTAAAATGTTACTTGTGCTCTTCCCTAAGACTTCTACTCCTTAGTTGCCTGTTGTTCTTTGTCTAGAGTTGAGGCTTTCCCTCTTCCACAATGGTATGTCTACTGGTGTCATCCTCCTTTAGACAGCCACATTGTTGAAACTTCAAGGATGCAGCTTCTCTGACATTTCCAGGCAGCGAATCTCACAGTAAACTTCCTGGTCTCTTATGATCTTTAAAGTCCCTCTTTGCAATGAATGATTGCTGAGCCTTTAGGTGTAGGAGTTGTGCTGTAGACATAGGGACAGGTGGGACTACGCTCTACAATTCTGCATTTTACCTTGTCTATAATCAATAGTTCTTTAATTAGTGTTAAGGTTCACTCAACAAGAAAATCATGCCCAGTACTGGAAACCTCTCATTTATTTCTATACTGTATATATAACCTCCTGACCACAATAGGCACTAAAGTTGATCTTCAAGTCTCTCCCTTTTACTCCTGTATTTAGCTAACAATGAAAGTCTTCTTTGTGTCTCAATTAAACACAAGGTTTTGTTTGTTATTACTAGTTCTACAATCCAAGGACCCTGTTTGGGATCAAAAATGATGACACTAACCCTGAGAATTCCTAGTTTTAAAGGCACTTTTGTAATAATTTGGGTTGAATCTTCATATATCCAAAAATGAATCACATAAAATAAAATGATTCCTGGGGATAGGCTTAAGTGCCTAACATCATCTAATAATAACTTTTGCCAAGTATTTTACTAAGATTCTCAGGGCTTATAATAAAATGTTGATCACTTTCAACCACCACCAGAGACATTTCTTAAAACCACAAATTAAGAATAGCAAATGATACATGTCTCGGATGCATTTTATAAAATTTTTTTTTTGTATTAGTTAATTCCACATATAATTACCACCAGTTTATCTTGTCAGCAGTGTGATTATATGTCAAATTTTTAAAAAGTATTATGTGTGAAGAGAATGATTCCATGACAAATACATTTCTGTAATTAAATGTGCCTGCTCCCAGTAGGGATTAAAAAGAAAACTCAGGAAAGAAAGAAATGTGTCAGAGTGGATCTCACCCAGAGGTAGGCATACAGGCACTTCAACAACTCACAGCAGTGGAAGTGGACCTAGCTGATCTAGAGGCCCCAGCTGTCCATAGGCACAGGGAGTGCCATCTGACCCAGGGGGCTGTTTCAATCTTGGTCAGAGAAACTTCTTTTTGTAGTGGGCAGCAGTCAATATAGGGACTCATTCTTAAATGGCATACCTATATCAGGATTCCCCACCCCACTGTAGGTTCAGGGAACACAGAAGAAGAGGCAGAAAGAATATAAGAGGCAGAGGATGGATGAGGAAGGGTGTTATGAAATGTTGTCTTCTAGACATGACATGGCTATTGCACTCATCAATACAGCAGCTAAGGCTAGCTGCTAAGTCCTGCACAAGATCAAGCCAGTCAAAATTATAGCATTGTACTGGCTAGTTTTGTGTGTCAACTTGACACAGGCTGGAGTTATCATAGAAGGGAGCTTCAGTTGGGGAAGTGCCTCCATGAGATCCAGCTGTGAGGCATTTTCTCAATTGCCCCTTGTGGGTGGTGCCAACCCTGGGCTTGAGGTCTTGGGCTCTATAAGAGAGCAGGCTGAGCAAGCCAGGGGAAGCAAGCCAGTAAGAAACATCTCTCCATGGCCTCTGCATCAGCTCCTGCTTCCTGACCTGCTTGAGTTCCAGTCCTGACTTCCTCTGGTGAGGAACAACCATGTGGAAGTAAGCCAAATAAACCCTTTCCTCCCCAACTTGCTTCTTGGTCATGATGTTTGTGCAGGAATAGAAACCCTGACTAAGACAAGCATGAATGAGGAAATTGACAAGGCCCCTGACCCACACTGAGTAGCTATTGGCAGTTGACAACTACTGGAGGAAAAGAATCATTACACTTTGGGAAAGATGGGTGGCCACTATTAGGTTACTCATGCTCCAGTGGATAGCCTGACACCCATGAACATATGAACAACACAAACTGGAATTAGTAGATTATGTAAAAAACGGGAGGAGGACAGACAGACTTGCCTATGGGTCAATCTAATAGCATTTGTTCAACTGACGTTCCATCTTCCAAAATGATCCTAGTTATGTCAAGTTGACAAACAAGTAGGGCAAAGAGCTACAACTGTGCTTTGCAAATGGCATCTGCAGTGGGAACAATCTTGCAAGAGTAGGCCCTCAATCTAAATAGGCAGTGTAAGAGATGAATGACTGAATACTAGTACCCTTTAAAGAATTTTGGTGATCTTTATTTTCTTGTTAAAGCACAGCAGGGGAAACACACCCTCCTTACATATACCAAACAGAGCCTCTATAATCTTTTAAGTTCTAACAAAGTGAAGTGCTTTAGGAAGGGAACAAAAAAAGGCCTCTGAATACAAATACTACGTAAGTTAATATAATGATAAATAATACAACCTCAAACAATGAAACCTCTGGGTTCACAAGAACAAGAACAAATGGTCCTAAGAGAACTCAAAAGGCCCTGAGAGTATTAAGAGTCCTTAGTAATAACAACCCTGAGGAAATTAAATCATTAGTATACTCCAATTTAAAAAAACAAAACATAACCAATACTTTTTCATAATAAGCTGCTGGTTTTTTTAAATGTTTTAAGTAGCATATTTGATAGATAAAACAATAGCATACAGTAATGTATTATTGGTGGTAATAAGCTTTGTGCAATCTCTTCGTTGGTCTCCTGAGACCTTTGGAGTCATCAAGAACCTTAATATTCAGTGACCTAGTAGTAGGTATACATTTTAATCTTTCCTTAGTGTTTTCATAAAATTCCTGAAAGCTCACACACACCTTACTCCACCCTATTTTTAAATGTATTTAAGAGGATCTGATAGTTGTACACTACCTTTACAGACTATAACTCCCAATTTTGTTTCCAGACCTGACCAAAAAAAAAAAAAAAAAAAAGCCAGTCAGTCTCCTGCCTAACATACTTTTTGCTTGGGTTCCTAAGAATACTATATACTACTGATTTTTCTCATTCATTTCTGTTCCTATCCAGTCAGTCTCCTTTGTAGCTCTTATTTTTCACTAGCCTTCAAACAGGATTTCCTTCAGGGCTGTCTCCGTTCTCATCTCTTGTTATATATTCCCAGGGGAATTTCATCTACCCATAAAACTCAGGAGCTTCAAATATTTGTTTACTATTGAGCATTTCTTCTACTGCAGACACATATGTTTGAGGGCCTACCAGATAATTTACTTAGATGTCTCAAAGCTACCTCAAATTGCACTCAAAACAATAACCATTTCCTTCAACTCCACCAAATCTCCTTTTTCCACGTTCTTCCAGCTGAGAAGCCGCTATCACCATATCTGTAGTCAAGCAAGTCAGAAATGTAAGATGTTCTCCTTGACTCTTGACACCTCCACATCCAACGTGTTCTGGAGATTCAAACTTTATCTAATACAAATCTACTGTCTACTTATTCAACAGTCTAACTCAAGCCAACATTTCCTAGCGTATGGATCACTGTACTTTCCTAAAGGGGGCTCCTGACTCCTCTCTGCTCCCCATTCTTCAATTTGCATCTTAAATGAATGTCTGAGTTCTTACTGGAAAGTCTGCCCACCATAAAACTTAATATATACTTTAACTATGAGAAGGCATGGCAGTAATTTTTAATGCTACGGGGTACCCTCCCCTCCCGGCCACAGCTGAGTAGACAGCAGATAACTTCTACTAAGAAGTCACTAAGAATATCTCCAGGGGATCCAATAATGTCAAGAAAACTGATGATAGTTTGGTTACCTTTGTAGTTAGAGAAGCAAAGTAGCCAGTGCATACAAAGAAGCCCACAGAAGAGAAAAGGAAAGACAGCATGCTATGTAGCAACTGTTTAATTAAAGATCATAATCTGATTCTGAACCTTTGACAGGTCACACCCTGCCTTTACATATGTTAAGCTTCTCTGAGTCACTTTCTCTGACCTTTGCCTAAGGTTTTACTTATAACTAAAACCTTCTTAACTAAACTAATTCATCTAACATGCAATTTGAGCCAGACTCTCTCTTGCTTTAAGCCAAACCA
This sequence comes from Mastomys coucha, assembly GCF_008632895.1. Taxonomy (NCBI): domain Eukaryota; kingdom Metazoa; phylum Chordata; class Mammalia; order Rodentia; family Muridae; genus Mastomys; species Mastomys coucha. The sequence continues at coordinate 20,050,348 of NW_022196915.1, forward strand.
TAGCTCCTTTTGTCTGAGCCTTCATAGGAATTCCAGGGCTCTGGATGAACAGCTCCTCTCTTATAAGTCTCTCCTCCCTCTTCAAGATCCAGCCACAATAAATGGCTTTAAGTAGATCATAATCTCTTTCATCTCCAAACCCAATACAGGTCAGTCTTGCTTTGTTTTAAACACACTTCTTCCCACTCCCTTAACTTTCTGAGACCAAGCAGTGTCACACACAACTTTCAGGCTTTCCTCCAGTCTAAATGTCTGAAAGTCCCAGGACTAAAGGCAGAACATATTTTTGTTCACAGCTGTTTCCCCGAATTATAAAGCAGATGTTCAAGATATATTTGAATGAATTAATCTGATTGTCAAATATTGGCTACTTTATTCTAATTATCTTGGTAAGTTGTCCTTTCTGTTTCCAGATACTATCCTACTTCAAGCCCATTTCTCCTCTAAGAACTTCAATGATGTTCCCTATTTTTTGCTTCATTCATATCCATCAGTAGGTACTGACTACAAGAAACATTAGCTCTTTCCACTGTTCAAAATATTGCCTCTACAACAATTAACTACTTTTTATTTCTTGAATATACCAAACCTTTCTGTCTTTGTACCTCTAGTCTTGTGTGAAATGCACTATCTTCAACTGTTTAAATGTAAGCCATTATATAAGGTCAGAAAATCATGTCTTTTTGATGAATTAGCTATTATTTTTCAGGATATTCAATAGCTTTTATATTGTATTAAAATTTATGTATACATCTGACTAAACTATTTTTAAATATTTATTTTTAATTGTGTGTGTGTGTGTGTGTGTGTAATGCACACTAGAGTATAGGTGCCTGCAGAAGCCAGAAGAAGGTATCAGAGACCCAGGTTGTGTGAGCCACCTAACATGGGTTCTGGGAACCAATTTCTGCTTCTCTGAAAGAACAGTACATACTCTTAACTCTCCATCTCACCACTCTGGTCTCTAATTTAGCCTTGTTTTGAAGGCCAAGAAAAGTCAAATATAAACATATGGGACTAGAGAGATAGCTTAGTAGTTAAGAGTGTGTACTGTTCTTTCAGAGGACCAGGCTTGTTCTCAGTACCCACACCTGGTAAAAGTACCACAGCTGTCTATAGTTCCAGCTCCAAGGGATCTAATAATGCTCACTCCTGGACTCCAACAGTACCTATAGTCACACATGCAAAGACACCCCACTATACACACGCACACAACTTAAAAATAAAATATATAAAGCATGTAGGCATTCAATATAAATGAAGCAACTAAGTTATTAGTGCTTGCAAATATTTTTCACAATAGTCATAGTTAGTTATAAAATTATACTTGTACAGATATTTCATAATACAATGCTTTCATTACCAAGGATAAAAGGATAAAGGCTAGTGACATCCTTTGAACAGTTAATTTGAAAAACTGGTGTATATATTACATTTAAATGTAAACGTAATTTACATTTAATGCAAATATACATTATTTATTTGCTTCTTTATGTATATGGGTGTCCACAGTACACAATTTGGACCAGAGACAGGGTCCATTCTCTCTCTCTCTACCATATGGGTCCTGAGGACTGAATTCATCAGCCTAAGGGCAAATGAACTTACCCAGTTAGCCATCTAGTAAGTTCATTTATTAGTTATTTATATAACGTAGGTAAAAATAGGGATCATCTTAGTAACCTGGAATTATTTGGCCTGAACTACTTTTGGGTGAACATGAAATAAGACAAACTGTGTCCTCTAGTGAACTTTGAGGAAGAATCCCCTAGTAGTCATCATTTGCTTTCTACATAACTGGGTGTGCATATGAGTAAAATCAGTTACATTATGGGAGGAAACAAGAGCAGTAGGGGAAAAATGATTATGCCTGACAATCTATACCTCAAAACAGAACAAACCTTACTTCACCCCAGGTAACCAAATTCCTCCTCCTTTTGAACCCTGTAAGAGGAAGCCCTGAAAAATAATCTGGGTCCCTGAATATCTTTACTCAATTGGCCTGCTGGTTCCCTTGCTGTGTGTGTATTCTGGTATTTTCTATTGCTTTGTTTAAATAAAGTTCTGTAGTTTTTTTGCAGGTACGTGTGAACTTTCTTTCAATTCCTCGAAAAAAAGACCAGAAACCTGGAAACACAAGACCCTGACCATTGGTGACATTATTAGTTAATAATATGATCTTAATTTTAAGAATATACATAGATAATTGAAATTCCAATCAATACTAAATTTTCCTTTGTCAGTCATACCTCAGATAGCTCTTGGGCCAACACCTTCCAATCAGTCAGTCAAATATTTTAAGTCAAAGGCCAGGCATGGTGGCACACACCTTTAGTCCCAGGACCCCAAAAGAAGAAATATGAATCTCTTTACCATTACCTTGGCTATCAAGAATTATCAAAGTCAGGGCCAGGTAAGGTAGTACAAGCCTTTAATCCCTGCAGAAGGTAGAGGCAGGAGGATCTCTATGAGTCCAAGGCTCTACAAAGTTAGTTCCAGGATAGCCAGAGCTGTTACATAGAGAAACTGTCTGGAAAAACAAAAGCAAAGGAAAAAAAAAAAGAATTAACAAAGCCTGGACATTTTCATACAAAGCAACATGGTATAAATATGGCAATAATACTGACAATACTCGGAAATTCATAAAAAATATTAAAAATATCAGTATATGGTCAACATGTAAGATAATTTATAAGGTGGCATGAGGGATGTAAGTCATCTCAAAGACTTCACCAAGCAACTAGTGGAAACAGATGCAGAGACTCACAGTCAAACACTTATAGTTATGGGAGGATGACATCTTGTTTTACATTCCAATTTCATCTTCCCCTCCCTCTTTTCCTGTCAATCTCTCCCTCTCCCATTTCCTTTATCCTCCAGTCCTTCCTCACTCCTCAGAAAAGGGGAGGCCTCCCATGAATATTAACCCACCTTGACATATCAAGTTGCAGTAGAACTAGGGTTATCTTCTACTGTGGCTAGATAAGGCAACCTAGTTGGGGAAAAGGAGCCAAAGGTAGGCAATGTAGTCAGATAGCCCCTGCTCCTGCTATTAGGAATCCCACATGAAGACTGAGCTGCACAACTGCTACATATACACCGAGGGCCTAGGTTTGTCCTATGCATGTTCTCTATTAGGCAGTTCAGTCCCTGTGGGCTATGAGCCCAGTGTGGTGTCCTTGACCTTTCTGGTTCCTTTCTTTCTCTTCTTCTACCATAAGATTCCCTGGATTCCCCATGTTCCTCCTAATGCTTGCCCGTGGGTTTGCCCACATCTGTTTCCACCAGTTGCATGGTGAAGCCTCTCAGATGACAGTTACACTAGGAGTCTGTCTGGTATCCTTGATGTTGGCAGGCCTCCAGGAAAGCTGGCAGTTTTATCAATCATGACATCTTAAGCACATCAGTGGTTGAGCCAGAAATTGTTATTTTTGTATGAAGATAGAACTCCCAAAAATTATTTAGACTGTATTGTAACTTAACAGCAAAAACAACCAGACTGCCAAGCTAGAAAAATGATTATATACAAGCAAAGAAATCAACTGCTTCTTTTGTAACATTGAAAACAGTTTGTTATGACTCTGGCCCACCTGCTGCCTCATGGCAGGAGGGTAACAGGGGCTACCATGGTGAACAAGTATGTGATGGAGAAGTGAGAAAGAGAAAAATGGAGAGGGGGTTGACATGCTGTCATTGCCCAGTAGGACTGGTGGGAGAGTGAGTGTACAACATCTTGGAGCTTGTGACGAGGAAGACTCAGCCCCTGAACCAGCCACCCTGGGATCATCCTGGCTCTGGGCAATGGAGGCCTGAGAGAAGAACAGTTCACTTTCTGGACTGGACCTCCTTGAAGGACCACTATGGTCCATGATGCCACCAGAGGCCATGTTGGTATATGTAGCCTGTGCTGCTGGCTGGTTGACACCTTGGTGAATGTCCTTAAGCTATTGCCTCAGGAGGCCATGCTAATATAAGTGGGTCAGTGGTCCTCATATGGCCAGGGGCTATATTGATGTCCGTGTCCCATGTTACCACAAAGCCCATGACAATGTATGTGATCTGGGCTGTTGCCTGAAGCCATGTTGAAGTCTGTAAGTACAGGAGAGCTGGCCCTGCCTCTCCTTGGCAGCCTCAGAGACACAGCTCTCCACAGTTGTTCTGGTATGAATGTTGGTAGAGAAAAGACTCATCATCCTCCACTGGGGAACTGGCTGGCAACTATGAATTTGACCATGCTCCAGTTGAGTATATGAACTACACAAAATAGACTTGTTTTTTTCCCTTTTTGGGGGAGTGGGGGTGGGTGGGTTATAAGGGGGTGGTGAAGATGAAGGACTGGGAGGTGAGCAATATCAGGATATATGATGTGAGATTTCCAAATAATCAATTTTTAAAAATCTGTTATTATTATTTTACTTGTTTCCTTAAGAAAACTAGGTAATAACTGTATTTCCTATTTTACATAGTTTATCAGAAGGACTCAAAAATAAATCAGTAGACTTTTATAAGGACAGACATAACCAAGGGATGTGGCCCAAGTCCTGCACTGTAGAGGCAGAGGTGGGAAGACCACAAGTTCAAGGCCAGCATGGTCAACATAAAGAATTACAGACCAGTCTGAGCTACAATATCAAAACCCTGTCTCACCACCTAAAAAAGACAAACTTACCTTGTTCCAACACTTTATACGTATGTAGTTCAGACTGGCCTCAAACTCACAATTTTAATTTCACCCCCTAAGTGCTAGGACTACAGAAATACACCACAATGTCCGCTCCATATCAGATGTCAAAAGTAAAATATAAAATCTTCTAAGTATATAATGCACTGTCTTTACTTTTAATATGATAAACAATGGCTGCCAAATGTTAATTTGAGCCACCAAAGTGGTGCACATGAGCTACCTAGTAGATAATAGTAAGTTTAATCATAAGGAAAACTTTACGGGGAACAGTGTGTTATAATCTATAAAAGCAGAAAATCAAGAAGCTGTTAAGAAAAATGAATGACAGGATAGTCACAAATATAAGTCAAAATCAGATATTATATGAAAGCAAAGATGAAAACACACACACAAGGTGTTTTGTTTTAAACTATATAACCTGAACATAAACAAACACTGAAGAACATTAGGAAGGCCTGAGGAGAATAGACAGAAAACACAACAGGTGGCTAGGCTAGTCAATGGTAGAGAGTGTCAGGACCAATACAACAGCCTGAGTTTCGAAGAAGAACTGAGATGGGGGAGTACATTGTGGTCCTGCTGGGCTCTCATCCAGCTCACCTACAGGGCTGAGGCAAACCTAAAAAGTCCAGGTCCTTGGGAGATATAGAAAACATAAACTCCTAAGTTTAATAAAACAAAAAACAAACAAAAATCTGTAAAAGAAATGAAAACCTCTTCAGAGTACTAAAATCATGAAGACCTCTTCTGAGACTCTAATCAACCCAATAGCTTCTGGGGTCTGAAACTGTTAGAAGCTACAAATCACTTAAAATAGTACAATACTGTGGGGTTTACTCCCAATTAAAAGGTGTATTTTTCTCATGAACAAATTAATGTTTTCAGATTATGAATCACTGATATGACTGGTTTTAGTTCTAAAATATAATGATCTCAGACATGGTACTCCAAAACCTAGAGGGGTAACAAGGAAATATGTTTTCGTTTGTATTTTTCCCATGAAGGGTAAACAGATGACTGATTTCAAAAAACATGGAGATTAAGTTATGATATACCAGCCTAAGAAGACAGAAAAATACAAATGCAATGTTACAGAAATCTCAGCTAAGAATTTGGTCTGAAAACATAATTAGGTATTTTTCCTTCTTAGATTCGTTGTTCAGAAGGGGAAAGAAAGGGGACAGGAATAAAGAGAGTGGACTGCATTGTGGGAGGAAAGGAATATAGACCAAAACCAGCAACTGCTAATTGCTAAAAGAGTAAACAGCTGATTTAATTGTGTGCAAACTTTTCAAAGAAGTCTAGAATGGACTTTTCCTGCACTTCAAAGCCTGGAAAATTTGACCAGGTCAATGGAAATAAAGAAAAATTTGACCACTACTGTAAGGAATCAATAGGTTTATGGTGAATATATACATTAAATGAACAAAAATTTAAAAAAAGAATATTTTCAGTTTAAAAAAATAGGAATTTCAGTGTGTGGCTGGGAATGGCAGTGATACAGTAATCACAAACAGAACCCACACTTACCATGACTAGTGCATATGTATAACTATCCACTTGTAGAATGGCATTCCACTGGACTAATGTCCACTTCTCCTCACAACTTTTCCTAAAGCATTTGCCCCATTTTCTAGGAAGTCTGAGAGTTAACTGCTGGTTGATAGCATAAATAAGCACACCTTCAACTTTCCTAAGTGACAGTACAGAGACTCAGAAGGTTGTATTTGTATATTTAAAAATGTACACACAGAGAGGGAGTGAGGGAGAGATTTTTTTTTAAGGTCATAAATATAAGAGAGGGGTATAAGGGAGCAGTTGGAGCGAGGAAAGAAAAAGAGGAAATAATATAATTATTATAATTTTATAATAAACACTGCACAGAGGACACAACTTTGTATTCATTAGGGTGGCTATAATATAAAAGACAGATAAGCACTGGCTAAGATGTGGAAAAACCAATCAACAAGATAGATTAAACCTTTAGCCAGACTGAGGGCACAGAGACAGTATTCAAATTAACAATATCAGAAATGAAAAGGGAGATATAACAACAGAAACTGAGGAAATTCAAAAAAGTCAACAGATCCTACTACAAAAGCCTATATTCAACAAAAATTAAGGTGGCAAGAAACAAGAGTATTGACACAAAAAACTGTTAGAAAGACTATATAAACAACTATTTGTTAAGTGTTTTGTGTACTTGTTCTTTTTTAAATTAAAAATTCAATTGCTTTTAAAAGTGGCAAATTATAGAGATGCCAAAATACCAAACAAGCTAACCCAAAATATTACAAAGTGAATTATTAAACTTTTAAAAAAGGCATTCAACTGTTTCTTTATCTAACATATGAGATAACTGCTCAACTACAAATCACTAACTTACCTAAACCAAGCAGGAAAATACTGTTTTTGAAATGAGGAACGGTCTCAGTCACTCTTTTTTTTTTTTTATTTGAATTGTTGTTTTTTATTTATTTATTTTTTATTTTAGATATTTTCTTTATTTACATGCGAATTTCTCCATTCCCAGTTTCCCCTCCAAAAAACAAAGAAACAAACAAAAACAACAAAAACAAACCCCTGTTGCCTCCCCTTCCCCATGCCTGCCACCCCGCCCTCTCCCACTTTCTGGCCCTGGCATTCCCCTACACTGGGGTTCAGAACCTTCACAGGGCCGAGGTCCTCTCCTCCTATTGATGATTGATTTTGCAATCCTCTACCATACACATGCTGCCTGAACAATTGGTCTCAGTCACTCTTGCATAAACTGCCCAAATCCCAACAAGCAAACCAGTTCAAAGTTTTTTGTTTTTTTGTTTTTTTTTTGTTTTTTGTTTTTGTTTTTTTTTTCGAGACAGGGTTTCTATGTATAGCCCTGGCTGTCCTGGAACTCACTCTGTAGACCAGGCTGGCCTCAAACTCAGAAATCCACCTGTCTCTGCCTCCCAAGTGCTGGGATTAAAGGCGTGCGCCACCACTGCCCAGCTCTCAGTTCAGAGTTTAAAGAAAAAAAATGGACAATCGTGTAAAAATAAGTCTGAAAACAACTTCCTAAAGAAAGAAAGTTAACTTAGAGTTCAGGTCAGAGCAAGGTAAGTAAACGTGAAACACTCTGGCAGTAAGCAAGGAAGCAGGCAGTGAACAGTCATATCTCCAGACCAAGTCGACAAAGCCACCTTTAGAAATTTCCAACGACCAAACATGGAACACTATACATAAAAAATTAATAATACCACCTAAAGCGAGTACAAGAAAACCAGGGTAGAAATAGATAAAATAAAAAATAGGGAAATACATGAAACCAACAAAACCCAAAAGCTTATCTGAAAATATAAGTAAAATAGATACCTCTCTAGGCCAAGGAAAAAATAGAAAGGAGTAGTTTGGGAGGAAGAAATAACAGCTGGGCCTTGTAGTGTAGGCCTATAATTGCAGCTACTTAGGAGGCTGAGGCAGGAGGACCACAACTTCAAGGCCTGCAAGAGCTACACAGTGAGTTCAAAGCAGGTGGTTCACTTAGGGAGATTCGGTCTTATGATTTAAAAAGAATGCTGGGGATGAAGACTGCTTGCCTAGCATGTGTGATGCCCTGGGTTTGATTCCCAGTACCAGTGAGGAAGTGGGAGTGGGAATGGGGGTGGTGGGGTGAGGAGGAAGCAGAGACAAGAGGGAAGAAGGGAGAACACTAAACACAAGCTACTAATATAAAAATGAGAGATGGGTCATCATTACTGTGTCAGATGACACTGGAAGTATGATGAAGGGGCAAGTGTGATGGCATCTTAACCCAACATTCAGGATGCTAAGGGATGAGAATAGTGGGCCAAAGTATGGGTTGCAAGGCAGCCTGGATTACTAGAACCCCCTTTTTAAAAAAAATGACAAAAGAATACTATGGATTACTGTGAATCTACAACCTGGTAACCTGAGATTAAATGAATCTATTCTGTGAAGAACCCACCAAAGTTCTTTTCACAAACATAACCTAAACAGAAGCATATACACAAAAGAAAAAGAATCAGTCACCTGAAGAGTGCTGTGTCTATTAAAGAAAGTGAACTGGCAGTTAGTACCTTCTTTAACAGAAAGTATAAGGCCCCAGAGATTTCATTAGTGAATTTTGGTAAGCACTTAAGGAAAAGAATGTTTTCTCTTTTTATTTTATGTGTATGTGAGTGTCTGCAAGTATATATGTATACCACATGCATGCCTACTGCCATGGAGGTCAGAAACTGGTGTTAGATCTGGAACCTAAGTTAATAGGAGACATGTGGGCACTAGGAACCAAACCTAGGTCCTCTGTAAGTGCTTTATGTTTTAATTAACCAGTGATTATTCATCTCTCCAGCCCTCTAGCTCTTTATAATCTCAAAAAGGCAGAAGGCCCAAGTCCTAACTAATTCTAAAGGAAAGTATTACTCTAACACCAAAGGCAGACAAGGATGAAAGGAAACCACAGACCAATACATTGCATGAACACAATGCAAAAGTCCTCAACAAACATTAGATGCATTTCAACAAAGTATAAAAAGGAATTATTCATTAGGACCAGGTAGGATTTATCCCAGGTATACAAAGCTAGTCCTAAAAAATCTACTGAGAAATACGTATCAACAGGTTGAAAAATCATGTGATTCCCAGCAATGGCTATGCAAAAAGCACCAGAAAAAAAAAATCTAACAGCCATTCATGATAAAAACAGTCAGAAACTAGGAGGACAGATATCTTTAAAACATAACTCAGCCAGGCAGTAGTGGCACACGGACTTCTGAGTTTGAGGCCAGCCTGGTCTACAGAGTTAGTTCCAGGACATCCAGGGCTACACAGAGAAACCCTGTCTCAAAAAAAACAAAACAAAACAAAACAAACAGATAAACAAACATAACTCCCTGACTCTAAAGCACAAGTTACATAAGTTACCTTTTCCAAGTATATTTTTTATTCCTTGTGGATAGGGACCTTATAAATATCTTTGGAGGTAGGGTAGGATCCAGGAGTAGATTCCCAGCAACCACAACTGTAATGGGATCACAACCATCTATAATGGGATCTGATGCCTTCTTCTGGTGTGTCTAAAAACATATGTATATTTGCATACATAAAATAAGTAATTCTTTAAAAAAATATTTTTGGGGAAACAGGGTCTTGCTATGTGTCTTAGAGTTTTTTCATTGTTGTGAAGAGACACTATAACCAAGAATTCTTAAAAAGGACAACATTTAACTGGGGCTGGCTTACAGGTTCTGAGGTTCAGCCTATCATCATCAATGCAGGAAGCATGCTGGAGGAGCTGAGAGTTCTACATCTTCATCCGAAGACCACTAGGAGAAGATTGGCTTCCAGGCACCTAGGAGAAGGGTCTTAAAAGCCCATATCCACAGTGACACACTTCCTCCAACAAGGCCACACTTCCTCCAACAAGGCCACGCCTCCAAATAGTGCCGCTCCCTGGGCCAAGCATATTCAAACCACCACACTATGCATCCCAAACTCCAAATGCTGAAATTACAGGTGTATGCTATTGCACCAAGCTCCAGAAAGTCTTTGAACAGAATGGAAAGCTGGCTAATAGACTCAAAAAAAATTGTTAGAAAAATACACTGCTTGGCAGGAGCAAATGAAATAATGGATTCAATTAAAGCTAATCAATGAATGCTAAAAATAGCAGGTAAATTCTACTGGGAAACAAGATACAGGGAAGCACAATGCCACTGTATTGATCTATTACTAATAGCATGGGGACAGTTCTGATCTTCATAATGCCTCCTGAAATATCTTCTTCCATGACCATACTTTAGGTCATGCCCTAAAGCCTTGTCTTACATACGAATATAATGTAACAGTGTTATCAAAGCTGAAAACCCTAAATACATAGCAGTCTGTAAAGCCAAGTGTCTGTTTTTAGGAGCAGTCTCCAAAGACACAAGTTAACCACCATAAGAAAACAATCAGTTAATCCAAAGTATCATCCCCCAGACAACTAGTCTAGTGTGCTCAAGGACTCAGCATTAGGAAAAGAAAAATCAGAGGTAAGGACAACTTTAGTGGGCTAACAGTATGAACCCTGGTTGGAGACAACCAGCTATGAATTGACTTCCACAGGCAAAGGGGCAGAACAAGATAGTGGAATAGGACTTTGTAGCCCGACTTCCCAATATCAGTATGAACTACCATGTATGGAAAAACCTTCATAAGTGTCTGGCTATAGCAAATTGACCTTTGGAGAAACAAATAAACCAGACCTGGTGGCACATTCATATAATCCCAGCATTTGGGAGGCAGAGGCAAGCGAATCTAACTTGGTATATAAATCAAGTACTGGGCTAGTCAAAGCTTTGCAGTAAGACCGCTTCAAATAGAAAACTAAAAATTTAAAAGTCACATAGGAGGGAGATGAAATGTTAACTGGTGTTCCCTGTAAGATTCTTTCAACTTGTTTGCATATATAAGTATTCTAAGGAAGTTGGGAGTCATTTAAGGGGTTCAGTTAATAAGGGACCAAAACTGAAAGGAAATCAATCAATCAATCAATCAATCAGTAGTAGTATCAGAATGTATGGACAAATGCAACAAAGAACTGTTCTTAAACCAGCTCATAGAACACATATACACCACATTAACTGAGAGAAGAGGTCATAAAGAGAGGTAACCAAGAAACAACTTCCATCTTCCAAAGGTTTCATCAAAGATTGCTGAGAAAATCATCAAAAACAGGAACACTTCAGTAACTCATTTCTTTTTTTTGTTTTGTTTGTTTTTGTTTTTCGAAACAGGGTTTCTCTGTGTAGCCTTGGCTGTCCTGGAACTCACTCTGTAGACCAGGCTGGCCTCAAACTCAGAAATCTGCCTGCCTCTGCCTCCCAAGTACTGGAATTAAAGGTATGCGCTACCACTGCCTGGCAGTAACTCATTTCTTAAAAAATGCTCCTTTTCCTCTTCAAATACAATAAGCAAGGATGATGATAAACTCATGACTCTGAAATTCAGAAGGATAGAAACAGATTAATGAAGGGCACAACCAGCTCAAATAAGACCTAAAACCAGTTACAAACATATATTAAGATAGTAATACACAGTAAATCAAATTGTTGACATTCTTGCATCTAATGGGTACAACAGAATTACATTTTTTTTCTGCAATCTTTTACCATACTAACAGATATGCTATGGACATGGAAATGACAAGGCAGTTATAAGCTCAGCCCTGATGTGGACTCTCCCATTCACTAACTCAGAGGTCATTTAAGGATTTCTCTGTGGAAATTTAAAAAATTTCACACAGTGTGATTTCTCAGTGCCTCCTTTACAATGAGTAGGATTCTATAGCCTTTATAACAGCTTGCCACCAATTATGACAGTTGTTTTTATATGTGACTGCTTTCTCTCACTGACATGAAAATATTATCCTAGCTTTATCTCTCACAAACTGCAAAATTAGTTTTCTCTTTTTTTAAAAAAAAATTATATGCTGGGTAGTGGTGGTACACGCCTTTAATCCCAGTACTTAGGAGGCAGAGGCAGGTGGATTTCTGAGTTTGAGGCCAGCCTGGTCTAATGAGTGAGTTCCAGGACAGCCAGGGCTATACAGAGAAACCCTGTCTCACAAAACCCAAAAAACAAAAACAAAACCAAAAAATTTATTATTTTTCTCTTTTCTACTAGGTGACAATGCTCAGCAACTAGTACTCCATATCTCATCTTGAGGAAGAACTAAACCATACACACTAAAATGTCAAATGAGGAATTTTACTACATCATCAGACTAACAAATCACTTTCCTCACAGTTGTGAACTACGTAACTCCTATTAACTCTGTCACTGGAACAAACTAGAAAAAATGGACACACACACACAACTTCCCAGGAAAATGTGGAAAAACCAAACAAAATTGAAGGCATCTGAGTGCCTTCACTCTTAAAAGTCCAGGATCTAGTAAAGTAAGGAAGTCTGGTATCAGTAACCACTATCTTCCAAGTTGTCTACCAATTCCTACAAGGTGGCTAAGATGAACTCTCAACAGATCAACAAGGTTAGGGAGGATTAAATACTACAGTCAAAAGGCCAACATAGCTCAGGCATGGAGAAATGAACTATCCTTGGCCTTGTGTTAGGTCAGACTCCAAGAGTAAAGAAAACACAAAGCAAAGCAGTTTTTCTAGAAGCCAGGGCCTAGCTCTAAAACATCTCAGTCTCTAACAATGTTAGGACAAACAGCAGGGTTATATAGTGAGACCCTATCTCCCCTCTGAAAACAAAAAACAAACAATAACAACAACAAAACCCACTGTTAGACAGTCCAATAGCACTAGAGAACTAAAACCACTGTCTCCCATCATGAGAACTGATGCATCAGATCTAACATGCCTGCTATGCCAGTTCTAGTTTACTTCTTGAATTCACACTGTAATGATGCTCTATAAATTCTTTATTTTACTCATTTTTTTATCCCTTGCCCAAAATTCCTAATTTGTAACAAGCACACTTACATACCATATCTATGGTATTTCCCTGCCTTCCTTTGTGCTAAATAATGTTAAGCAAATTGCTCATGAAACATGTATGTAGTGGGTTAGTCTGGTGCTGCTATAGATTCAAATGCTAAATTCTGTATCCCAAGATCTGGATGCTCCAAGATGTGGAGATCTTTATGTATAACAGCTTTTGCTGTGTAAACCTTGCCCTCCAAGTTCTTCCTGAATGGTTAATAAAGATGCCTATAGCCTGGGCTGGGCAGGAGAGAGGAGACGAAGGAAAATTTCTGCTTGTGGTGATTTGAATATGCTTGGCCCATAGGAAGTAGCACTGTTAGAAGGTATGGTCTTGTTGGAGGAAGTGTGTCACTGTGGGGGTGGGATTTCTTTGGAGGTCTCCTCCTATGCTCAGGCTCCACCCAATGCAGAAGAGAACTTCCTTCTAGCTGACTACAGATGTCAGTCTCTCTGGTTGCCTTGGAATCAATGCACAACACCCAGCTCCTTCTCCAGCACCATGTCTGCCTGCATACTGCCACGTTTCCTTCTGCTGATGATAATGGACTGAACCTCTAAAATTGTAAGCCAGCCCCAATTAAACGTTTGCCTTTGTAAGAGTTGCCTTGGCCCCCAGTTAAGGGATGGGGCCACCCACCCATCTCAAAATGTTTGACCCAGAATTGTTCCTGTCTAAAGGAAATGCATGGACAACAATGGAGGAAAGGCCATCCAGAGACTGCCCCAACTTGGGATCCATCCCATGCACAGGCACCAAACCCCGACACTATTGCTGATGCCATGTTGTGCTTAGATACAGGAGCCTGGCATGGCTGTCTTGAGAGGTTCTACCAGCAGATACTTACACCCAACCATTGGATTGATCTTGGGGACTCCTATGGAAGAGTTATGGAAAGGACTATAGGAGCTGAAGGGGATTTCCACCCCATAGGAAGAACAACAGTATCAATTAACCCTTAGAGATCCCAGAGACTAAGCCATCAACCAAAAAGCATACATGGGTTGGTCCATGGTCCCTGCTACATTATGTAGTAGACTGCCTTGTCTGGCCTCAGTGGGAGGGGATGTGCTTGGTCCTGTGTAGGCTTTATCCCCAGAGAAGAGGGATGCTAGAGGGTTGAGATAGAAGTGGATGGGTGGGTTGAGGAGCACCCTCTTAGAGGCGAAGGGGAGAATAGAGGAGGTGGGGAGTTCACAGAGGGGGTACGGGGAAGGGAGACAACATTTGAAATGTAAATAAATAAAATAACCAATTAAAAAAAAAAGAGTTGTCTTGGTCATGGTCTCTTCATAGTAATAGAAATCCTAAGACACCAACTTAGGGTCTCAGGCAGAGACCACAAAGAGAGAGGAGGAAGAAGGAAAAGTCTCCATGGAGTAGGTAGATCATGAGAGCAAGGCCATTAAGGGCCAGCATGTAAGAGTGGCCTCGGCAGAACATGGCAAGTATTATCTTGGGGTTATTGACAGGAAATACATAAAATAGCATAGAGGGTTGATATCAGTCCAGCTCTAAGCTTTAAGGCTTATTATAAATATAAATATTTTGTGTCTTATATTTGGGAACTAAATGATCTAAGGTTGGGTAGAAACCCCCAAATAATATTTACATCAACAATGGTATATATCTTTATTCCCATCATGGCTTGCTGACTTCACATATACAGGCTAATCCTTCTAAGTATAGACACACATATGGTGCTAGAGACACAATTCAGGGCTTTGCACTTGTTAGGCATGTTTCTAACACGGAGTTATAATCCTAGTCCCACTCTCTTTAATTTAGTATCTTCCTGATTCCACAAATTTATCTTTCTCTTTCCCATCTTAGTAACCCACATCCAGGATCATTATCAATGACAGTAACTGGTACCCTAGTGCAATGACTCTCAACCTTCCTAATACTGTTCTTTAATTTAATTAAGCCCTTTAACATAGTTCTTTATGTTGCAGTGACCCCCAACCGTGAAATTATTTTACTGCTACTTTATAACTATAATTTTGCTACTGTTAGTAGTTGTAAATAAATATCTGATATGCAACCCCCATAGGGGTAGAGACCAACATATTGAGATCCACTGCACTAGTGAAATCTTCCCCATCCCCAATACTAACAGATAATTTCAGCATCTCTATGCTATGACTTCTGCTATGCACATGTTGACCTAACCAACTCATCCATGTCAGAGTCCATGATTCTGTTACTACTCTCAGCACACCTTTTTAAAAAGCCTATTTCCTTGTTTCTTCCCTTGTACTAAGCTGGTGTGATAATCAATTTGGGGTCATCCTTGCTATGTTGTTATACCAAGATATTCAACTGAACACAAATCTAGGAGCTATTAAGGAGGTATTTTATAAATGTTAATATCTATAGTCAGAAGATTTCAAGCACAAGAAATTATTCTTGATAATGTGGGCAGGCCTCCAACTGTCTGAAGATGAAATTCTGCCTCAAGTCTGTGGGTCATGACCCAGTTAGAGAATTAAACTACTCTTTCACAGGGGTCACCCAAGACCATCTGAAAACACAGATATTTACTTTACAATTAACAACAGTAACAAAATTAGCTATGAAGTAACAATGAAAATAATGTTATGATTTGAGGTCACCACAACATGAGGAACTGTATTAAAGGGTCACAGAACTAGGAAGGTTGAAAATCACTGGTTTTTCTTCTCCTACCTACTTATATCAAAGACTGAAAGCCTGCCAACCCTCACACTAGGAAATTCTTGAGAGTATTATCTATCTACCCATCTGTCTACACTTCCTACTGTCTTATTTAAAAGATTTATTAGCTGAGTGTTGTGGTGCTAGCCTTTAATCATAGCACCCAGGAGGGAAGCACAGGCAAGAGGATGGTTCCAAGCCAGCCAGGGCCATGTAGTAAAAATCCAGTCAAAAAATTAATTTACAAATTATTATAATTAGACTTACATATTATGTGTATCAATGTTTTGTCTGCATGTAGGTGTACCATGTGCATACTTCATGCTGGGAGAAGTCAGATGGAATTGAAGTTACAGACAGGTGTGAGCTACTTGTGAGTCCTGTTAATATAACCTAAGTCCTCTACAAGAGCCACAAGTGTTATTAACCACTGAGCCATCTCTTCTACTGGTTTTGATTACTGTAAGAACTGGGTTAAACATGGCAACAACCTGACCCTGAATAAATCTTAATGCCTTAATTGTATTTCTTTATCATCAGTTAAATAATGTGGTATTGAGGGTTAGGGGAGGTCACTAACAAGACTGATAGATTTAAATAGATTTAAATTCAAAATTTCAAATCTTAAATGAACCAGTCCTTCAAACACCCTATACTTCCATTCTCTTCTGCTTGCCTGAATGCCCTACTTCACTGAAAAAACAAAAGCCACAGAGATCAGAGTCAGAAATATTCACCTTCCAAACACCAAGATTCCTTGGAAAAGCAAAAACTGATTTGCTTATCCTATGGAAAGCACCAGTCCTATGACAACCAAATATGTTCTTTCCTAAACATTTCCATTTTCATTCACTTTTTGGACTCCACATTTTAATCTTTTAAAGGTTGTCTACATCCACACACAAAAAGCAAAACAACAACAAAACTCTACCATTTAATCAACTTGAATTTAGCTTCTTGTTTAAATACTGTTCATCAACATCACCAACAACTTCCCAGTAATCTATAAACGTTTTCCCTATCTGCAAAATCAGCTACCATGCGCCTCAGGTCATCATGGGATACTTACACAACGTAAAAGCACTAGAACAGTACTTGGAAACATGGTAAGCCTGTATCAGTATTGACTATTTACATTAGAATACTCTAGAATCCCATTTTCCCTGAGTTCTCATTTTTTTTTTCTAGCTTACTCAACATCAGTAGTAAATTACTTCAGGGCCTTTGGTTTTTTTTTGTTTTTGTTTTTTTTTGGGGGGGGTGTCAAGATATAGTTTCTCTATGTAAGTCCTGGCTGTAATGGCTGGCCTTCAACTCAGAGACATGCCTGCCTCTGCTTCCCACTACCATGCCCAGCAACTCTTAGGGCCAGGGACTAGTGGGATGGTCAGGAAACAATGAAATGCAGTCAGGTGAGATGAGCTCTCCCCCCTTTCAAGTCAGGAGAGAGGGAGAGCCTGTTCTACCCTCTGCCTGGGCAAAGCAGGACAGCTAGCCATAGTGATTCAGAGGTATGCTGGAGGGCTGACCAATTCAGCTTCCATGTAGGCCCGGATCCAGGGCTCTGAGTTAACTCATTTGTCTTAGTCAGGGTTTCTATTCCTGCACAAACATCATGACCAAGTTGGGGAGGAAAGGGTTTATTGAACTTACACTTCCACATTGCTGTTTATCACCAGAGGAAGTCAGGACTGGAACTCAAGCAGGTCAGGAAGCAGGAGCTGATGCAGAGGCCATGGAGAGATGTTTCTTACTGGTTTGCTTCCTCTGGCTTGTTCAGCCTGCTCTCTTACAGAACCCAAGACTTCCATCCCAGGGATGTCACCACCTACAAGGAGCCCTACCCCCTTAATCACTAATTGAGAAAATGCTGCACAGCTGGATCTCATGGAGGCACTTCCCCAACTGAAGCTCCCTTCTCTGTGATAACTCCAGTCTGTGTCAAGTTGACGCACAAAACCAGCCAGTACATCATTCTAATATCTACCCCATCTCTGAACTGCTGAAGTGAGTGAAGGGGCCAGTTCTACAGATCCAAAGCTGCAGGATCTCCATGACACAGGACAACAACAGGATATCTAAGAGGAGTCCCAGTGAGGATCCAGTACTAATAGAGTACTAGAAGCCAGGGGCCTCAAACCAGACCAAAAACTCAATGCAATGAACATATGCAAGTGAAGATGTGTGGACAGAAGAGGCACACTGTGTGACACAGTGTTATATGACAGCTTCCACAGCAAGATGTTTTTGTTTAGTTTTGTTGCTGTTTTATTTTTAATTTTTGTTTTCTTTTGGGGGGAGGTTGCAGAGTGGGTATAAAGGGACAGGATGAGTGGGACTGTGAAATTCACAAAGAATTAATAAAAAGTAAAAAAAAAGAAAAACAGCAGAAAATTTTAAACAAAAAATAGAAAAAAACTAGGGCTGGATAGCTTAGCAGTTAGAAGTACTTACTGCTCTTCTGGTTCCCAGCTCTCACATGGTGGCTCACAACTGATTTTGAAATAGTTAAATTTGAGACTTGTGCTGGCTAATGAGAAAATTACAGAAAAACACAGTGGACCAAGGTCGAATATGTCCAAATAAGCCTGGGCAAAAATAAGCAAGCTGTTAAGACATTCTGGGAACTAGCAGGCCGGAAAGATATAGAAGAAAAAACATGCAAGGATATGTCTGGGCAGACACTGAGTAGTGGGCCATCTGGTCCTCTTAGATATGGTTTAAGGTCAGATGCTCTGTTGACTCAGATTAACACCAACCTTAGAAATTTTCCACTCTGTTCTACACATAATATAGTTAATATTTGAACTAGCCAATCATGTATAGCCACACTGATTCCTTTGTTCCCCCAGACCTTTTTCCTATATAAACCCCTAACCCCTGAGCCTCGTGGTCGATTCCACTATCTCCTGCATGAGATAGGTGTGGTGTCGGCCTGGAGTGCTCTGAAATTAAATTGCCTCTTGTGATTACATCAAGACTGTCTCTCGTGATTCCTTGGGTGCACGTCCTCCCGAGATTTGAGTGGGGGTCTCCCCACAGGGGTCTTTCAATTTCAACTCTTATATATGTCTCTGTAACTCTTTCCATATGGAAAAAATAAATAAAATTTGCAAATCTAAGAAAATGAACAACAAATCAAGGATAAAGTCAGCTCCTAAAAAAGAAAATACAAATAGCCCTTCCATGATTCTTAATTTCATTCCTAAGGGAAATGAAAAAAGCAGCTATCCTTACCCACTGCTGGGCCAATGAAAATTGGACAACTTTAGTTACAAGTATCAAAGCACAAACACTCTGAGCCATCAGTTTTACCTCTACAAGTATATCCGATAAGATATCCTATTTTTACATAATATAAAGTGAGGCGTGCACAAAAAAATCTACTTGGTCAAAAAAAAAAAAAAAGCTCTCCTGCCTTTTTTAAAGACAGGGTCTCAAGATGTAGCCCTAGAATTCACTGTGTAGACTAGGCTGACTTCAAACTCAGAGCATCAGAATTAAAGCATGTACCAACACACCTGGGCAAATGGTACACCGTCATGATGAAATTAAGCATCTGATGTTTGTGGCTGCCCACAAATGCATGTATCAAAGTCACAACCTCCACAATGACAGTGTTTGGAGATGCAATCACTGGGAAATACTAATGTTAGTTGAGCTCATAGAGTGAATTAATGTCCCTAGAAAGGGAAGAGACTGAAGCACTCTCTGACCATTTGAGAATGCAGGGAGAAAAAAAAAGAGGGCCCTCACCTAAGAAACCAACTGTCATTGTGAGAAATGTATTTCTGTTGTTTAATCTACCCTGTGTATAGAATTTTATTATAAGAGGCCAAACAGAGAACAATGGACTATCACAAAGCTACCTAAAATACGTTATTTACACAGTGATATGAAATAAAGGTCTATTAAGAAAAAAAAAAACTGCAAAGAACAGCAAATCTGCAACAGTTAGATACAAAGGGAAGAGGGACAGTGGGTATTCAGTATGGTCCCCTTTGGGAAAAACCAAAAATCCATGAAAATAAGGTGAAAGGTTTCTTAAAATAAGGGTGCCCTCTGTGGTGGCAAAATCTGACAAGAACTGACAAGAGACTCTGTAATCTTTACTCGTGACAATTAATGTAGTATCTATGCTTATTAATGTTTGATTACATGCAGGTACATTTAACCTGTGACCTATGAGCTTACACTTAGCTGAGGTGTATGAGGCGATTTAATACCAAACAGCAAGCCTTCTTATAACACTGAGTTGCTGTTGGTGGTGGTGGTGGTGCTGAAGTTGTTGCTTTTTGGAGGAACTGTCCAGTTCTCTAATGTGAGCCCTATTCTTGACAAGGTCTTGTCACTGTCAAAAGGTTGGATTCACCTCCTATCAGGATTTGCACAACACAGTAGATACACATCTTTCTGAAATTCATCTTACATAAGAAGCCCTAATTCTAAAATACAGCCAGACCTATAAGAGAGATCTTCCGAATAAGAGAGATCTACATTTACTCATACATGAATCACCTATCTTTGGAAGGATCCACAGGAACAGTAGCTGGCACAGTGAGAAGGTTAACTGTGTCACTTTTTAAGTCTTTGAAATGCTAATTAAAGTTGGTGTACTTCTGTCAGAATTAAATGAAATGTAAATAAATTCTCCATATAACAAAGCCACACTGCTTTGAGTTTTGTTTGACTGCAAAGTGACCCTTTCCCTAGCCTTTGCTGCAACAGCTTTTTCCCTATCTCTATCACATTCAGTTGACTCAAACAACTTCTGAGTAAGAGACTCATGCCCTCAAGAGTTCAGGATTAGGGAGTTCCTACCTCACTAACAGCCTTCAGGAAAACTGAAGTCTTCCATGCTTAAGCTCCCTCCCAAGCAAGGTAGGTATATGGAGCTGTCCTTACCAACATGGTGGCTGGCAGGCTGGGTCCTCTGAGCATCAGATGGCTTCTCAGTACTGGAGAAATACCTACTTTTTAAAAAGTGCTCCGAGCACAGACCAAGCTTTACTTCATAGCCTCAATACAAGTTGGAGGACTGTAGTATAAGCAATGTCTTCTCTACCATCTGCTTTTCATACGTTCCATAAATTTATTTCAATACTCTTTCTGAAACAACTTCAGTGAGGTTTGCCTTTTGTGATTTTGATTCTCTGTATACTTTCAACTATAACCAAATTTAGGAAAGATACTTTTGCTTTCTGCTCTTTATAAAGCAAGCAATTTTTTTTTTTCTGTTTTTGGATTTTTTTTCGAGACAGGGTTTCTCTGTGTAGCCCTGGCTATCCTGGAACTCACTCTGTAGACCAGGCTGGCCTCAAATTCAGAAATCCGCATGCCTCTGCCTCCTAAGTGCTGGGATTAAAGGCATGTGCCACCACTGCCCAGCTCGAGCAATATTTTTTAAAGGTAGGCTAAACCATGCTAAGGTTGGGACATTTTGAAATATCGCATAGGCAAAAGAAATTTCTAATGAAATGGCCAACATATTTGCTTCTGCTTGCTTGCTTGCATGCTTGTCCTTATTATCTGTGAAGTTAGACTTCAGACTATAGAATAGAGATTGACTTTACTTCAGGCTTCCAAACCACTTACTACCTAAAGTGGCATAGAATGGGTTCTCAGTGAATCTGTTTTATATAACATCAGTGTCTTCATAGTTGCTATCCCCAAGAAGGAACAAGAAACTCCATATACCATTTATTACATCCTCACAAACTGCAGAGAACACAACTCCAAGAAACTGCTGTAGTTACCAGATCTCTGGTAAATTTGCATTCTTCAAGTCAAAGGCCTCAATAAGATTAAACATAAAAGATGAGACAGCATTCCACTTTCATCAATTGTGTTACATGACTAGAATGATTCTCAGCTCCTACATTCCTACTTTGCAGATATTTGCCAAAATAAACCTAAGAAAGCATAGGGAATACTGTGTTGTGAGAGATGGCTTTAAAAGGGGGGATGTGGGGTGGAGTGGTGGCATTATACCAGAGATCATTACTTGTTTTTGGAATGTTTCCAAATTTTAAGTCGGAGAGGATTACCAGTCCAAATGTTAACACAAATAATCTCAGTCAACTCAGATTAGTTGAGACTTTCATACTTTAATAAATCCACCAGGGATGCAGACAGAAACAACTGGCATATCCTGGAGAATCTGAATACGTACTGTGCATCAAAATAATTAAAAATTCACTTGACATTTTACAGTCATTTAAAGCAGAATAATATTTTTTTTTCCTGAAAATTCTAAAGGTTCCTGAATGCTTACCTACTACCAAGAACCACAGCAGTCTCATGCACTGCCTAAGTGAACTGCAACACTATGAAAGTATGGTGTTAGTCTTCTCATCTAAGGGCTAGTAAGGCTGGCTTAGATATGCTGTAGAACCTGAACTAGCTTGGAGTGGGACTCAGAGATAACCCTAAAGACATGCTGGCCGTTTCCTATGTCTTAGTTCCTAAACTTTTGTGAAAACTGGCAAATTTTAACCAAATCTGAAATCTCTGAAGATGTAACAGGAGATGTAGGTTATTTGTTCTATTTGTGATATAACTCACATCATACAGAAAATGACACAAATTTTCTCAAAGTCCTTACACACACACATACACACACACACACACACACACACACACACACACACACACCCCTAAAGTAAGTGTTCAGAGATTTGCAGCAGGCTTTGGTAGGCGAAGGCTTTTCCTGTCCTCTAAAGGAGCATAATTCACTGTGTAACCATGCCTTAAACCCATAAGCTTCTTGGGATAATGAATTCCCCACTTTTCCATCTTCCACAGTCTTGGAAGAGAATTTCATCAGAAGGTATGGTGCTGTGAAGCAAATAGAATTTGCCTCTCAAAAAAAAAAAAAATCTAGCTTTTATCAAAAACTGTTGTAGAAGTTTGATACTGGAGATAAATTAATAATTTTCTCTGATTCTTACTTCTCTTGCCTGAAGTTTTCCAGTCACTCAACAACTCCAACAAAGAGTTTGCAGAGCAGACATCACACTTCTAAAGAAAAATTATAAGAAACAGAGGTTCCTGGACTACTGCTCTGCATGACAGGATGACTCATGTCAGTATTCCTGTCACCTGTTAGTGAACTCTGAATCCTGAACCAGAGCTGCACTAAGGTAGGAATGCACAGTTCCTGAATGGTCAGGCAGTGATCAGGACTGAGACAACAAGCATCACAGTTAAAAGAGCAAGTGATTCATGTGGAAAGCTCCAGGGCTATGCCTTCCTTGTCCTACATCAGTCAGAAATACGACTGACTTGACCAGTCTTCTCCAGAACTGACTTGTAAGTCAGACATACTTGTACACCTGAGGTAAAGCACCTCAAGTATGGGGATGACTCAAATCTGTCAAGTGACAGACAGGTAAAGCAAAGCAACAAGAGGCTGGCTCCTATGCAGCAACCCCTAAATACCACTAGGATGGTTTATGGCTAGTTATTAACAACAAACTACTGATTCACTGCCATCTAGTATCTTCTCCAGCCATTTCCACAATACCAGTCATGGAACAAATAATTATGATCCTAACTGTATTCATTTTGATACAATTTGTTCTTTAGCTTGGGGCCCAGAATAGTCTCAAACTCATCTTGCCTTAGACTCCCAAATCCTGAGATTACAAGCATGCACCACCATTTGTACCTCAATTTACTCTTACACTAATTCCCTTTCCAGGTAATTTCTCTCAGGATTGCAAAGAGCATGAAGCATATAGTTTCCTAGTCTGTCATGCCGATTAAATTCATTAAAGGAACATATTCTCTTCCTTTCATACCCTCTTCCTTTCAAACACCAGGCAGATTATTTTTAAAATGGGGGATTTCTTTGTGCACAGTGATGATCCAGAATAGTACAGTAGTGATGAATGCATAATTATATGAATAAACCACTAAAAAGTATACTCTATAAGGGCAACTTTTATGTGAATTAAATACCAAAAAAAAAAAAAAAAAAAAAAAAAAGCTGTTTAAACAAGAGAATTTAAAAAACTAGTTACCTGAGTCTATGCAGAGTCTCAATCACTCAAATAATGTCTTAATTCTGGAGCCCCTTCCAGAGCCCAGTATGTTTAACTAGATAAAGCAGTAGAAGTTTGATGCCTCAAGACCAATATCTCATAATAATAGTCATTTTTTTTTCATTCCTATCTTACCAGTAAACAAGTTCATCTGAATTACTTTCATACTGAAAAGAAATGGTTTTCAAATAGTGGAAATGCACAAAAACTTGGAGTTTTAAACCCATATGCTTTGTGAGTTGGATAAGTACAAGTTAAAACTTAACCTTTCTAGTAAGCCCCTCTAAAAAAATTAAGCAACTCTGAACTACTAGAAATATCTGTAAAATACATTTACATAGGCTGTTGCCTTTTCAACTTAAATCATCAAAACCCTTGTGAAATAATAGTCACAAAAGGATAAATATGGCTCAGCAGGTTAAGATACTCGCCCTGGAAGCCTAGGAGCTGGAGTTCCATGTTTAGAAGAGAATCAAGCCCACAGAGTTACTCTTAGGCTTCCACATGCACACAGGGGCAAGTGTGACCCCAACCCACAAAAAACATCATGCAGACACACCCACGTCCATAATTTTTTTAAGGGAGATAAATGTAATCATACTAGATTCCTAATGAAACATCACTGTTGTGTCTGGGTGTATTCATACATGTGATGAGAGAAAGCCTTTTCCTAAAATACTGAAAGTGGGCAAAGTTCTCAACTTTGATGACAAAGTACCAAGTAAATATCTACAAGAGACTCTAAGTGTTTCATTTGGAGATTTTAGAGCATCTCTGACTTTTAAGTATGGATGCTCAACTTTTTATATATAAATATATAGACAACCAAGCCACAATCCTCTATTTTATTAACTATATAGAAAAAAATATCAGGAATGGGTAATGGCCTAGAAGTGAAAAAAGTGATTCCAAACCCTCTGGTGGTCTTAACAGGTAGTATCCTCTATTAAATTATGATTTGGTCAACTGAGAATGGTATGTGACACTTCTGAAACTTCGTGGAGAATTTAAAGCTTAATTTTACATTTTTGTCTATAAAAGTCTTTTAATCAACCCAATGAGTATGACTTCCATGCTTGGTGATGGAGAAATGATGCAAGATAGGCCTCTAAGTACCATTTTGATCACTTGCTTTCGCTAGACACAGCAGTAAACCTCCCAAGTTTAACAGCCTCAATAAGAGAACTGAAGTAACCATTACCAATGACAAGAAAATTGACAAGGGGGAGGGGTGGGATTTAAGAATAAAGATGGTATTCTTAAGCCAAATCTGGATAGTCTTCCTAACATTCCTGGAAGTTCCAGTAAAATCAGCCAAATACCTTAACATACATCTCTTATATAATCGTCTCACTTAAAGGCACATCTATTCTGTTCCATAGTACCCTAACTCTTAAGGGTCCTTCTCTTGGCTTTCACATCTTCTCCATCTGGATACAGTAAAACAGTTGCCAAATGAATGAATGAAATAAACATATGTTCTAACTGACCAGGTACTTGGTGGATGCTGATCTCAAAACACAATACACCGACAGACCAGAATTCTACTGAAAAGATCACTTAATTTCAGAAGTAAAAATAGCAACAACCGGACACTATGCAGTCAACATGTTATTAAATTCCCGGTGGGATGGGAAACTTTCGGGAATAACAATGTAAAGCGTTTCTTACGGGACTTTAAAATGGACTTGGTTCTACCTTGTCTGGACTAGGAACCCAAGCGCAAGACAAAGAGACAGCGGCGGGGGAAAGTCAAAAGGTCAGCGGCAGGCGCCCCTCTCAAGGCGCGGCCCGCAGGCCGGCGCGCTTGCAGCTACCCCGCTCTTCCCAACGTCGCGGCACTCACGTCCGCACAAAGAAACCGCCCACAGTCAAAACACACTCCCCGTGGGTGCGGGAGACTATGCACGGTCGCGTCGGCCCGACCTCAGCGCGAGCACCTCTGAACTTGCCGCCCACCCGCTCCATTCCCCACCCCCCCGCGCGACGTTGAAGCCGGCCGGAGCGGTGAAGCCAGGTCGCACGGAGTGGACCACGCCCCCCGCTGCCCCCGCCGCCCGCGCTATTGTTCCCGCGCCGCCCCCGCCCCGCGCGCGTTCCCGGGAGGGGGTCACGGCCGGAGAAAGGCGGCGGCCGCCCGAGCCGCGGGCACCCGCGCACTCACCCGGCAGTGCAGCCAACAGCAACCTGGAAGCCCGTAGCGGAGGGCGGCGCCGTCCTGCGGTGGCCGCGGCCGCTACTCAATCCTGCTCGCGGCTCCGCGTCTCGGCCGCAACGTCCGGCCTTGGCCGCTCCGCTGACTAACAGAGACGCGGGCCGTCAACGCGCACGCCCGCTCACGTCATCGCGCAGGGCCCCGCCTCCGCGCCGGCGAGCGGCCTTGGGGCGGGGCAGCCCCGGGGGCCCGGATTACGGGGGCGTGGCCCCTTGACTGGGGGCGTGGCTACACTGGAGGGCGGGCGGCGGTAGCGGAGGTTTTTCCCCTGAGGGCGGGGCCGCGAGCAGCGCCTGGAAAGCCGCGTGTGAGGGGCGTGGCCGGGGGCAGCAGGGGCGGGTCTGCGATGGCACGTGGCGGCGCGTGGCGGCGAAACACCAGTCATTGCTTAAGCCTGCTGGGTTGCTAGCCTCTCGGGGAGGAGGGGTTAGTGTTTGAAGGTCAGGCACGCGTGCTAGGGCACACACCTGAGCCACGGAGAGTCCTAGTTTGACAGATACTCTTCTAGGGCCTATCACCCACCAAGGAGTAAATAAATGTTCTCCAGCTCCCTGGAAGAAGTTACCTCCTTTTTTTCCCCTCAAACCCTCCTGCTCCAGATTCTTTGAGTTACCTGATTTACCTGCAAGGCCTTGCAGCTCTCGCAAATATTAACTATTCACTGATAAACTGACGAGCCACAACAGTGGATGAAAAGGTATTTAAAACACTTATCATTCACGAAGCAGAATATATTTAGCACTTTAAAGAGTTCAAAGGCATTCTCGCCAACAAAGGAGAATAACATATCAGTAAGAGAAAGATATGCATACATATAGGCTGATTCTACGTATATATAAAATATATTACATGCACAGTATATTAAACTTGGAAAAAAGCATGACAATGATTTTGACAGTGGGAAATAAAGGGCAGACTCTCTTACAGCTGTGTAGTATCCTGTGATTTCCAAAATATATAAATATGTATTGAATAAATTCAGGTAGGCTATGTTCCCATTGCGTGTCGAGATGCTCTTTACCCAGGGATGCTAGCATGAAGCAAATGTGAGCACTCATTCATTTATTATCCCCCCATTTCATCTCTCAGCAATTTTTTATTTTCATTTTTTATTTCTCCATAAATATTTTATTGCTTGCCTATTCTCTTAAAGGCAGTGTACTAGCACTAGCAATAAGTAGAACTTATAGAAAATTCTTGTGGTATCAAAAAAATAACTATACACAAAATAAAATCATAAACATTAAATTGCAAATTATAAGGATAGATCAGACTATGAAAGGAACCAATGTATTAATAAGGCCATGAAAGCTTTTCTAAAGACCTGCATCCTGAGTTGAGAACAGGTTTGACCAGAGATTATGTCAGAGTTAACTTGATGTGTGAACACATCCGGTGATGAGGGAGCAAGAGCACAATGTAGACTGGGAAAACTGAACACAGGACAGCTATGTTGGGACACCAAAGAAGAAGTTGCAAAATGAAAATGAGAAGACTGATAAAAAGACAAAAAGCTGCATTGGAAATGTTTTTATTACAGGTATAATGGGAAGGCCCTGGTATGTCTTCAGCAATGGAGAGCATGATTGTACTGACATCTTGAAAAAAAAAAAAAAAAAAAAACTCTTACCTTGATCTTATCTTGATCTCCCAAGAGGGGCTTCTTCTTCCTCTACAATTCTTACTAAAAACTTTCTGTTTCTAAAACAGAGTAGGTTTCTATTTATAGTTCAGAGGTCGAAGGTACAGCAGGACATGCATCGATCCCCTTTGGTGGCGAAGACAACACCCTTTTGTTGGGGTTGTTCTTGTGCACTGTGTATTCAGATGCTGAGTTCTGTCCCCCAAGATCAGATTGCAGTCTGAACTTGGGCATTGTGCTGTAAAGAATGCTCCCCAATAATCTCTGATTGGTGAATAAAAGGCTAGAACCCATGACTGGGCAGGGGAGAGAGGAAGGCAGGACTTCAGATAGAGTGAGTGGATCTCAAGTAGGGACCGAGAGGAGAAGGACAGAGGAGAGGAAAGAAGGAGGTCGACATCAGGCAGGATGAACCATGAGCATATGGCTAAGAGAAGCTGAAGACAGTCATGGAGCAGAACCAGACTCAGATGGCAAGTGACAGGGCATTTACCTGAATATTAATATTCTAGCAATGGGGG
Organism: Mastomys coucha; assembly: GCF_008632895.1. Classification (NCBI taxonomy): domain Eukaryota; kingdom Metazoa; phylum Chordata; class Mammalia; order Rodentia; family Muridae; genus Mastomys; species Mastomys coucha. The sequence continues at coordinate 20,078,621 of NW_022196915.1, forward strand.
TTAGAGTAGCTCAGAACCTGTCCTGCACAATGTCAGCAGTTTGTTAATAAAGTCTGATGTTCTGTGTTGTTTACTTGGGAGCTATATGGGATAGAGTGGGGCAGAAACCCACCACCACCACAAAATTGCCACTTCACCTCTTCCTGGCCTTTTCCTTCAGGCGACTTTAGGGAAAACCCACTATTATGGCTTCCCCTGTCTGTTCACTGGCACTCCGAGTCTCCTTATCCTTGAGATGCCAAACTACCATTCCTACCAGATGGGCAACCATGTATTCTACCAGTAACCCTTGGCAGAAGGACCCCTATGAATTTCCAACTTTTGCCAAAAGTACCTCAATTAGAGGTTGAATTTGAAACTGTTCTTTACAATACCATTAAGTAACAGGAGCTGCTAACACCCAGTTAAAGAATCCTTGTCTGTGGGAGGCAGGATTTTGAGGCCCTCAGGCAAGCAAGTATGATGCATGTGCCTACTGTCTCATTGCCAGGGGCCTGTGATAGAACAAGATTTGCCTCACCTCCCTGACTCAGGGATGATCCCTGAGGCCCTCTGGTGCTAATGAAAAGACACAGGTCCTTCAGGAAAGCAGAGGTGAGAAGACAAATTGTTCTCTAATACAGCAGGATAATCAAGATGGATGACACTCAGTTATATATTTCAAAAGAGCTAGCAGAGGGGAGTTTGAATGTTCTTTCAGTAGAAATTGATAAAAATTTGAGGAGATAGTATTACACCAAGTCCCCTGATATGATCATTGAAGATTGTATATATAAGAGAAATAACCATACAGTACTTTAGAAGTAGGTACAATTAGTGTGTTAATTAAAAAAGGAAAGTGCCTTTTAAGACAATTTAGTAAAGAAATCAAAAAAAGAAAAGAAAAGAAAAAGAAAAAGAAGAGAAAAGAAATCTTCAATTGTCCTTTAATTCTGCTCCAGAGCAGATTAGCAGACAGTAACACTATCATTTATGAGAATAGATTTCTTTGTCTCTTTTACAAAAAAGCATACAGAATTTATTCTAGGATAAAGGTTGACATCATTGGTCAGCCTTCCCTGCTCCATAGTTTGTATGATTGAGATGTGGTTAGAAGAGATTAAGGTTTAAGGATATGGGAAAAGGCAAAAGGTAGAATTATGAACCTTTGAAGTATGACTCTCTTTAATAAGTGACAGCTACACTGGAGCACAGGTGAGTGTTCCATACAGAACCCAAGGCATTCTACATTGCAGTAGATGCGCAAAGGACAGATGGTCCATGACAATGGATAGGGAGAGGACAGTTTCTGGTGATGCTGTAACCATCCTGGCAGGAGCAGAGATAATCCCAAAAGGAACCCTGTGTTCTTTCCTGTGGCAATCAGACTGTTGAGACAGTTATTCCCCAGGAGTGGAATGTCCCCAAGAATTGCATGCTGGGAAAGGAATAGACTGAAGGCTGGTGCTAGACAGAGGAGGAACTTGTCCCCCAGGGAAGATTTCACACAGTTCTGAGTACATGTCAGGCCATTTTTGCAAGGAAGACTGGAGCCCAGACAAGGATGGGTGGTGGGACAAGTGATGAGCAGGACCACACCTTGATTGACCAGGACTGTTTAGTTACATTTACCTCTTGCTTTCTATTTCAACCTAAACCTCATGTCAGTGGGAGGGGGCTCACTGAACCTCTTTATTCCTCTTTCCAATGTGGCCGTGTTGAATAAATCTCCCATTTATGCTTTGCACGATTGCCTGTCTGTTTAATTGGTGTAAGCTTAGCTTGTCTGGGCTTGTTAGGATCTTGGCTAAGATACTAACAGCTCTGGTAACTTTTTTAAAAATTTTGAGTGTGTAGCTCACTCATAACAAATTGACCCTGAATGGGCTCATGGAGGCTCTGAGATCATGTCATCCCAGGGGGTTTTCTTCATCCTGTTCCAGTCAGCATCAGTACCTTTTCACCTCTATTCTGGGAAGCACAGAAACAAATGTCTAGACTGTGTGCTTTGGACTCTTGAGAAAGTCTGATTCTTGTAAGTCTCTCCCCTATTGATTCAACTCAGGCTTTGCCTTCCTTTTCAGTTTGGGGTCCTGAGGACTAGCCTTGTTTAAGCTATATCAGTTCTGTTGAACCACCTGGCATCTTGTGCAGTTTACATGACAGGCTGTCAATTTGGAAGCTCCTTTGGGCAGATTTTTAGTTACCTCCGAGTATTTGGGAGTTGTGGTGGTTAATCTTGAATGTCAAGTAGACAGGATTTAGAATCACCAGGGAAACAAATCTCTGGGTAAATCTGAAAAGGATTGCCTACATTAGGTTAAATGAATTGGACAGGCCTTCCCTAAATATAGATGGTATCATTCCACAGGCTGTGGTCCCAGACTGGGTGGAAAGGAGGAAACAAACTGAGTTCAAGCATTCATTGCTTTCTGTGGGATGTGATGTGACCTCCTCCTACTGCTGCTGGGCCCTTCCCTGCCAGGCTGTAGCCCCTGGAACTAGGAACCAAACTGAGCCTCCCCATCACTGGGTGGCCTTTGTCAGGCATTATGTCAACAACACAAGCAACAAATACAAGGATTTATTGTATGACAAAGACAGCTAAAATGGTCTTCAGGGCTTTGAGCCATTGTGGTACTGTTGAACCATTCAGACGAGGTTGTGGAGGAGGTTTCTACTGTGATTTGTGTAACCATAGAAACCACTAAGTCTGTCTATCTTGGTACCCACCAGGGAGAATTCTAGATGAGTAGGCTTTTGTAAATGTATGGTTTCTTTAAAGATTTGTTTCTTATTTTTTAATTATGCCTGAATGTGTCTATGTGTAGATGATTGTACCTGAGTGCAGGTGCTCTCAGGAGCCTTAGGCATCAGATCATTCTGGAGCCAGAGTCGTAGACAATTATGAACAGCCACACACAAGTGTTGGAAACCAAACTCACCACGATATCTGTCTTACCCCAGAAACTTCTGACTTCTAAAACAGCATGTGGCAAAGTTTGATCTCTTTCTGGAGTTTCTGAAAATAACCGAGCTGCAAATTTGTGACCACTTCATTCTTTAATTGTTTTTTAAACTTATTGTATGTTTAGGTTGCTATTCTTGGCACTTATAATTTGAAGGACTTGTACATTTTATACAAATGTGAGCACTTTGAACTATGTTAATAATAACATATAGTCAGTGGTGGCATACTTGGGAGGCAGAAGCAGGCAGATTTCTGAGTTCGAGGCCAGCCTGGTCTACAGAGTGAATTCCAGGACAGCCAGGACTACATAGAGAAACCCTGTCTCAAAAACAAACAAACAAACAAACACAAAAAGAAAGAAAGAAAAAAGTGAAATTGTTGCCTCTGTTTATTTTTCTTTTCTTTTGACAAAAAGACATTAACTAAAATGTGGAATTTGGTTTGGGGATATGGCTCAGTCTTGCTATGCAAAAAGAGAAGGACCAAAGTTTAGATCCTACTTAAGAGCTGGGCAAGGGTGGCAGCACCTGTAAACTCAGCACTTTAGAGTAAAGGCATGGGATTGTCAGGGGTGGGGGTGGGAGGAGCTGGCAAACAAGACCAAGGAGAGGTAGCAAGATCTGGGTTCAGCAAGAGTCCCTATCTTGATAAACAAAGTGGAGTTCCATCAAAAAATATATAAACTTCAAGCCTACACACAAACACACACACACACACACACACACACAGAGAGAGAGAGAGAGAGAGAGAGAGAGAGAGAGAGAGAGATTTAATAGCAGTAAAAATTAATATAAAAAAACAAGCAAAAATCCTACTTATCTAGGACTTTATTTGAGTCAAGCCTACCTAACTAAAATGTTAACTAATTGAAATGCTAATTTGAAAAATATTGATTGATTTGTGTGTGTGTGTGCATGTATAGAAGATGTATGTATACATGTGTGTGTATGTTGTGTGTTTGTGCATGACTAGGGGCCAGAGTAGAATACTAAGTATCCTATTCTATCATTTTCCTTGTATTCTTTTAAGCTAGAGTCTGACATTGAACTTGGAGCTAGACTGATGGCCAGCAAGGCCAAGCAATCATTTTGTCTCTCACCCTTATGGCACTGTGGTTCCAGGCATCTGCACAGCCATGCCTGGCTTTTTATATAAGCCCTGGGGACCTCTACTTCTTACCCACTGAATCATTTACATGTCTCTGAAATGTCAATTTTCTACCTTTTTTTTTTGTGGTGTAGTAGATTGTGTCTAGCATTTTTAAATGTTAATTCTAAATGTTGTTAGGATTAGAGCCTAACACCTTGCAGTTCTAAAAGTCAAAGATCTCCCACAAATCCTCAGTAGTCCAATTAAACAATGGTAAGGAAGAAAAGGGGACTTTATTTCATGTAGTCAGTGGAGAAGAATAGCAAATAAAAGGCCCAGAGACCCCCTGTGAGTGTCATTATCAATTGTCAACTTGATGGGATTTGGAGTCAAATTTCCAGATTTTGAGATTAGAAGAAACACCATCAGTTTGGGCAGCACCTTTCTGAATGCTGAGTACTAGACTTCTTACAAATGGATTAATTATCTGAGCACAAGCATTCATCTCTTGCTGCTTCCTGACTGTAGATGCAAAGTGACCAGTAGCCTTGGGTCCCTGCCACCATAACTTGTCTGTCATGACAGACTGTGAGTCCATGCATACCCTTTGTCCCATTGGTTGCCTCTGTCAGGGGATTTTGTCACATAGACAAAACGAGTAACTAATATAGAAAATTTTTACCAAGGAGTGGGACCCTGTTTGTTTTCTCATAAGAACTAAAAAAATAAGTAGAGTACCCCCCACACACACCTTTTTTTTTTTTCATTATCTTCATTCCTGCCACAGCAGTTATAAACCCAAGTCAATTCAAATCTTTGGTACACTCTGACCTCATAGCAGGTGGGGCATCAGAATAGAATGTTACTCAGTATTTTAAATATTTTAAGCCCCAAGAAGAAGATTGGGCAAGGGCAAAGAAGAAAACACAAATATTAAGAGCTTGTCTTTAGGATATGGATTTCAACCTAGATAGGGTGAAAAACAATTAACTGTACAGAGTAAAATTTCTCTTAGGAATTAGCCATATACTACTAGATTGTTCCTCAACCTCAATCAGCCCTACAGGTTATAGATCCAAGGCAGGACCTTTAGGAAGGCCAACATAAGGTCAAGGATTCTTAAGTGTACTTAGTGAAGACTGAGAGCCAGGATTCACAAAGTCAGAACTGTGAACATTTCTCTATAGTTCAGTCAACCTATGTAGAGAGATAAAGACACCTCTTCCAGTGAGACGTTCAGAAGTAAGGCTTTTCTTGACATGTTGGACAGAAATATGGAAGTCAAAACAGAAATGGGAGGAAATATGGAGACAAAGTGTGGAGCAATATGGAAACAGAGTGTGGAGCAGAGATGGAAGGAGAGGCCATCCAGGGACTATCAGAAGAGCTGATCCCAGAGTCATGAGAATGGGTGAGCTGGCCTTGCTCTGGACACTTTCAGCACTCAGGATAGCAGGCCCCACACCTTGCCTGGGCAGCAAAGCAGGCCTGTTCCTGGTTGAGGGGTCCCAGGTAAATCAGCTCTGAGGGTGAGGACAAGGGAGAGCTAGCCCTGACACTTGTCTCCTGTGAGGTGGCTTGGATATATGAGGGTGATACCCTCCCCCCACACACACCCCTCACCACCTGCAGCAGTCCAGAGAGCTAGTCCTGAGGCCGAGAGAGAGAGAGAGAGAGAGAGAGAGAGAGAGAGAGAGAGACAGAGACAGAGACAGAGACAGACAGAGAGACAGAGAGACAGACAGAGACAGAGAGAGAGACAGAGACATACAGAGACAGACAGAGACAGACAGAGACACACAGAGAGAGGCAGAGAGAGAGAGAGAGAGAGAGAGAGAGAGAGAGAGAGAGAGAGAGAGTAGATGAGCTGGTCTTGTCCTTTGCTGGCTATAGCACTCGGGAGATCTTGCCCTGCCACTTGTATAGAGGTGATGCCCTCTACCCCTCCCACCTTGCCCCTTTGGTAGTTGGGAAAGCTGGAGCCAAGGGCATGAAATTTGGGAGAGCTATCCTTGCCTTCTCACTGGCTGTAGCACTTGGGAGAGTGGACTCTGCACCTCACCTGGGCAGCACGGTGGAGCTGGCCCTGATGGTGAAGGGATGGGTGAGGCCTTAAGAGTATGAGGGCAGGAGAGCTGGTCCAGTCCCTTGCAGGCTGTAGCTTAACCAAGTGGGCCCCTCACCTGACTGGGCAGCCCAGTAGAGCTGGCTCTGGAGGCCTGGTTGCAGGTGAGCTGGACCTGAGGGCAGGAGAGCAGGAAAACTGACCTTGCCTCCTGCCAATGGTGGCATTGGGTGGCCTAGCCAGAGAAGTGCTGGAGAGCTTGTTCTGGTGGTGGAGGTAAGGGAAAGCTCACACTCTGACCAGCTCAGCTACCACCAGGCCCAGATCCAGGGCTGGGTTGGTCCACTCCAAAATCTGTATCATCTGTCCATAGTTGAGATGGGTGAAAGAGCCAGTCCTGCTATTCCAGAGCTGTAGTATCTTCATGATACAGGGCAACAACAGGGTAACCAGGGGTAGGCCCAGTGAGGATCCAAAACTGCTGGTGTCCTAGAAACCAGAGATTTCAAACCAGACCAATGACTCATTGCAATGAACAGTAGCAAGTGAAGATACTGTGGGATACACTGTGACATACTACAGTTTTCCCAATGAAATGTTTTCTATGCTTTGATTTTGTTTGGTTGCTTGGTTTTTTGGTGTATTTGTGTGTGTGTGTGTGTGTGTGTGTGTGTGTGTGTGTGTTGGAGTGGGGAGAGGTTGAAATGGTGAAGGGCAGATATGAGGGGACAGTGAGATGAGCAGGACTCGGGTGCATGATGTGAAACTCACAAAGAATCAACAAAACATTAAAAAAAAATACAGGGCAGTATATCTCCACTAGAGCCCAGCTATTCCACCACAGCAGGACATGAATATTCCAACATGCCTGAAACACAAGAAAAGTAGACCTCAAAACTGACTGTATGAAGATGATAGAGATCCTTAAAGAGGAAATGAATAAATCCCTTACAGAAATCCAGAAAAACACAAACAGTAAAAGGAAATGAATAAAAGTGTTCATGACCTGAAAACAGAAATTGAATCAATAAGGAAAACCCAAGTTAAGGCAGTTCTAGAAATGAAAAAAATTGGGGTTTTGAAAAGGAAGAGATGGGAGAGAGAATCTCCGGCACTGAAGATATGATAGAATAAATAGATACATCAGTCAAAGAAAATGTTAAAATCTTTTGATACAAAACATCTAGAAAATCTGGTACACTATGGAAAGAACAAACCTAAGATTAATAAGAATAGAGGAAGAAGACAAAACCCAGCTCAAAGTCCCAGAAAATGTTTTAAAAAAAATTGTAGAAGAAAATGTCACCATCCTAAAGAAGGAGATGCCTATAAAGGTACAAGAAGCCTAACAAACAGACTGGGCTAGAAAAAGAAGTTCCCGTATCGCATAATAATCAAAACACTAAACATACAGAACAAAGAAAGAATATTAAAAACAGCAAGGGAAAAAGACCAAGTAATATATAAAGGCAGACCTATTAGAATTATATCTGACTTCTAAATGGGGAATCTAAAAGTCATAAAGGCTTAGACAGATGTGCTGCAGATTCTAAGAGATCACAAATGTGAGTCCAGACTAATAGGACCTAGCAAGACTTTCAATCACCATAGATGAAGAAAATAAAATATTCCGTGAAAAAGCCAAACTTAAACAATATTTACAAATCCAGACCTGCATAAAGGACTAGAAGGAAAACTCCAACCTAAGGAAGTTACCTATGCCCATGAAAACACAGAGATTAATTTCAGACCGGAACAATCAAAAAGAGCGAAACATGTGTGCACGTGCGTGTGCATGTGCACGCGCACATGCATGCACGCGGGTGCACACACACACACACACACACACACACACACCATAATGACCACTACCACCAGAATAATAGGGATCAACAATAATTTGTCATTAATATCACTCAATATTAATGGTCTCAGTTTCCCAATTAAAATAAATTGATGTGGTCAGGCGTTCGTGGTGCACGCCTTTAATCCCAGCACTTGGGAGGCAGAAGCAGGTGGATTTCTGAGTTTGAGGCCAGCCTGGTCTACAGAGTGAGTTCCAGGACAACCAGGGCCATACAGAGAAACCCTGTCTCGAAAAACCAAATAAATAAGTAAATAAATAAATGGATGTGAAAACAGGATCCATCCTTCTGCTGCATTCAAGAAACACTCCTCAATATCAAGGACAGACATTAACTCATAGTAAAAGTTTGGAAGAGGATAGTTCAGTTAAGTGGACCTAAGAAACTAGCTGTTGTAGCCATTCTAATCTAACAAAATAGACCCGGAACCAAAAACTAATCAAAAGAGGTAGGAAGGGACACTACATACTCATTAAAGAAAAAAAATCCATCAAGATGACATTTCAATCCTTACCATCTATGCCCCAAACACAAGGGCCTCAAGTTTCTAAAAGATACGCTGCTGTAGCTTAAATCACATATTGACCCTCACACACTGATAGGAGGAGATGTCAATATTCCACTCTCGCCAATAAACAGATCACTTAGACAAAAACTAAAGAGAAGTACTGGAGTTAACAGACATTATAAACCAAATCTAACACATATTTACAGAACATTTCACCTGTGGCAGAATTTTTCACTAATTAATTGATTAGATAATAAGGATGACAAGAAGCAGGCCTTCCGGGTACAAGAGAGGAAGAGAGAAGGCAGAAAAAAAGGAACGTGCCTTTTTAGATGGAAAAACAAGAGCAAAATAGACAAGATATAGACTGAGGACTGTTAGATCCGATGGCAGAATCCACCAGGATCTGTGACTGGAAGATTTCTAACAGAAAAGTTGGTGAATTTAGGATGCTACATTCTGCACCTATCAATAGTGTTATTGTTGATTCTAAACTAAGATTGTCTGGTGTTAAAAAAAAATTGTCTGGTGTTTTCCATTTTGTGGTGACTCAACTGGGTTTCAGGGGAAAGGCAAGGGCAACAGAGCATGGGTTGACCAGAGTACACCCCCAGCTAGCTGTGGAAATTTGGGAGTACTGGGCAGTTTGGCAACAGCTAGCCATAGGGGATGGATGACTGGGAACATCAGTTCAGAGACAAGTGAAGCGCTGAAGTTTGGGCGGCCGGAGAATAGCTGGCAATAAAGTGGATTGATTTTTTAAAAATACTTTTTTTTCTTTTGTTTTCTCAAGACAGGGTTTCTCTGAATAGCCCCGGCTGTCCTGGAACTCACTCTGTAGACCAGGCTTGGCCTTGAACTCAGAAATCTGCCTGCCTCTGATTTTTTAAAATATTACATGCAACATTCACCCAAACACAAAAGAATATGCATTCTTCTCTGCACTTCAGGGAACTTTCTCCAAAACTGACTATGAATTTGGACACAAAGCAAGTCTCAACAGAAAAAGAAAATTGGAATAGCTCCTTGCATCCTATCAGACCACAATGGATTAAAGCTGGATATCAACAACATCACAAACAACAGAAAGCTTACAAGTTCATAGAAGCTGAATAACCCTTTACTTAATGAAAACATGGGTCAAGACAAATAAAGAATTTAATGAAAATGAATACACATCATACCCAACTTATGGGACACAATGAAAGAGGTTCTGAGAGCAAAGTTCATAGCACTAAGTGCCTTTATTAAAAAGAAAGAAAGAAAGAAAGAAAGAAAGAAAGAAAGGAAGGAAGGAAGGAAGGAAGGAAGGAAGGAAGGAAGGAAGAAAGAAAGGAAGGAAGGAAGAAAGAGGGACTGGCAAGATGGCTCAGTGGTTGAGAGCACCAATTGCTGTTCTGAAAGTCCTGAGTTCAGATCCCAGCAACCACATGGTGGTTCACAACCACCCATAATGAGATCCAATGCCCTCTCCTGGTGCGTCTGAAGACAGCTACAGTGTACTTATTTATAATAATGGATAAATCTTTGGAAAAAAAGAGAGGTCTCATACTAGCAACTTAACAGCATGTCTGAAAGCACCTGAACAAAAAGAAGTAATTATGTCCAAGAGAAGTAGATGGCAAGAAATAATCAAAATTTGGGCTGAAATCAATAAATCAGAAGCAAAGAAAACTGCAAAGAATCAATGAAACAAATGGTTAGTTCTTTGAAAAAAAATCAACAAGATAGACAAACCTTTACCAAATTAACTAAAAGGCAGAGAGATAATATCGAAAATAACAAAATCAGAAAATAAAAGGCGGCATAACAACAGACACGGGGAAAATCCAAAGAGTCATTAGGTTATACTTCTGAAACCTGTACTCCACAAAATTGGAAAATCTAAAAGAAATGGGCAATTTTCTCAATAGTACCACTTACCAAACTTAAATCGTGTTCAGATAGGCAATTTAAATAAACCTATAATCCTTAGTGAAATAGAAAGTCATTAAAAATTTCCCAAACAAACAAACAAGTTCAGGTCCAGATGTTTTAGCACAGAATTCTACCAGTCTTTGAAAGAAAAGCTAATGCCAATACTCCTAAAATTATTCCACAAAATGGAAGCAGAACATTGCCCAATGTATTTATGAGGCTAGTCACCCTGATACCCAAACCACATGAAGACACTAAAGAAAGACAATTACAGACCAATTTCCTTTGTGAACATAGATGCAAAAATACTCAACAAAATACTTGCAAACCAAGTCCAAGAACACATTAAAAAGATCATCTATCATGATCAAATAGTCTTAATTGAGGAGATGCAGGGATAATTCAATATACAAAAATCAATAAATGTAATCCACCATATAAACAAACTCATGATTATCTTATTAGATGCAGGAAAGGACTTTGACAAAATCCAACATCCCTTCATATAAAAATTCCTGGAGAGATCATGGATACAAGACCTAAACATAATAAAGGCAATTTACAGCAAGCTGATAGCCAACATCAAATTAAATGGAAAGAAACTCGAGGTGATTCCACTAATATCAGGAACAAGACAGGTTGTTCACTCTCTCCATATCCATTCAATAAAGTACTTGACTCTTAGCCACTGCAATAATCCAACTGAAGGAGGCCAAGAAGGTACAAATTGGAAAGGAAAAAGTCAAAGTATCTTTATTTGCAGATAGTATATATAAATGACCCTAAAATTCCACCAGGGAACTCCTATAGTGGATAAACACTTTCACCAAAGTACTTGGTTACAAAATTATCTTACACATACCATAGGCTTCCTATATACAAATGACAAATGGATTGAGAAAGAAATCAGGGAAACAACACCTTTTACAATAGCCTCTAGTAATACAAAATAGTTTTGGTAATCCTACCCAAGCAAGTACAAGAGTTGTATGATAAAAACTTCAAGTCTTTGAAAAAAGAGATTAAAGAAGATATCAGAAGATGCACAGATCTCAAATACCCATCCTACCAAAAGCAATCTACAGATTCAATCTCCATCAAAATCCCAACACAATTCTTTACAGACCCTGCAGGGACAATCTCAACTTCATATGGAAAAACAAACAAACAAACCAGGAGAGTTAAAACAATCTTGAAAAATAAAAGAACTGCTGGATGTCTCACATTTCTGGTTTCAATTGTACTACACAGCTATAGTAATAAAAGCTACATGGTATTGGCATCAAAACAAAACAGGCATATTGATCAATGGAATCAAATTGAAGACCCAGACATAAATTCACACACATATTAAATCTGATTTTGGATAAAAAGTCAGAAATACACACCTGAAAAAAAAAAAGCATGTAATGGTTCTGTGCCCTCTAACTGGATGTCAGCATACTTGAGGAATGCAAAAAGATTTATATTTATTACCCAGCACAAACTCAAGTCCAAATGGATTAAAGACCTCGACATAAACCCCAATACACTGAACCTGACAGAAGAGAAAATGGGGAATAGCCTTGAACTTATTGGCACAGGAGAAGACTTTCTGAACAGAACACCAATAGTATAGGTACTAAGATCAACAATTAATAAATGAGGACCTCATGAAACTGAAAAGATTTGACAAAGGCAAAGGATACCATCATTCAGACAAAGCAGCAGCCCACAGAACGGGAAAGGATTTTTCCCAATTCCACATCTTGTCTGAAACTGTCCCGCAGTTTCACGAACTTGGGTTCTCTCAGAAGAAGGACCAAAGGACTTGAAATATAGGATTCAAGAACAAGAGAAACACAAAGCCAAGTTGCGCCCCAATCAAGGTTTCGTACTTTACTTAGGGTATTCAGAAAATATATATAGGTACATGAAAAACTGAAACCGAATCTCTAGGTTACATGATATTTGCATAACATAAACACTGCAGAAGAAGTCAGGCACCAAGGTCCCCAGCTACTCGGAAGGTCTCCAGCAATTTGGAAGGTCTCCAGGTGTGTCTGTATCTCAGTGAGAATTTCCAGGCAGCTGCTCCAAGGAAGAACCTACAGTCTGCAGAGAGCCATTGTCTTGGCTCCCCAAGTGGTAGCCTCCAAGCAGACTGCCAGAGTCCAAAGGCTGAGCTGAAGGGGGTAGGTAACAACATCTGATAGAGGACTAATATTCAAAATATATAACTCAAGAAACTAGAAATAAAAAATAATCCAATTAAAAAATTGGTATAGGTCTAAACAAAGAATTCTCAATAGAGGAATCTCAAATGGCTGAGAAATAGTTAAATGTTTAACATCTTTAGCCATCAGGGAAATGGAAATCAAACTTTCAAATGGCTAAAATCCATATCACGAGTGACAGCCCATGATGGTGAGGGTGAGAGCACTCCTCCATTACTGGTGGTAGTGTAAACTTGAACGGGGACTGTACTGGCTGGTTTTGTGTCAACTTGACACAGGCTGGAGTTGTCACAGAGAAAGCTTCAGTTGAGGAAATGCCTCCATGGGATCCAACTGTAAGGCATTTTCTCAACTAGTGATCAAGTGGGGGGGGGGCCCTTGTGGGTGGTACCATCCCTGGGCTGGTAGTCTTGGGTTCTATAAGAAAACAAACTAAGCAAGCCAGGGAAAGCAAGCCAGTAAAGAACATCCCTCCATGGCCTCTGCATCAGCTCCTGCTTCCTGTCCTGCTTGAGTTCCAGTCCTGAATTCCTTTGGTGATCAACAGCAATGTAGAAGTAAGCTGAATAAACCCTTTCCTCACCAACTTGCTTCTTGGTCATGATGTTTGTGCAGGAATAGAAACCCTGACTAAGACAGGGACTATGGAAATCAATATGACATTTCCTCAGAAAGTTGGAAATCTATCTACCCTAAGATCCAACTATACCACTCTTGGTCATATATTCAAAGGATATATGACCTTTGAATATATAAATAGGACTTCATCCTACCACAGGACATTTGCCCAACCATGTTCATTGCTGCTCTATTCATAATATCCAGAAACAAGATACAGTCTAATGTCCCTCAACAGAAGAATGGATAAAGAAAATATAGTATATTTTACATAATGAAGTATTACTAAGCTGTTAAAAAGATTACATTATGAAATTTGCAGGCAAATGGATAAAACTAAAAAAAGAAAAAAAAATCATCCCAAGTAAGGTAACCCAGAGTCAGATAAATGTAGCATGTATTTATGTGTTCACTTATAGGTTGATATTATCCATTCAATAAATGATAATCAAACTACAATCCATAGGTTCAGAGAGGTTAGGCATAGAAGAAGGAACTAGGGAACATACATGGTTCTCTCTCTGGGAAGGGGAAATAGAAGAGATTTTAGGGGTGAACTGGTGGCAGGTGGGGATGGGAACTGGAGTGTCAGGCAGGGAGTGGGAGAGAAGACCCTGTTGAGGAACGTGGGGAGAGACAGCTAGAGTTGAGGTGCTTTTGAGGGATGACATGGAAGCCAAGTGCATTAGACATTTACTAAAATATATGAAGGAGATCCTAACTGGGGAGAGATAGTACCAACTGGTCATTTCTTGCCACCATAGAAAGCTTCTAGTACCAAGACTAGGTTACATTCAGTTGATTTGTTGGCCAAAGGAGTCCATAGAATTCTCCAAACAACCCAGACTATTTCAAAGACAATGGGCTGCTCTCTGCAAACTGACAGCAGTGGCTTCACTCATGAGGACAACACCCACACAACCCATTGAACACTGAGAAGTTGAGCTGTGATAGAGCTTTCATCCTCATGTTCTAGTCTTTGGTGTAGAAAAGTTTTCTGCAGGCTACCAAAAGAGAAACATAAATACCAATCCAGCCACAAAACCTGACTTACAATCTGCTTTTCCTATAAGTTGTGCTAGGGCACAGAACAAATGTCTGATCTTACTTAAGGCCTACTCTATGAGATGAAACCCATAGCTAACACTGCTTAGGTGACAAAGAACCAGAGAGTAAATAGCTCAGAGCCCTAGTGTAAAACTCAACACTAATGGTCAAAAATAAATATTAATAAAATGACTCCTAATGATATTCTGCTATACTCACAGATGAGTGCCTTATTCAGTCACCATCAGAAAAGTTCCCTTCTGCAGCAAATGGGAACAAATACATTGACCCACAGCCCAGATATTACATGGAGACTAAGTTCTTAGAAGACCCAGCTCTGAATGGCATGTCTCCATCAAATCTCTTGCCTCAGAGCTCAGGGAATCCTGCAGAAGAAGAGGTGGAAAAAGTTTAAGAGCCAGAGAGGATGGAGGATACCAGAATAAGGCTCTTTTGAATCAACTAGGCAAGGCTCATATGAACTCATAGAGACTAAAGCAGCAAGCACAGGCCTACAGAGGCCTGTATCAGGTCCTCTGTGTACATATTACAGCTTTCAGCTTAATATTTTTATGAGATTCTTGAATATGTGAAGGAGTGCATCTATGAATCATGTGTCTGCTCTTAGGGCTCTTTTCCTTCTGATAGGTTGCCCTGTCTAGCCTTGATGTGATGGATTTTGTTTTAGCTTATTATATTTTATTTTGTAATGTTTATTTGTTATTTCTCAGAAGCCCTTTCTTTTCTAATGAGAGACAGAAAAGGAAGTGGATCTCAAGGGGAGGGGAGAAGAAGAACTGGGAAGACTGGGGTGGGGATGGAAGTATAAGCAGGATATATTGTATGGGAATAAAAATAAAATATAAGACTGAGCGTAGGGGCTGGAGAGATGACTCAGCAGTTAAGAGCACTATTTTTCTTGCAAAGGATCAAAGTTTGATTCCTCAAACCCATATCCTAACTCAGAACAGTCTATATCTCCAATTCCAGGAAACCCTATGACCTCTTTCAGTGTCCAGAGGCACCAGGCACACACAGGGTACACATACATGCAGACAAAACACTAATGCATATACAACAAATAAATCTCTTTTAAAAAGACCAAGAATGTCTGAAAATGGAGAGAAGAGAAAGTAAGAGGGAAATGGACAGAGAAAAATTGGATGAGCTATCATAGTTTAAATTTCTGATGTGGAACACCCTGAGGTATTTTCTGGGATGTGTGTGGCTTGTGAATAGAAGCAAAGATTCACACTGCAAGATAAAGAATCATGTGAGCCTTGTGTACAAGCAGCCAGCTGGGTCAAGTGTCCCAAGGGATTATTATTATAACCCACATTTTCAAAAATGTCCATACCTGAAAGACTGACATTGCCTTTTTTTTTTCTTTTAATGAGGTATCCCCTTAAGCCAGGCTTGGTTTCATGGACATTTGACTTGTGCATTAGCATAGTGTCAGGCTCTCTTATTAGGGCCAACATATCCTGCAGGTTTCTGTGTAGAATGCTTAGTACCAACTGATGCTGCTGTTGTAGAAGGCTCTGGAAACTACACGAAGTGGGCTTTAGCTGAAGCAAATACGTCACTGTAAATGGGTCCTTGTGGGGTATGTTGACTGTAGTCACTTACTCCTGGCTGTCAGCTTCCTGTTTACTGCCACTGCTATGTTCTCCTATTGTCATAATATTCTGCTTCATAATGGACTCAGAATCAATAGAGTCACAGATTAGTGATGAAAATCCCTAAGTCAAATAAATCCTTCTTTGCCTAGGCTATGACTATCGAAAAGTACCTAGCAAATGATGCTTGCTTAGTTTACTGCTCTGATGTTATCAGCTTAAAAATCTTATAAATTCACATTTGAGTTAGGGATTTGTAATTGAAGTAGGTAAGCCAGTCAGCAGCTTGTACACCCCTGGAGTTACACCTACAAGCACCCCCAACTGCCCTGGGCTACAATTTTTTGCCTGGGGAATCTGGGACACTGCGAGACACTGAAAAGGCATCAGATCCAGAGTGTGAACTCATATGATGTTGCTGTGGCAGCTGCAGTCGTCATGGGAACAGTGATGGAGAATGCAGTAGTAGTGGAAACAAGAGGAGTTGTGGTGAGACCTTGTGGAAGGTGTTGCCCAGTGGATCTCCAGAAGCCATTCCAGTGGACAAATATTAACTCCTTGGTCTAAAATCCAGAATAAAAACTGTCAGTATCCATGACAATTAACTTATACAGAAAAAATATTTATTTTGGCTAGCTCGTAGTTTTGGAAGTTCTAGTCCAAACCTTGTCAGATCTTGCTGATGGTCTATTTCCCTTCATCCAGTAGTGAGGCAACATGTGTACCATAGTGGGAACACTTGGCAGAGCAAAGCCACTCATCTCATGGATAGGAAGCAAAAGAGGGCAAGGGCCTGCCTCAGGATTCTGTTCAGGGGTACATCCTATTGACCAGAACATTTTTTGATTAGTCTCCATCTCCTAGAGTTTACAAGAATTTCCCAAAACATTACCCTGAGAACTAACCCTTTAATATATGGATCTTTGGAGACCATTCAACATTCAAATTATTTATGGGAAAGAAGTCTTTGTTAGGCTCCAAATTGTACTTTCACTACTAAATGATGAAGTAGTGTAGACACTGAAGTAGAGCATACCTAGGAGTCTCAGAGTTCTTCAAAGAGAATAAAATGTCTAGTCTTGAAAAGATGTCACAATGTAAATATCTGCAGGCTTGAAAACAGAAATAAAAATGAACTGTTGTCACATTCAATGAAAAAGGACACTACCTTCATAGGAAGCTTCAGAGAAGCTAATTATCAATGAGGAAAACATTTTAAACTGGCTTTTCCTGGTGACAGAAGATACATTGTATAACAAGAATGGTAAGTGTTTTGAAGTATGTGCAAATCATATCTTGTGCAACTTCAAATCATAGGAAATGCTGGAGGAAGCACTCAGAAGCTGTTACATCAATTTGCATTCAAATCACACAACTCACAACAAACCATGCCACAGAAATAGTCTTTTTAGCAAAGTTGTTTCTTATCATTCATTAGTCTGGGAGTGGGAGACATGGCTGCTGTTTCAGAAGACCCGATTCAATTCTCAGCACACACATGGCAGATCATGACCATCTATCTGTAACTCCATTGCCAGAGAATTCAACAACTTCTTCTGAACTCTTCAGTCACTGCACATATGTGATGCACAGATACATGCAGGCAAAATACTCATATACAACAACAAAAATAAATATAAACACTTAAAAATATATTATTAATACAAGATGATGACAACACCCAGAGGAAGCTCCATTCCCAGGCACTCTGACACACCCAGGATCAGAGGTAAGCAGGAACAAACATCTGTCACAACACTGGGAGTAACTGGGACCAGCTTGACCAGGCACACAGGAACTCCGCCAGCCCAGTGACTTGGGTTCCTTCTGGTCTATCTGGGCTGGGGTCCAGAGCAGACCTTGGGCGCAAGCTCCACAGCCAGTCTCACAACACCCAGAGGAAGCTCCACTCCCAAGCGCTCTGACACACCCAGGATCGAGGTGAGCAGGAACCAACATCTGTCCCAACACTGGGAGTAACTGGTACCAGCGGGACTAGGCACACAGGAACTCCGCCAGCCCAGTGACTTGGGTTCCTTCTGGTCTGTCTGGGCTGGGGTCCAGAGCAGAACTTAGGCGCATGCTCCACAGCCAGTCCCACAACACACAGAGAAAGCTCCACTCCCAGGCACTCTGACACACCTAGGATCAGAGGTGTGCTGACACACCCAGGACCGGAGGTAAGCAGGAACAAACATCTGTCCCAACACTGGGAGTACCTGGGACCAGGTTGACCAGGCACACAAGAACTCCACCAGCCCAGTGACTCAGGTTCCTTCCGGTCTGTCTGGGTTAGTGTTCTGAGCAGACCTTAGGCACAAGCTCTGCAGCCAGTCCCACAACACACAGAGAAAGCCACACTCCCAGGTGATCTAACAAGCCCAGGATGCCAGGATCCCAGAATCCCAGAATCACAGAGACAGCTTGACTCTGAGGAGTTCTGACACAACCAGGACCACAGGAAGGACAGGCTCCAGTCAGACTTAGCAAGGGCAGGTAGCACTAGAGTTAACCAGATGTCGGGGGGGCAAGCGTAAGAAAATAAACAACACAAACCAAAGTCACTTGCCATCATCAGAATCCAATTCTCCTACCATAGCAAGTCCTGGACACATCATCACACCGGAAACACAAGATTCAGATATAAAATCACTTATCAT